>NC_088886.1:82327347-82638472 GCF_037157495.1 Lathamus discolor | reverse complement strand
ACTTGGTGACAAATGGCAGCAATATCCAGCTGATACACGTTTTCTGTTTCCTACTTTTTTTGATGGCTTTGTGCTTGCTATCAGCTAACCTTCCTGGGTGATATTCCAGGTGGATGCAAGAAGGCAAGTTGAATTGCAGCAAACAACTGAATATCTCAGCACTCCATGGAGTTGGAGATGTCAGAGGTGTTTGGTGCTGGCCGGGAATATTGAGGATGATTCTTTGGAGACCCTTGTGCTTTCTCTTTGGATCATTCCTCTGTCCTTTCAGTTCTCAGTGAGGTCACCTGTGTTTACCTACCTGGGGAGGGAGAGAGAAGCTTTATCTTCTTTATCTGAAAAACTCAGGAAAAGCTTGCATGATCAGCCAGAAGGCCACAAGTTCTGCTACACAGAGACATCACAGCACAAAGGCTTTACGCAGAAGCACCCCCAGGTCCCAGCCTGCTTCTGCTGTTTTTGCAGGCAAGACAAAGATGTCAGGCTTTGGGAAAGGCAGCCCTGCACATTCACCCTTGGTGCAGTATCAGGGGAGGATTACAGCCCTGGCTCTCCTAGTGAGGCTGCAGCTTTGTACTTCTGGGCCTGATATCTCCTTTGCAGGCTAACAGAGTGGCTCTCATCCTGTCCCTGGTGACTCCCAGATGTGAGTGGAGCCTCTCAAAGACACAGCGCTGGCAAGCCTAGCCCAGCATGCTGTGCCGTGCCCAGACGGCTGTGCTTCATTGTGTGTTGCCAAGTATCATTTTTCTTTTAGCTCCTTGTTCCTGGATTTAATAAATCCAGAACTATCCACCCTCCACTCAAGCCAGAATCCTCCCACCATCAAACATGCACCATTTTATGCCTTCCCTATCTGACAAGGAAAATAATCTCCCCTACTTTTCTCCTTCATGCTTCTCTGTCTAAATCCTGAAGCCCTAATCCTGTTAGCATGCTCTGTTCCAGGGCTCTGTCTCCACAGGAGTAACATAATCCTGCAATAAATCTAGTAGGTCCAGAGAGACACATACATACGGATGAAGGCAGGGCTGCTGCCATCCATGGCCTTCTCCCCTGCCTCCCCCAGCCACTTTCTTTAGCTCCCCAAGAAATTACATAGCGGCCAAGCAGCACAATAAATAAAGCTGGAGAGCAGTTACCTCCTGCCCCCTCCGACTCGGTGCCTCTTCAACTTCACAGTGCTTTCTGTCTCCCTGTCCTTCATTCCTTTCACTCCAAACTGCCGTTGGCACAACTCCCATACCCACTGGAATTAGTGCAGCCTCAGAAATCCCCCAGTCACCCCACAGCGGTTCCAGCATGTCAGAAATACAGCGTAGAAGTGTTGGTGCAGAGGTGGCATGTGTGCGCACATGGAAAACTCTCCCAATCCTCCTCTAGCCTAGACATCATCTCCCACCACTTGCTTTCTGCAGCAGATTAATTAAGCGGGTCAGCTTTCATTGATTATCAGTTTAACTTTACATGTAGACTCTGCCGTCTGGACTAAAGCGGAAGTAAACATGAAGTACATGGGGAGGGGACCAGCAGCTTTTTGATGCAGCAGTAAAAATGAGTTCCTTGACTGCTTCTTGGAAGGTGCTTTTAATCTGTTAATGGTTTTCCCATTCATCTTTTAGCTCTTTCGCGCTTCAGCACGTGTGCATGTGTGCTCTCTGCTGAGTGTCTGTCTGTCTGTCTATCTATCTATCTCTCTATCTATCTATCTATCTATCTGCCTAAATCACAGCCAGATTTTTTTTCTTCCTGCTGGTGTAAATTACTGTGACTTCTTATACTTCGATGGTGATATGTTGATTTACACCATTCGAAGACTTGGCTCAAAATATGTGCTGAGTGGGATGGGAAGCAGATAGGATGGGAGGAATAGCAATGTTCTATTTTGGTGAGGGGGAAGAAATCTTTGCTTTCTTGGCTCTCCCAATTTCACACATTTTCCTGCTAGTTCTTCCCATGCTGTGAGTGCTAATTTGAGGCAGGATACAGAGCCTGTTCGAGTCAATGGGACTCTCTCCACAGTGCGCTTGGGCTCTGGGGTCGGTATTTGCAGTGCAGAGAAACTGTACACTCAGCAGCATCAGGACTTGCGGGCTTGCAATACATTTCCACTTGGGAAGGAGGCTGAGAGGCCAGGCACATGGAAGGACTCCACTTCTCTAACAGCGCTAGACACCTGCCCTCTGAAAATGGCCTTTTTCTGTTACGCTGAGCAGGGTGTGAAGCAGTAACTTGTTATGATCAGTTGGGACTTCTCAGAAACAGGGTTCACTGTGGCAGATCCTGCTGATGCAGCTGATCCTAGAGCTGGAACTCAGGTGCCATTTCTGCCCTCATAACTGGCAGTCTGGAGTATCAAGGCCCCAGTTCAGAGTTACGTAGCTTGTTGAATGTGATTTAGTCTGAGGAAATTACTGGGCCCCAAAGCTAAAGCAGAGTTGAGGTTGCTCTCCCTGGAAGCAGGTGGTTGGGACTAAGGTCGTGTGAGAGATGCTTTCAGCAATGCATGTGGTAGTGATAAAGTTTTTGGGCTCAGTCCTGCTTCTGCTTTCTGTCAAGCTTGACTTTGCAGAAGTCAGCAACAAATTACACTGGTGTAAACTTGGATTCTGGCCCCTGATGCTTGTATGTGCGAAGTGAGCTATAAAAGAACAAAACTGGAAATATGTTAAATCAAAAAGAACAGCAAACCTCGTCAGTGACTGTTAAAGATGCTGGTCCATATGCAACCTTTGGCTTGTGGAGCCTTCAAACTGCTGATGGTGGGAGGCAAAGAGAGGTTGCCAGGAGAAGTCTCCCTTGGGGCTTGCTAACCCCAGGCCTCTGCTGGGTCCACCATCAGGAGCCACCCGTGGGACAGAGGGACCTTTGGGCTGACCTGAAGTGCTGCTCCTTGTGCTAAAATAGTTGCACTGGCTCAGATAAACATTTCCTGTCCTCCGGTGTTAGGTTCAGAGGTAAGGTGTTGTGTGTCAGCTTCTGTGTTGACATAAAGCTGGAGGCTTTGCTGTGGTGTGGAAATACATCCACTGCAGCCTCTGTGTGTGTGCGTTCCCATAGGTTTACAAGACACACACACACGCACACATGCCTGGAGAGTGTTTCACAGTAACCACTCTTCTTATAGCCCTCCTGCTGGAAAAAAGGGTATTTGGTGTCTGCTGAGCAAGGAAAAGGATGGGAAGTGGGGTCAGACAGGGTAAAATAGGATATTAAAAACACATAAACCATGCTGTGTTGCTAAACGGTAGCAGCGTGATATATATTCTCCAGATTAGCATTTCTGCTCAAGTTCACGTCAACCCCAAATCCCAATTACCAGCCGGATTTGCAACCAAGGCCCTCTGTGGGGTGCTGCTCCCTGCCGTGGCAGGAGTGCCACCATCCTAGGCTGGATGGTGATGTGCAGAGGCAACCCAAAGCTGGTTGTGGTGCTGCAAACAGACACTGACCCTCTCTGCAAACACCCTTTGTGCTGGATCCTGGGAGAAGAGCAATGACATGTGCTGTCTGCAGGCCCAGAGTGGTGGGATGCTTATAAAATACTTCTTAAATGCTATTCAAGGTGAGAGGTCAGGATATCTCACTCCTTTTTCTGTCCCAGATCACAGGGATCTGCGGTTGAATTGTTTGACTCTTGCCTCCGACAGAAGATCGGTGCCAGAGATTGCACTCTCCTGCTTCACTCTGAGATAAATGTACTGGGAGCTCCTGTGCTTAGCACAGTGTATGCAGGGTAGGAGCCTGCAGAAGAGCCCAGCCAACATCTCAGTGAGGATGCAGCTCCTGTCTGAGTCTGGAGGATGCTTAGCCCTGTCCTGAGAGCCTGCGTGTTTAGAGGGAAAGCAGGCAATGCCTGCAGCCTTGGTCTGTGAGCTTTAGTGCTTTATGCTGGGGCAGAGAAAGGGTTGAAAATTACCCTCAGGTTGGGTATTTTGTCTTTCTCCACTATGGCTCTGCAGCCTGAAACAGAAACACAAGTATCCAGTCCTTGTCCAGCCCATTAAAATGGGCAGGAGGGGTGGATTCAACATCCATCTGGTAGTTATTGATTACAGCCATCTGGTAAAGCAGCAGCCTTTTCATATCATATCGGATCATAAACTCTCCCGAAAAGCTGTCTCTCTGTCGCAGGCTGCATGTGTGCAGGAGAGGCAGGGGCGAGGGGCTGGCTGGGACAGGAGCTCGTTGCCCCAGGCAGAGGAGGCATCCTCCCTGCTCTTGCTGCTGCTTGCACAGTGTGTCCCAGTGGTGCTCTGTGCAAGGATGTCAGCCCGTTTACCCATGGAGAGGAGGCAAGATCTCACACAGCATTCAGGGACATCTGGCCTTTTGCGTTGGAGCAGCTTTCAGTTTGGGGGTGACCTCAAAGCATCTGTGGCCTTATAGTCCGATTTACTGTGAGAGGCAGCAGGGCAGCAAGCTCCTGCTTCTCCTGCCTGAGGGAGGAGTCCATTCAGCATGCTGTCCGGCCAGCACCTCAGCATTCCCTGCGTGCCCCTGGATGCTTGCCCTGGCTGGAGGCTGGCCCTGCCCGTAAAGCCTCTCCTTGCTTTACCCTGCTGAGGTTATTTTGGCAGCTGATGGGGTTATTTCTTTCTCCGTGGAGAAGACGTAACCATATTTGTGCCCCCTCTCCTTTGCAGACATTTCAGGCCAACGAGGATGCCACGGAGGTGGTTCTCAACAAGATCCACAGCCCGGTGCTCACACGCTTTGTGCGCATCCGTCCCCAGAGCTGGCACAACGGTATCGCCCTGAGGCTGGAGTTGTATGGCTGCCGCATCACCGGTGAGGGTCCCTTCCTCTCTTCAGCCTCAGCCATTCTCTCTGTCCCTCCAGCAGCCTGTCCCAGGGTGCCGTCCCCACAGTTGTCATGGTTGCTTGGGGTGGGAATGGTGACACTGGGAGGCATCCATCCCAAGGCATGCACCTGGGGGACAGGCACCCAGTGCCTGGAGGCAAAGTGCTTAAACCTGCAGGGAAACCCACAAGCACTCCCTTGCAACTGCCCTGACTGTTCATGCCCTTTCCTTTCCTGCAGATTCGCCCTGCTCCAACTTGCTGGGAATGCTCTCAGGCCTCATCCCTGACTCTCAGATCTCAGCCTCTTCCACCAGAGGCTATGACTGGTCTCCCAGCATGGCCCGCCTGGTGAGCAGCCGCTCGGGCTGGTTTCCCCGTGTCCCCCAAGCCCAGCCTGGGGAGGAGTGGCTGCAGGTGGACCTTGGCGTCCCGAAGAATGTCAGAGGTGTCATTATCCAGGGGGCTCGTGGAGGGGACAGCGTGACCACCACAGAGTCCCGCTCCTTTGTGAAGAAGTTTAAGGTGGCTTACAGCATGAATGGGAAGGACTGGGACTTCATCCAGGACCCCAAAACAATGCAAGCCAAGGTAGGCACTGCCTGGAGCCGCTGTAAAATAAGCTGTGTTTCTGGCTAAATTTGGTCTGATTAATGAGGTCTTGGGAAACTGGCTGTGTCTCCCCACTAAAAGACTCTGGGGATTTGGGTTGTCACTGCAAAATCCAAGGTTGTGTCCTCTGGTCCTGCTCATCAGCTGTACTAGAGGCTGTAGTTCCACCTTGCACCGGGGATGGCAATTTTCCTTCATATCTTGTTGTGCACCAGACCTGGGGATGTGGGCATCACCTTCTGGTCCTCCCAGCTCCTGCAGGTCAGAGTCCAAAAGTTTTTGTCTTCGATTCTGTTTGGCACAAACTAATTACACATTCTAAGGGGAAAGGTAGTGTTGCTGTTCTCTGGAAGAGGAAGATGAATCACAACTTCTCTTCGGGAAATTTGCTATATTAAAGTTCCTTTTGCCATACTGGCATGACCCTTCAATTCCCTGTATCACTGGAATTCCCCATAATCTTTCTGCTTAGCAGTCTGGGAGTGACAGGGGGCTTGAGGAATAAATGAATTCTCTGCTACTGCCTGTTCTGTTTCTATGCAAACTCATCTGCTTCTGAAAATTTGGGTAAGTTTTAATTTTTCCTGATCCTACAAATGAGTCTTAGAAGGCCTGATGCTATCTATAGCCTTCTGCACAGACTTGAGTTCATGCATGGAAGCTAAAAAGCAGCAGTGCTTGGACTGTGAGGAAAACTGAGCATTCACACTATCCTAAAACATGCAGTAGCTTCTGTATTTGCCAAAGGACAACTGTGATCTTATTTATATGTGAAGCCAGCGGATATTCCCCAGGCTTCCCCTGCATGGCTTGGATCAGAATCTGACCCTTGGATATAAAGCAGAGGCCAAGTGAGATTGTGCAAGTTTCTTAGGAACAGCCTGTCTGGTCCTCTTGAAACTGAGGAGGAACAGCCCAATATCTGCTTAGCCGGATTCAATGGCCTGGAATCGGACAGCTAAAATATTTCAAACTGGCTGTGTCCTGCCAGACCCAAATTACCAAGTCTGGTGGAGAGCATGTGGGATGCACAGATCATCTGTCTTTTCTCTCTCTCTAGCTTTTTGAAGGCAACATCCACTACGATATCCCTGAAGTCAGGAGGTTTGACCCTGTTCCTGCACAGTACATCCGAGTGCACCCAGAGAGGTGGTCCCCAGCAGGAATAGGAATGCGCCTGGAGGTGCTGGGCTGCGACTGGACAGGTAGGAGCTCCTGTGTATCTGCCCACTGGCTCCACTGGGGATGCAGCAGGCACTAAACCAGCAAGGTGCAAGTGTAAGGTTATTTCTCTCCCTACTATCCCACCTCAGGGCCATGCCATGGCAAGGAGGTTGCAGCCATGAGGGCAGGACCTGCAGTGTGGCCTGACCCCATCTTTTTACTTCTGCCTTGAAAAGAACTGGTCTTGATGCAGGATGTAGCAGCATTGATTAGACCCCAGTCCAAGTTTTCACACAGAGCCCCATGCAGGGTTTGTTCGCAGTTCCCTTCTCCCTCCTTTCACATCTTTTATCTGGATGTGCAGGCTTTCCCAGTCTCTGTGTCAGAGAACATTTCAACTTTTTAATCCGGATGGACAAGACAAAAAGTAGGAAGAGAAGCAGAGGTGCACAAGAGGCATGCAGTGACCAGTACAGGTATCTTGAGCTGCCACAATAAGTCTTTGCTGTAAAAACAGCTGTCCCTCTCATTGGACCCCGTGTGGAAATCTGTTGCAGGCAAAGTTGGGGATTTAACTCTGTGCTGTCTCTACAATATCCCTAGGACCAGGGAAGTTTGTTCACTTTTGCCCACCTGTTTTTCACAAGTAGTATGCCTTGCAGCCACCACTGGTTTTAATACAGAGGGGAAACTGTCTAGCACACTCACTGGCATCAGTAGAGGTTGTGCCTCTGACCCTCTGAGGCTCAACAGTGATTGATTGCTCCCTAGTTTCATCCCCAAAAGCTAAAAATGCACCCTAGAGCTCACTGGGTCTGATGCTGGCTTTTCAGTGCCAGGGGCTAGTTGACCCTTTTTTTAATCTATTTTATTTTTAAATAATCTACTTACATCTGAATCTGGTATCCAGATGTCAGTGATAAGGAGGTAAGATTTCCATTTTATAAACACATCTGTAGAAGGAATTTTCTTGTAAGAATTCCCATTCTGGGAAGCTTAAAGGACACAGAGGGTTTTTTCTACCCTTTTGTAGAGTCTTTGCTACCCTTTGCTCCTCTGGTGTGCTGTGAGATGCATTACAAACAGCAAATCACACAACACACCTACACACAATTACTAATGATCATTTGTCACCTTTGAAGTCAATGGCAAATCTCCCCCTGGACTGGGAATCCATTGTAGATGATCTAAACTTTAAATCAAGATTAGATCTTAATTTAAATCTTACAGCATCTTTGGGATGTTGTAGAAGCAGGCACTGTGGCTTTCATGCAAGCAGCGGGAGCCAAAGCTCCATGCTGAAGTGGTCTCCATGCAAAAGTGTTCGGGCAGCTCCCACATTGCTGCTTCCTGCAGCTCCTGGGAGTCTCCCGCTGGCAGATCTCTGCAGGACATTGCTGGCTGGTGCATCACAGTGCTGCATCACTGCCACAAAGGGAGGCAGTTGCACAGTACCTCCAACCATGTGCATGTCAGCCCCTCCATTGCATTCCTCCAAATTAGAGAAGAAGAGGGGCTTGGCATCCTCAACTTGTGCTATTTTTGGTCCAAATTTTCTTTTACAGCGATGTTCCCACTCAGTTTCAATATCAGCAGCAACAGCCCATGTTTTTTCCAGGCAGGGTGCTTTATGGTCATTTCCCAGTCTGGCTAATCATTTGCACATTGTAATGTTTAAAACTCAACTGCCAAGTCATAAATATTCGTAGCTTTATTGATCTAGAGGCATTCAGCTTTGTAATCAGAGCTGGGCTTGTAATCTTGTGGCTTCACCATGTTATAAAAAGCATTTGTATCCATGATGCAACCTGGGGAGCAGAGATAGCCCATGGCATTATCTGCATGCTAAATCCAGGCTGGCTACGTGCAGCAGTCCTTGACGATGCCAAGATATAGCCCTCCTTTGCTGGGAGGACCCAGGCACATCACAGAACTGGCTCTGAAAACCCAGTCGCACTTCCTTGGGAACAAGATTGAGAGATGGATTAAAACAAGCTGATTTAAAACATTTTCAAGTGAGGGCCTAAGCCTGTGTTTACCCTGCCCAGCTGTTTCTATTTCTTATCAGCAACGACGCATCTTAATTACTGCGTCAAACAGGTAACTTAACAGCAACTGTGCATACGCACTAGTTGGCTAGTAACCCAAAAATCGGGAAGCAGGCAGTCAGCAATCGGCTTCTTTCAAAGACCTGCCAAAATTTTCCCTCTGAAGAGTGGAGATTGATGAATGTTCACTTGCAGCTGGTTTTCTCTCTTTTGAAGTTCCAAACATCTGGTTTCAATTGCTCAGTGACTTTGCATTTTGATCAGCGGTTACCACCGGTTGCACAGACACTTGCAGGGCCAGGGATAGAGAAAGCGAGCAAGCGAGACCTCTCTTTTTCACTTTCCATTTCACACATGATGTTGTCCTGCCTGCTATGTTCATTATCTCTTGTAAGTGTCGTGTTGCAGCTCTGCCATGGTAACTGATTCTTCAAGATATATTTCTGCAGCTTGTCTAGGGCAATGCAACACTGTTGATTTACATCCGCTCAGCATCTGTGTCCGTATGGGACTTGGCTTTCAAGGTCCTTCCACATTTTCACATTTCAGCTATAAATCTGAGTATACAAGAGCAACAGCCTAAAAAAAAATGTACCACCAGCTCTAAATAACTTGCAGCTTTTGATATGTTACCTTCACCTGCTGCTCTTTCTTTTTTCTTTCCTTTTTTATGGCATTTTTCTGTGCCTGGCTGCTTACAATTTGCTTCTTTGTTGAATGTGGAGGTTTATGGGTTTGTAACAAATTTGAACTTACAAATTAAAAGACTTTGATGTTGTTTGGTATTTTATCCTGAACAAAAGACAGCCACTGGAAAGCAAAAATAAAAAACCCTGAGAGTTTATGTGCAACCTGTTTAATAACAGGAAAATGAAAGGGCAGAAGGGAGCCTATGGAAAATATTCAATGTATTTAGCCATTTCCTCCTGCTTCTGGCTTTATTAAATGATATCCTGAAGGGTGCCAACAAAGAAACACAATCACACACAACTGAGCAAAGCAGCCTCTTTTTAAAAACGGAAAGAATCAAGCCTGCTGTACTCTAGTTAATGCACCCATAAAAGGAGAGCCTGCTGGAACCTAATGTCATTTACTGTTGATCTTAATATCCTTCCCTTTCTTGCTTAAATTTCCCCTGACACCTGCTTGGAGGTTGTTTCACACAGACCATGTTGGAGAGAGGGAAATTGGACAGAGACCCTTTGAAAGTGTAGTCAGGAGCCCGGAGTGTGAAACCAGATGCTTTCTGCAGCGAGCCAGAGCGCACTAGGGGATCCTCGGGGTCCGTTTGCGGTTACGTCATTTGTGGGTTTGAGTGACTTGTTCTATAAATTGGCACAATTGGTGGGAATGTTGTGTGTGCTTTTTTTAACGCGTCATGTGCCTTTCTGAAAGGAAAAGGCGTCTTGCCTGTGATCTCTCTTACCCAGCAATGACAGCCAAGCGGATTGCCAGCACCCGTATACATTAAAAAATTAAGAGGAAAAAGTAGCGTGTAAGTCTAGAGGAGAGCCTTGTCCAAAGGGAGCTCTAAATCAAAGGAACTCCCATATGGAAACAGCCGGTTCACTTGAAGTTCAAACTATGCTGACATTTCTAGCACGTGGAAATTTCATGGTATTCTTGTTCTATCTCTTCCTGCCATTATAAGAACACAAGAAAAAGGTTTTTTTTGCTTTGTTTCCTCCTACCTAGGCTTTTTATACTGCCTATTGAAATAGCATCTCTACTCCATTCTTTCTCAGATGTAAAGCCCACAGCAGAGACGCTGGTGCCCACTTTGAAGAGTGAAGAGACCACCACCCCATATCCAACTTATGAAGAAGCAACCGAGTGTGGTGATAGCTGTGGAGAAGAGGAGGGTATGTATCAGAGCAGCACATCTATCTCAGTAGATGATGAGTTAAGAGCTAAGCAAATACTCTTATCTTCCCATTAGCTCCTATACATGGGACTGATTCCTGGAAAGCTTAGAGTAATATTATTAGTGATAGGCCAAGATTAAAAAAAATCACAAACAAAACCTGCCAGAATCTGATAAGTTATATCAAGGAAGGATGCAAGAGCAAGAGATAGCAGCTAATTCAGTCTCTAGGGTACAAGACTTGACTTGAAGAGCTGCTCTCCCAGCCTCCTTACGTGACCTGAAGAAACTCACTTAGTGCCCTGTTTAGAACCACCTCCATTCCGGATCCCCTTGGCTTGGTGTCATAAAATCAGAATGTGATTCAGGGGAGAGATTCAGACTGCCTGGTATGTGGGGCTCCTTTTGCAGTGGTCACAACTGTGGGAGTAAATCACAACATGTAGAGAAGGCTGATGCCCTGAACATCTGTATGTTAAAGATCATCTTCCCTAATAACAGCTGCCTAAAATTCAGGAGGACAATCTGGGCTCCTTGTGCAGGCAGCAGAGAGAGGGAAACACCAATTTCAGGCAGGAGATTGTCCTTCCAGCCTTAGGTGGCTGTCAGATATACAGGGAACGGTTTGGTATCTCTGGCACTTGCCTGCCTCTTCTGACTGTAGAAGAGGTTGAATGTTAGTTTAGACTACATGCTAAGAGCCAGTGCTGGGAGGAACTGATATTTTCTGCCTCAGATTCCTCTGTGTAGAAGCAGACATTCTATTCTTCTGCTCCTTGCAAGGGAGATGTGAGCATCTAAAGCTTGTGAAATGTGCACATTAAGGGGAGAGGGCTTAGCAGAGCCAAGCAGGGTTAGTTGTACAGCGCATTGTGTAGGAGGTACATGCCTCTGGGCAGGACAGCAGAGCCCGGACCTCAGCACTGGGCCTGGGGCATATACACCAGGACTTCAACAAGACATGAGGAAAGGCTATCCTCTGAGAGAGCTCCTAAGGCTTCTGTCGTTTCAGCTTCCAGTCCCAGAGGAAAAAATAATGGGTTTTTAAATAAATACATTTTTTTAAGGATGATAATTGGCTTTTTCACACCTCCAATCAGGACTCTGCTGTAGTTGAGTTCTGGAAATGCAAGTTGCAGAAGTAGCTTAAAGGGACTGATTCTTATTGCTTTGCCTCAGTGATAAGCCTGTGCAACCCTGCTACCATTGAGGCACTTGGGAAACTGCCAAGAGGACATTTAGCCCAGTAATAGTCACTGCAACAACACGATTCCTGAGTGCAGTCCAGGGCAAGAGAGCAAGTAGAGGATGCTGTGGAGCGTGGAACCAGCCTCCCCATCAGCTTCCCTCAGATTTAGCAACAATTTTCATTCTCATACTCCATAAACAATGAGTGTATTTCTCTGGACAATCAGATTTATGACAGCCAAACAGAAACAATACTTCTCTCCAGGGTATGAGATTAGATTGGAATAAAAGGATCCATGATCTCCATTGTTTTATTTCAGAGTGGGAGCATGTAAAGAAAGCCCTCAGCTCCTTACAGCAGAGTTCTCCTGATGCCTATCACTTGAGTCACTCACCTCCTTCTGGCTATCACTAACTATGTGGGCACTGTGATTTAAAACTTCCTCTTTGCTCAGGAAAAACCCAGCCTGTAATTGGGCTGTGACATGCACGTCTACTGAGTGCTTGGAATGGTCTCAGACCATTTCTGTGCCTTATGGCTGCTTCCCCAACCAAAGAAGCTAGCAGCTGCCTTGCTGCTACATGCAGCCCTTGGCATGTACCCTCCTGCCTACAGACCTGTCTCCAGAGCTTTTAAAGCTGTTGACACAGGGGAATTAGCTCTGCTCCTGTTTCACTGATGAAAAGTTAAGTGACTAGCCCAAAGACCATGTACTGAGTCCATAGTGGAGCTAGAAATAGAGGCTGGCTTCTTTCACTCAGAATCCAAAACCTTGAGCTCATGGTGGCCTCACATTTCCCCTGGTGGCATTTCCACAAGAAGGTAGGAAGTGGTGAGTGACAGCTCACCACGTTGACAGACAGCTCCTGTCTGGTGCAAGTGGCTAGATCTGTCACTCAGGAGCTGGGTTTTTGGAGCACTTGAGATTCTCCTTTTGGAGCCAAAGCAGGAACTGATGAGCACAGGGCACTCAGGAAGCACTCTTCCCTGACATTTAAGAAGGCATTTAATATTTGACCGCTCTAGGAGATGAAGAGAAGGTGCTGATTAGAGTCTGGAAGGGTTTGGTCCTTGCTTTTATATTTGCTTAGTTTGGTGGATTAGCTACAGGACGTGGGGTGAGCATTTTGATGATGCAGAACTCAAGGCTGATCCCTGGAGCTGACGAAATGTGAGATAGGTTAAAAGCATCAGTATGAATGAGATTTCATGCTTTCTCCAGTATTTATGGCTTGAAAGCTATTTTAGTTTTGGGTTGGTTTTTTAGTAGCAACCCTTCATGGGCAGGTCATTTTTTAATCCGAATTTATTTTGCTTCTATTTCTTTCTGTAAGATTTCCACCTCCCTGCAAACTTCAACTGCAACTTTGATCTCCCTGAAGACCTCTGTGGTTGGTCACACGACTTGGCAACGGGTTATACGTGGTCTTTACAGCCTACAAACACCTGGACTGGCAACTCTGAACCAAGCCCTGAGACTGTGCCTGGTAAGATGATGAGTATCAAAGCAGGGAAGAGGGAGCTAATGGGACTTTTTCCATCTGAACAGTATGACTGATTATTGCACAGCTATCAAGAGTCGTGAATGCTGTGCAGAGCTGAACATTTTCTTTTGTGGAAGCTTTCAGATTCTTTGCCGTATGGTTCATGACTTATTTATAGGAGTGTGACCACTGACACTGAATTATACTGTCCTCTTGAGATAGTCTTGAGTCAGACACTGGGCTTTGAATCCCCTGTGACTGTGAAGGCTAGCCTGGGCTTTGTTCCACATAGGACCCAAGGCTTTTTCCCCAGAATGTGTTTCCTTTTTTGTTAGAGATGCATTTCTTCCTCCCATATGTTGCTCAGATTGCTTATAGTCTTCAGCTATTCTGCACTCTGGGCTTGCATAGGCTAGATTTCAGCCTCCTCCAAGTGAAGAATGAGCTAAGCCCTAAAAATGCTGTAATATGCCAGCTTCTTGCTGTTTGACTTTTGCTCTTTTTTTCTTCTGTGCTTTGGAAGCAGAAGATCTGCCTAATTTATGGCGGACCTCACTGATGCTCTGGCATGGGTTGGAAGGGAGCCTGCCGCTGGCAGCGTGGTTGACAGATTAAGTTCTTCAGCTTCACATCTTGGAATTTGCCTTGGGACTAGTGCCCTTTCTTTACCCTCACCGCCTTTGTGGCACTGGTGGCATGAAGAACGTTTGCCTGCCAGTTTCCTTACAACAGTAGGCTGTGTCACCACAGCATCACTTCTCTTCACTATCAGTCATTGCTTAAGACTCCCCCAAGGACAGCTGGCTTCTCTTACCACTCTTCAACTCTGTCCCGATACCTGGTGACTCCAGTGTCTGCATGCCATGTGCCTAGGGAAGCATGCATGCTGTAGGCTCCTCCGTGCCCTCCCCACTAAGGTTGAGTCTTGAGATGAAAACATGCAGGCGAACCTGTTAGCCACCTGGCAGAGGCGCTGGCCAGATTGGCAGTGCTGCCAGCCAGTTGGAAAGCTGTGCAGCCAGCACCTGGTAGGCAGTGCTAAAGAGGAAAATATGTATTCCAGAAACATATGGGAAGAGGAGAATCTGCTACATCTCCACACACAAATCACCCCCACACAAATGCACACATCATTTCTCTCTTCGGCTCCTGAGGTGCTCGGCATTTTTCTAGGAGTCACGGTAATGCTGTAGGTGCAGCCTGTATGGACATCTGACAAATTCTTCGGCGTGACACAGGGACACAGTGTCTGCTATGGAGAAAAATATTTTCATCTTTCAAGTGTTTATCTCTTCAGCATTTGAGTGCTTTAGAAGATTAATATCTGGAGCTCAGTGGAGCCTCAGGCAACAGGAGAGAACACTTACAGCCAGGCCCAGACTTAATAACCCTCCCCATCTCATTCGCTGTAATAATGTTTAATTAATATAAGCCTCCTGCAAGTAGGATAAAAATTACTTATTTTTATAACTCAGACTCAATTTTTCATTTCATTTCCTCTCCCCCGAGTCTCCCTACAATTAGCTGGCCATAGCTTCTTGGAAGACTGTGTACGTGCGCATGTGTATGCACAGCCCGGGAGAGGCTGGTAATGCCTCAGACAGCTCAGCGTGCAGTTCTGGTTTTTACCCTTCTTATACCCTTTCTTCTCTTTCCTAGTTGGTTATGAATTGCAAAACTTCATCACTGCACCCAGGGAACATTTTCCTACTGAGTGCAATGATCCGGTTTTGTGCCAGGTCTCCCTTACAGTGCTGTGCTAAGCTGGGCACTGAAGCACTAATAACGCAGGGGCACTGGGGCCCTGCCTGGCAAATCACTGGCTCCGTACAGGCAGAGGAAGAGGAGGAGGTAGCAGCTCCAGGGGGCTGAAGTGACTTGCCCGTGGTGGTGGGAGAAGTCAGCAGCAGACACCAGTCACAGGCTGAAGGATGGCTGTTGGCACTGCCATGCTGCAGCCTTGCCCACCCAGAGCACGGCTGCAGAAGGGCTGACATGCAAAGGCATCACTGCCATGCCTCGCTTTGGTCTGCTCTTAGAAATTAAGATGTGACACAAAAGGAAACAACTATTTGCTTTTTTCCTCCCCACACAGCTTTTAAAAGCAACTTGAAAAACATGAAAAAGAGGCAATGCCAGCCCCTCGGCGGGGACAGAATCGAAGCATTGTTCGGTTCGCACTCCCCCATTCTTCCCCTGCCTTTCCCTCGCACTCCCTCCAGCACTTTGTTTCTACTTAGAAAATCCATCCTCAGACTCCAGGGAGTAAAGAATGAAAAGGCCTTGTTCGGGGTGGTCTTTTCTTGTGAATTCCCCACCCTGGGGTGAGCAGTTGGGTGAAGGAGAGCAGCTGTGCTTGGTTTAGGGGCAGGGCAAAAGCTAACGGGAACTCAAAGCTGCTGGAGCCCAATTTACTCTGATTTAAAGGTGCTGGCCTGGGCTAGAGGCCGTGGCTGCTGTGTGGTAGCAAGGAAATGTGCTGTGCCTTTAAGAGCCATGTGGGAGGTGTTTCTATTTCTTCTGAAAATGGCAAAAGAAAAAATTAAAATTAAAAGGGGACCAAAATAATAATAATGAAAGGAAGAGCCTGGCTCAGTCTGCGTGAGAGAAAGGGGGGAGGAAATGACCATGGTGAAATATCCTCTGTGAGGCACTTGATTAGAAAAGTCTGCTGAGAGACAGGCCTGAATTCCTCAGATATCTCCCAATTTCATGTTATGCGCTGGATGCAATTCCTCCTCATCTTTGGCATGGAGAACTTCTCGAGACTGACAAGACACCCACTGCTCTCATCCCACTATTTTTATTTCCAAGATACTCTTTCAGGCAGCTCTGCGTTTCTTTTTTTAGCCCTGTGTTCCTTGGGCTCTTCGCACCATGGATTAGCTCCACGTCCTCTCCTGCAGGCTCCCGTTACGTGTCTGGGGACGCCGTTGGTGGAAGTGGACCAAAAGTGCTCAACTCAGCAGAAACCCAGCATGGTTCCAGCTGTTACCCTGCCCTTTGCAAGCCTAGAAAATACTGTTGCTCCCTTTTCCATGCCCCCCACAAGGGATTGCCAGGATTTTTCCCTCTGCATTTTCAGATGCTTCCCGTCTGTAGAAAGATTCCCCTTAGCTGCACCTAGCACGCTTCAAGGAGCAACAAGTTCAGGTTTCAATGAGGCTTCATCCTCCCATCCTGCTGCACGCAATGGCAATGTGCTATTGGTGTCAAGATAGAGGTCTTAAGACCTGAAAATAAATCTGGGTTGGCAAGTTGAGCACAACTCTTCACCGTGGTCTTGATCCTGTACAGTATAAAAATCCTGGCTCATATCCTTAGCTGGTAGGTGCATCTGCATTGCTTCTCAGTGATGCTATGCTAATAGGCCAGCACTGCAAAGCTGGAATTGCTGTGTTTTGCCCATTTTTTTCCCCTCCCCTTTTCTTGTAGTCATTAAGTAAATACCCTGTGGTCCTAGAAGAGCACTGTGAGGTTGCACCTCTACCACACACTGCTCCTCCATGGGGTGAGCACGGTGTCAGGGTCAGGGCCCTGGCAGCATTGTGAACCCTGTGTTGTTTGGATGTTGGCAGCTGTACATGCACACAGAAAAGGAAGCAGTTTTAACCTTGCCGCTCTCCTGACCACATAGCTCTTGGGCTGGGCTTCAAAGCCCACCAAGAGCTTCTGCTGTGGGCCACGGCCTCGCTGGCTTTGAGGGTCAGGAATGCTGCTCATTTGGGTTGCAGGCGCTGCAGGGAAAGGTTTATTTGTTTCAAAGCGTTTCCAGCAGAGGAATGTTTGTAGTGCTCTGAAGTTTCGTAAGACCTTATTTTTTAAGAAAAAGAAATGTTGAGCTGTTTTTAAGCTGATGGTGACCCTTTACCATTCCGGTGTTTTTCCCATGGGATCTTTAAAAGGGAAAGTTTCATGTTTTTCCTGCATTTCCATGAGAACTTCTTCCTAAAGGCCTTGATCCTACTCTGTCCAAACCAGCAGAAAGGTTTTCATGGTGTTAATGGAGCAGGGGTGGGCTCAAGTGGGTCTGCACTTACTCTCATGAGGCTTACTCTTAGGGTTTATGCCTTGAGGACACATTCTGACCTCTAGGGTCAATCCTGCCTCTTTTGAAGAAGGAGGGAGCTTTGTACATGGAGCAGTGTAAAAGTCAAGCACTTCTGCGCAATGAGTGAGCAGCTGCATGCTGTGGGAAGGAGACCACATACCCAGCAGTCTGCACCACACATGCAGTGTATGCACCACACATGCAGTGTATGCACCACAGACTGCCTCCCAGCAAAGCTGTACATGGCTCTCCTGGCCATGGTTTGCACAGTGGAGGAACAACAAACCCTAAACCATTCATGCCTTGGCTGCCTGCAGCATGGTGGAGCTGAGATGCCCCAGCACCCAGATCAGGGGAAGTTTGCTAGGGCCAGGACGTGGTCAGGCTGTGGCCATCCTCATGCCTATACTCTCTGTTATGAGCAAAGGTGCATGGCCACAGTCTATCCCTGCACTGCCAGCAAAGCTCCCACTCACTTGGACTGGGCTGTAGGCAGAGAGTCACTTTTTGGACCCAAACACGAGTGACACACACTGCCTATAAAACCTGGCTGGAATGCTCTCTGCAAAGCAAGACGCTGTCTCACAGATCTTAGCATGTGCATCACTCCATCACTTCACAGCAGTGACTTAGCAGCCTGTGAGTCACAGAGCCCGGCTCAGGAAAGCATGTGTGCACATGAGCAAGCTGCAGTGTGCGCTGGAAGCACTGATGTGGTTAATGCTGTTAATTGTGCATGCAAGACGGCGAGTGCGGGTGGGTCTTTGGGCACCCTTTCATGTAGGGGCATGCAGGGTGCCCGCCGGGCTGGCGGTGGATGCGGCGCAGTGGCAAGAAGCTCACTTAGCATAAATGTCAGGCTCTAATTGGCATTTGGTTTGTCAGGGACACTGTGCCCTCCATGCACTCCCGGGGGGAGGCAGTAGGACTCAACTGTGCCACGCTGTTGAGGACGTGAAGCTTAATTAAGAGAGAGGATGTAATGGCCCGTCCATTAGGAAGGCTCCAGAGAGCAGGCGGAGGGCTTGGTTCTGGGCAGGTGTGGGGTTTTATGCCTTTTCACGGACTGATTTAGAGAGTGAAATGGCAAGGACTTGGCAGGCTAATTAACACATAATCAAAATTGAGGGGATTTTCCAGCAGATGCAGTGATCTAGTTAATATAAATATTAGTTCTACGGGGGATTGATTTCCCTTCATAAATGAAAGTCTGTCACTGAGGACAGGCCTGTCACTGAAATTATTGTGGCAGCCTTTTGAGGTGAATTTGCATGACTTGCCGAAAAATTAATAATATAATAACTATCCAGTTTCAATCCGCATATTCATGCAGCTGCATCCCCCTGCTACCAGAGCATCCTGCAGCCATGAGGGGATCTGAGCTGATCCGCACCCAGGAAAAGGGAAGGGCTTTCATGTGCCAGAAGAATGGCAGGATCAGGCCCCACTTGGTCCTGACACAGCATGGTCAGGGTGGCATTTTGGACTGTGCAGGCAGCAGAGAGGGCCCAGAGCAGAGGTGTTACCTATGGGATTTGGCAGACAAGAGGTGGCTGCCGCTGGGATGTGGTGCTGCTACTAAAAGACACCATGAAACAAACTTTGCTATGAAGAAGAGTGCAGTGACCTTTGGAGGGACGTAAGTGAAGACAACTCAGCGTGGGTCCTCCATAGGAGCAGCAGCAGCTGTAACTCAGTGATACCCAGTGAGGTGAAGATGCAGGGGGAATCTCAGTAATTGCTTGTGTACATCCTGCCCAACATGTTTTGCTGGAAGATCTCCAGATGTGCTGCTGAGATCGATGAGGAAAGGTGCTTTTCATGGGAGAGGCGGTGAGATGTGCAGGACCCAAGCACAGGCAGGCTGACCTTGCAGAGGGGGCAGCTGCCATAGCTTGTGCTTGCAGCCTGACCCAGACCACAAGGCTTCATCCCCCACTGCCCCTAATGTCCTCTCAGATGGCTTGCTAGCAGGAGGGTACGGGTATGCCAAGAGGAAACCACATTGGCCAGATGGTTTGTTTGCAGAGCCTGGCTGGTGATTTATCTAGGACTCGCTGCCATTCACATACAAGTGACTCTGCCATCGTCTGGCTGGGGTGGTTGCGTGTTCACGCTCCTTTGGCTCTCCTATATCCAGATGATCCCATAAATCTTCCATGAGATTTATGCTGTAGCGTCAGTTGCAAAAGCAGTGGTAGGTTAAAATGCCTGAGGCAGGTTTGTCCTGCCTTTTTTGCGCCAGCATGTTGAACTGCCAGTGCCAGTTTGGTGGGGGATGTAGCTGCAGTGTTATCTGGAATAGAGGCTGCAAAGCAAAGTTCTGGGAAAGAGATTAAAATGTGTTTCTGATCCTGGAAGAATTGATCAGCTCATCATTGCAAAGCTCCCTTCAAGTGTTTTAGCAGGCAAAATCAGCCTTTCAGGTTCTTTCTGTGCCAAACACTTCCATTGACTGTATCAAACAGAGCAGCTACTGGAACCACCGGGCTCCCACATGCTGTTCCAACAATTAGCTCCACAGTGCCCTTGTTCAGTCGATCTCAGCAAATTTGCAGGGCTTTTCAGAAGGTCCAGCTAGTGATCCAGCCATTTCATCTTCAAATGATGCAGAAAGACATGTCTGCTTGCACTCAAGTTCTCCCTCCAGAAACTGGTACCGGGAGGGGAGCACATGGTGCCCAGACCTTCACTGCTACCTGCAGGGGAGCATCTGGGTTCATCACCTGAAGACTGATCCTCCCCACAGCCCAAGGGACTCCCAGTAGGTCCTGGAGAGCTCTCTGGGCCCCAGCAAGCACTGGGCAGGGAGAACAGGAGAAGCAGGACATGGGGGGCCTCCCATGGCTCTGAAGGAGCCTGTGCAATTGAGGGGGGCATTGGTTTTGGCTGCAGTTTAGGAGTGTCTTTGGTACCACAGCCTGATAGGAATGGTAACAAACAGGAGGTTAGTGTCATCCCTGGCAGGAGGGATGTGACTCAGAGGCACAAAAGCTCTTTTCCTGAAGTGATGGAGGCAATGGCACTGGGTACCAGCAGCTCCCAGTGAGGGGTGCGGATTGTGTGGGGGTTTCCAGCTGCGCAATAAACACAGTCCCCTGTGGGCTTTGGGTGGATGCAAGGATGGCTCGCATCTCTGCACTCAGTCAGGCTGCCTAAATACTAAATACAAAGGTCAGTCCTGAACTTTGAGGATCTGGATTTGATCATTCTTGAGCCTGGGTGGTGCTTTCATTAGAGCTTTGCCTGTGAGACCATTTCAGCTGTGAGATAATTGTGCGATCGCAGTCTGATTTGCTCTTCCACCTTGTTTGTTGTTGCTGCTTTTCTCTTTGAAGAGGCTTGTAGTGAATTACAAAAAGAGGATTTTAATTCAGGAGACCTTGATGACTTATTATGCCTTATCGCTCCTTAAGCATGGAGTACAGCTTGTTCTTTTTTTTTTTGCCTTCCTCTACTTGTTTATCTCCCACATCTCCTCCACCACTACCACTCTGAGGGAAATCACAAGAACACTCCTCCATTAGAGAACGGCATGGTACTTTTTCAAGTGATTCACTCAAGCAGGAGTGGGCAAACATGCTTTCATCTCTTTCTCTGATATTGTTTGTTGGCATAAAGTGCCAAGTGGCCCAGGTACATTTCATAGGTGCTGGAAAATATTGCTGGAAAACGTTGCTCTTTCTTTATGTGGCCGGTCAGAGACAGATTTGTCCTTCACGCAGCACAGTCACTGGAAGTTCATATGGAGTGGATACGCTTTTGAAATGTCTTGACCGTACTTCCCAGGAGCAGAGTGATGGCAGATCTTTCTGCTGCCCTGTCCTAAATTTATCTTAGAAAGCCGTGTAGCTCAGGGTGGTCGGTTTCAGCCCAGCTCCCTGGCAGTGACAAACTTGCGGCAGGGCCAGTGGCTGTGCAACCACCGACCCATTTCCCCTGGTCTGGGATGTTACGGGATTGCTGAGCAGCAGCAAGGTCAGCTGCTGTTTTCTGAGTGGAACCTGTCTTTCCATGCCCAGGGTCTAAGTTCAGGTCTCTCTGGTTTTGGAGGTGTTCTGGGTGCACTTTGCGAGATTCTCAGTTCAGACACTACTCTTCTGCCATTGCTGTGGGCACTGAAGCCACAGAGGGAGCAGGGCAAGCAGGAGCCAAGCTGCTGCTTAGTGCTTTGTCCATCAAGCGCAGCAGGCTAAGATGTGAGGAAAGGAAGTGACAGACCCTTCTGTGTGGCCCTGGGGCAGACATAACCCCCATGGACTACAGGAGAGCTGGCATGAAGCACCAGTGACATTTGCCCACTGTGTAGCAAGAGAAGCACATTCATCCTTCTGTTGAATGAAATGCAAAACACAGCAATATCCTGTAGGCCTGTCTGTGTTGCCTGGTACTGCAGGCACTGCAGCTGGAGCAATCCCAGGGACTCCAGCTGGCCATTGGGCATGATGGGGGGGACAGGTAAGGATCACATCAGCTACATGCTTGGCTTTCAGTCTGTGCTAAGGGACTTCAGGCATTCAAGCTGCAAATGGGAAACTCCTTGAGGAGGCTTCTCACTGGAGAGGGCTGGAAACCACTGATTCCTGCCCAGGGATTTGTATCCATGGGCTTTTGCTGCTATTGGTATTCATATCGAGTATCTCCAATTCCAGTCTCAGCCTTGAACTTCTCCTGAGATATCAAACGTACTGAATCTCCTCCCTGAGGACTGACAAAAAGCATGGCACAATTCAATGTAATATTAAAGCAAGTGAATCCCTGCTGTATGTATTTCAGCTACCTTCAAGTTTGCAGCTACCCAGTTGTTACCTGTGCATACGTCTCTCACTGGGGCCACGTCCTTCCTCTGTTCTGTGCTTTAGGGGCTGTTTTGCTGCACTACAGAAAAACTAAGAGGCAAGCTTTCCTGTTGTTGTGCATATCCTCAAAATTGTCAGCTAGATCCTGATTGTGGAGTATTTACAGCTGGGGATGAAAAGAGGCAGGATGAACACAGCTTGAGATCCCCATCCCGAGATGAGTTTTCAGTGCTGGCAGTTAGAAAAACCCACCTCAGGCTTGTTCACTGAGCGAGCTCCCAGCAGAATAAATACACCCCCCTGCCAATGTCATTACCATGGCATTGCTGCTTCTGACAATAACTGCTCTTTAATTTCTCCTAATTATGTCGCTCTTTGGCTTACCGCTTTCTGGTGTTGCTGCTGGTCTCCTGCTGGGACAGACAGACTGGTGAGGGAAGTGTGCTCCTCGATGCCCTGCCCAGGGCGCAGCAGTGGCATGGCTTGCTGTGCACACAAGTAGATGCCAGCGTGAGACCCCATTCCTGCAGGCACGGGTGTGAGAGCACTGCCAAAGCTACCTGGCAGGAGGTGAGACACTTGTTGCAAGGGCCCACAGAATATAATATAATATGATGGTGTTTTCTTCTTTGTACAGATGGCAAGAATTACCTGCAGCTGCAGAGCAGTGGAAGGAGGGAAAGCCTGCGAGCCCGGCTCATCAGCCCCACCATCTACCTGCCCCGGAGTGCTGTCTGCATGGTCTTCCAGTACCAGGCATGGGGCAGCAACGGAGTGATGCTACGGGTCTGGCGGGAAGCCAGCCAGGAGCACAAGGCGCTGTGGGTCATCATGGAGGACCAAGGGGAGGAGTGGAGGGAAGGCCGCATCATCTTGCCAAGCTATGACATGGAGTACCGGGTAAGATGCTCAGGGAAGGTGTCTTGGACTGGGCAGGCATCTCAGCATCTTTATTTCGGTGTTTCAGAGCCAGGGCCCATTCATCATTAGGAAATGTGGCTGTTTTCATTATGTTTCTCAAGTTACCATAGTAACTAAACGACACTGTTTGTTATTCAGAGAGTGCCTGTCTTCTGCACAGACTTGGGCCTTTGTTCAGCCTGTTGCCTTTTATATTCCTCAAGTCTCCCACTTTCCAAATATTTCCCTTCTTTTTATGCTCTGTGCTTTTCCCACCCCCCAGCTGATGGTCATCAGGTAGTCTGACCAGAGGCACAGCTCCAGAGAGCAAACCCAAACCCTGCAGCCAGGAGAAGTGGGAAGCTGGGAGGGAGCATGGCCAGCTCTCAAGGGTAGGCAGCAAACAGCCCTTCCCCAGTCTCCATGAGTCCATTTCTCAGATGCCTCATTAGACCAGATCAGAGGGCTAGGTGCAGCGCTGTCAGGAGATCAGTGGAAGCGAAGGGATAAGCTGGAGGGAGCTGTGCTGCTTGCTGCAGCCGCCTGAGTCCCTCTGGCACGGCTGTGCCAGCACCCCACGGAGAGGCTGCTGCTTCCAGGAGTGCCTTTGGCATGGTTAGCCCTTCCGGGCAGTGTGCCGTTTGCTGGGGAGCCAGGGCTACTGTTGTCACTTGCTAATGAGCATCAGCATGGCATCCAGCACCCTCCAGAGCAGAAGGGAACACACTTGCAGGCTTGAGGTAGCACTTCGATGACCACCCCTGCAGGGAGCCTTGCTCCAGCCAGCTTCCAACCCTGACCTTGACCCTGGGAGCTGCTGCCTCCCATGTGGAATGATGACCGGAGCTTGGGACCAACAGCTCTGACACTCTGTGTCCTGCACAGTCAGATGCTGAGCCCTTTAGGGAGGTGTCCTGGGCTGCCCAGGCATCCCAGATGGAAGGGGTCACCTAATCTGGGGAGAGGGGGTTTGTGAAATACATAGCCCTAGGAAATTATCTGGACCCTCAAGAGCAGGCAGGGAGATATACAGCAAAAGCTTTGCACTGGAACTGCGTGACTAGTTTGCATGTGTGTGTTTGGCTTTTTAATAAAATACCAGTAAACACAATATGCCTACAGATAAGAATGATGGGCACTGGCTGACTAGTTTGTGCGTTAAATGTGAATATGCCGGCATTAGCTAAATAACAGCATCATTATGTAAATATGCAAGTCTCTCCACTCAGCAGTTCTTAGAGCTAACGACTCTATTTATTTTTGTAAATATATTTTGCCTGTGATTAAGTAGGAATAAATTGACCCTTCTCCGCTAACATTTCAATACTTCTTATGTAATATTAATGGGAACAACACTTTACTGTTAATGTAGCCGTGCATTTTGTGTCCTTCCCTTCCTTTTTCTGATCAGAGTCCAGTTAATACCACAGGCCAGATCTGCTGCTGCTGTCAGTCAGTGTTACGTGCCACTTGCATCGTTTGTGCAAGGGCCGGGGGGTGGCCTGCAATGCAGAACATCGATTCACGGAGTCTCTGTTCCATAAAAGAGGCATTTAACTGAACAAATTGCAAGCCATGTGCTGCCCGGCCAGGTAACGATCTCTCTGCAGCATGTATCCCTGCAGGGCAGCTTTCTCTGGGGAAGGGGTAGCAGAGGCAAGGCAAGAAGACTAGTCTCAGGTCATCCGCAGGTGTGCAGGGAAAGCCAGGAGCATGTTTGCTGCCCTTTCCATCAGGAGTAGCAGCCACTCTGTGTCTCCCAGCACTGACATTTCTGTGCCGGTTTCTCACAGATCGTGTTTGAGGGATTTATACGCAACGGCTACTCAGGAGAGCTCGCCCTCGATGACATCCGGCTAGGCACCGACATCCCGCTGGAAAACTGCATGGGTACGTTCCACATCCAGCCATGGGGCCAGGGGTGGCTGGTGGGGCTGGAGAGCCTTCCCGTGCAGGCTCCATGGGCCACCTCTCCCCTGCTTGTGGTACTAGGAGTTCTGGATCTCAACTGGGACTTTGCTTGCTCATGAAGGAAATGAGGGGGACTCCGTCTCTGCAGGATGGGGGCTGTTGGTGCGAGAGGCAGGAAGCACATGTCTGTGCACGCAAAGCTGGAAGAGCAGCTGAGGTTACCGAGGACTATTCTGCGTGATAAGGACATACACCAAATTTAAAAGGAAAGTGCTGGACAAAGGAAACCAGCTGTCAGTCAGTATTACATGCTTAGAGGGGGCAATGAGTTCAAAAGGAGTATTCTCTAATAAGAAAGAAAATAGCAGAGGGGTTTTACAGCAGTGTTAACAGCATAACAAAGGAAATTTTTGTCCTAGAATTCACCATTCCCAAACCAGGCCAAAAGCCAGGTGGATTCATTCAATGTGAAAGGCAGAGAGGACTTTAAAATATCAAAAAAAAAAAAAGTAAAAGGCAAAAAAAGTGTGTTTTAGCAGTTTGCTGGTGGAGCCGTTGATCTACGCTGTTCCCCTAACTGGCGTATCCATGCCTGCACTTCTGATGGCTCTCATGACCATCTAGTTTGGATGTGGATTTAGAGCCATCCCAGTTGAGCATGGGACCAGCAGTATTCCGTTAGTGGGCTCTGTGCTGAGAGCTGCCCACAGTAGCTGCATTTCTGCGTGACCTAGGTGAGGCAAGTTTCACTGTTAAACACCCACAAAATGTCTGACCCCTCCTGAAGTCAGTGCAAAGTCAGGTAGAGCAGAGTCTCTCTCCCCATTGGGCTTTGAAAGGCCCCATTCAGTGAAGCTCCTCTCCCCCACCAAGGGAGGGGAGGATCCCAATGCCTCCTAACCCAAGAGGGACTGACGCTCTCTTCCAAGGGTTGTATCTCAGGCGAGGAGGTGCAAGGCAAATTGTGCCTGGCAAGGACTGGTCGTATCTCTTGCCACCCTGTGAAGGCAGGTGATGGTGAAGATGGTGCAGGAACCAGCATTAATAATAGAACAGAGGGCCAGGACTGCCCCAGAGATGCTCTTGTGCGCTGTCAGTCTCAGATTCTTTGATGCTTTGAACTCTGTTGGTCTCCCATCTGCCAAAGGAGCTAATACTCCATATGTCAAATTCCCTGTATTTAAGATTTGACGGTGGTGTTTTAATCCCTTGCCTTCTATGGCATTAAAGAGAAGCAAGACTGGTGATTAACACTAATAACATTTCCTATCTAACTTCTTTTGAGCTCAGCAGTTCACCTAGCTCCAGTGTTTCTGTATCTTGGGCCTCATGAACCGAAAGCTTAACATTTCAAAACAAAAGCATTAGTAAATTTTAAAGTTTCAAGCATCGCCAGCCCTAAAAATAACACCAAACTGCTGAGCAAAATTATTTGTCCCGTTCCAGAAAGTTGAATGGGAATCTTAAAACCCATAAGGGTAGTTTGTTTCACATCATTTCTAACAAAGAGCTCCCACTGCAAACTTTAATATAACTCATGGGTCATTTCCAATGTAACCAAAATAATAATGAAACGCGGAGATACAGTGCTACTCCCTCTCTCTCAGAGCCATGAGAATATCTGACTCCAGCACTTCAGATCTAATCCTGGGAAGTAATCTGATTCCTTTTTAGTGTGAAAGAACACTAATAAGTCACAATAGTTTTTTCCTTTGACAAATGTGTCATTCACATTCTGAACCTGAGTGATGATTTCATAGCACTCAGTAGAGCCAGAGTCTCCTTCTGTGACTCACGGACATAATGCAGAAGTAATCTAAAAATAATCAGAAATCTATTACTTCTGCAAGAAAGTAATCAGTAATAAGTGCCAATTATTGCTTTTCAGATCCAGTAATTTGTAATAGATTACTTCTTCAAAGAAAGAAGAAAAAAAAATTGCTTGCCTTTGTTTCTTGTTGCTGTGAGATAGAGAGGAGCATGGCATCGATGTAACAGTAACACAGTTCCCATGTGAATAACAAGGCCAAAGTCGAGCCAGAAGCAAAACTGCTCTTGGAAATTTAGGGGGTTTCAGGGTTTCATCACTGCGCTGGTGGGGCTTTGCCTTTGGATGACTCAGGGCAGCCAGCTGAATACAAATTACCCTCAACCTCAGACATGTTTTCCTCTGAAGTCTGAGTCGAAGCTTATTACATGTCTGAGAGTGGGTTTCTCCCTGTCCTGGTGAGGTTGGCTAGCACACGCTCTGTTCCCAGCAAGTGGCTTCTGTGGGGCACAGCCACATGCCTGCTCTGCTTGGCCACTGCAAATTGAGAGACATGAACTGTGTCCTTTTAATATCCCCCTCTCTGATACTAGGTTTTGGTTTTTCCTTTGCAGAACCCATCACAGCTTTCCCAGGTGAGAACTTCTACTTTCCAGGTAAAACTGCACTTCTCTTGGTGGTTTCTTTCTGCTGGCATGGGCTTTTACATCGAAGAAAAGCAATGTGTGTGCTTGTACAAACAGCAAATGTTCTGAGCATTGAAATAGCAAGTGTGTGCTAAACTTCCTCCGCCACAGCAGCAGGAGGTGGCACCCTCTGACTCCTGCTAGGTAACAGGGAGCAGGCAAACACAAGTCACACTGTCTTGGGGCTCAATAGCATTAGGAAGCCCATCATTATGAGGTACCTGGCCTCCTAAAGAGCAGCTGAGCTCGTAATGGGAAGGCTGTGGAGACTTAAACAAGTAAACCAGTAACCAATTAAAAGTGAAATGAGGTGGTGATGACTTACATTCATTTGGGGGAGGTTGTTTTCTAGTTTATAGATGCTCTGGCAGTGGTGGTGTTTGAGCTGCTGGCGAAGGAGGTTGGAGATGGTGTGCTTGGGAGGTAGAAGTGGGAGAGCAAACTGCCACGAGGATATCTGAAGGTGACAGTCAATAAAAGGAAAACAAGGTGAAATGGTGCATTTAATAGCTTAATACTAGCCTGGAGGATAGAAACCGGCATTTGTCTGATCAAACCTACAGAGTAAGAGAAAAGGTGAGGAACTCGGAAAAACTGCCTCTGTGAGCAGTCAGCGGGGATGCTGTTTGTCTTGCTGTGGGGTGGGAAAAGCTGTCTGCTTTTGCAGGGAAGATCAGTTCAGTCTGTTTGAGGGTTTTTTCCGTGTGTTTTGATTTTGGATTTTCTTTTCCTGCCCTCCTTTTCAGGAGTGTGTCTGGGGGGTGTATTGTGATGAAGAGCAAACTTAGGGCTCCCCTTAACTTCATACTCAGTTGTACTCTTCCCATCCCCTACTCTGCTGTAAGATAGGGCTGGGCTCTTCCCTAGAAACAGATGCATTTCTGTGTGGGGCAAAGCTGTCTCTGGTGGGTATGTGCACTGAGAGCTGTGCTAGTGAAAGAAAAGTAGGCACTGAGACTGGAGTCATGTGTACGACTCTGTCCGTGGCGTGTGAGGCAGGCTCTGGAGCATTACCAACAGGAGGGACATCCGCAGGGTGTAACACTGTATTTTACAGTCGTACCCATACTGTAACAACTAGGAATTTGGGTTTGTAGGCTGCTTATTTATCTGCAACACAGGCTTGTGGTGTTACTGAAAAGCTGCTGCAATAGTCTGAGCTGACAAAGCTTCATGACCGTTCCTTACTTACACCATCACTCTATGTTCTCCTGGGTCTGGTCTGGTGGCTGTTTTGCAGACATCATCCTTGTCTTTTGGGGCTTGTAATGTGTGTTGTCTTCAGTTTGAACCCTCCCCTGGGTCTGTCCCAGAGTCTTGCTAACTCATGTCATTTCTTTTTCTCTTCACCCCATGCCCTGCTGCCTGTATGCCTCCCATTTCTACATCCTATTCAGCGTGCCTCAGGGCCCACTGGCTTGGTAGGGACAGTGTTTGCTGTGCCTAGCACAGCAAGGTCCCTGAGCACCACAGCCAGATGCTGTTGCAGGCACGCCTTCCCTTCACTTTGGAGCTCACCAGCTTGTGCCAGTGGGCTCTCGCCCATTGCTAACAAAATCCTAGCACTGGGTGAACTGGAAAGACTGCAAGAAATATGGAGATGTTCTGTGGCCCCTACTCCTGCAGCTACATGATAAGCTGAGAAAGTAAGATGCCATTAAAAATAATAGCAAACACTTCTTCCCCTGGCTTGGGAGCAAAGCTGAAAATACGCACCTACCAGGCTCCAGGATCACAAGGCAAATAAGAGGAGAATCGTGTGGGTGGAATATCTTTCAGCCTAGTGGGTTGGGATCTTACAAGACCAGTCAAGTGTGCTTAAACTGTGCTGCATTTGAGAGTTGATGCATCTCACCCTTAAAGAAAAGGTGTAACAAGTGGCTGGAAGCAAGGAGTTAGCTAAATACCCGGTTAAAAATCAGAGATGTATTCCAAAAAGCATGGAGACAAACTGGGGAGAATTTGCCTTTGGGATGGTCCCACACTGAGTATCCCGAAATCAAGACAGGGATATCTTCCTGGAGAAATGACAGGCAGCAGCTAAGGGGTTGAGGTTGACACTGGTTTTGTGGCATTCAGATTAGAGGAGTGTAATACTTGCTTTCATCTGTGCCATCTGTGAAAATTCCAGCTGTGTCGCTTGTCCACAGCAGTTAATGTCAGTGATTTCAGAGAGGAATACGAGCAATGGCAGAGCAAGGCAGGCAGCCCTCTGGGAGGCTCTCTGGAAAGGATTTTCTCCTTTTTTCTTCCCCAGAGGATTTTTGCTCTTTCTCCTTTTGGGTTTTTATTTCTGCTGCTGCACAGCTCTAAAACTGGCTCCTGTGGAATCTCCCCTGTTAGGAAGAAGAGGGGGCTGTACCTGGCCAGGCTGGAGGCGTAAGTGCAGCAGGGCGCGTGGATGCAATTGTCCACCCTTTAGGGATTAAATAAGGTTTCCACTGAGCAGTCTCCCAAGCCACGCATACACAAAGCACCCACAAACTCGACAGCAACAGCAGGAGGCATTTCTTTATTGAGACAAGAGTCCTAGTGAATAAACGAGGAAGGGCAAGTGTGTGTGTGTGTGTGGCGGAAGGCAAAGGGGAGTGGAAAAATTATTAAGTTACAAAGATGGATTTTTTTCTCCATCTCCCCGAGCAGGGAACTTTTCCACTGATACAAGAGAAAACTTCCAGAGAGCAGCAGAGCCAGTAAAAACAGAGCAGATAACATCAGCACTGTGTGCTGAGTGGATGGGCAGCTATATTTAGTGGCTGACAGTGTAAGGAAGAACAATCATTAGTGTTGGGAATTGGCTTCGTTAGGGCTCAGAGACAACTGAGTGTGATTCCTTAATGACTTCAGTTGCTAAATGAACTCTCCAGACTTCTGCTATCTCCTCAGCAGGGCCGTGAAGTGCGGAAACAGGGGCCAAGGAGAGGCTCTGCACTTCCCCTCATGCTTGCAGCCCCGGCTGCTGCACAGGGACATCTGGAGTAGGTCAGAGCCAAGCAGAGGTTGCCCTGAATCTGCAACTGCCTCGAGATCCCTCAGGGGTCCCTCCCATGAGTGGGATCATCTGGGGCACATCGTGCTGCCTCCCTCCATCCCCAGGCAGGCAGAGGTGTGCAGGGAAGGGGCAAGGAGCGCAGGCTCAGCACTGTGGTGTGTGTTCCTCTATTGACAGACCCACTCTTTTTACTCCCTGCCCTGCACTGGGTAATGTACAGCCATTAGAAAGCTACGAAAACCTTCCTCCCCTCTATTCTTCAGATGGGAGTGCTGTTCTCCTACAGGCTCCAGAGCTGTCGGCATCCCTGACACCTGCCCTCCCTCTCCCCACCCCAGTTTCTACCAGCGGGGCCAGTGCATATCAGTGGTGTGAGCGGCTGTTTGCCTGTAAATCTCTCAATGGACCGAGGCGCTATGTAAGCAGCGACTGTCACTGAGCGTAAACATGAGTGGCCTCTGCACAGTGAGCAGCCCTGTGCTCTTCCTGGGGGTCAGCCCCGTGGCCCAGCACTGTCAGGAGCGGGCGAGGCGTTGCTGATCCGTCGGGGTTGGCGGCGGGCTGTGTATGGGTGTGGGGCGGCTTGGCCAGGGGGATCTGTGCTGGAGACAGCAGCAGGTTATCAGAGATGCTCACCCTGGTGGGGGCTGATGGCAGCCCCCAAAGGGTGTCCCACACTGACACCCCTCTGTAGGAATGTGCTGCTTCTGTTCCCCCACATCAGGGTGGTTGGTGGAGATAGAGGAGGAGGGCACAGGGCTGCCTGCTACCTGCTTTTCCCACCCCCAACGTACAACCCACCCTGTATCCCCCTTTCTTAGGCACTGGGGGGGGGGGGGGGGGGGGGGGCAGGAACAACAGGGCCAGCCCCATTCCTGGCTGTGAGGGATAGCTGGGGTCAGATGGGGTGAGGGTGGTGTATCTGGCAGGTAGGCTTCTCCTAAGACATCCGAATTCCTTGCGTACAATGACAAATATGTGGGTGGTTCCCAGCCTGCTGCTCTGTAAAAGCAGGATTTGGCTTGGCTGTGTGAGGTTTTTTCTTGGTTTTGAGTGTTTTTTCTTTTGTAGCTATATATCTGGGTGCAGTATTCATGCTTGGTTTTACTCCCTGTGCTCAGGTTTTGGGGGATGGGGAGAGGAGGAAAGTAATTGCATTTTCCCCCATCCTCTGTGCCACCAGCAGCAGAAAAGCTGTCTCCATCCCAAGTCAGTGGCTCTGCTGGCAGGGCCGTGTTTGTAGGGGAGGGCAGAAACTGTGCTGTGAGATGCCCTTGCTGCTAGCAAAGTGCACACATCCTGCACTGTTCTGCTTTTCCTCCTTGGCATCCTCCGAGCCTGCTGAGGAAACCAAGCTGGAGTTGGCTAGAGCAGAGCTCAACAATATGGTGACACCAAACTGCAGGAGCCCCAAAATTCTGCTTTCCAGCACCTACAGGCTATGCCCCCCACAGCATGCCAGGGGCAAGAGGAAAAGACAAGCAGAGTAGGGGGTCAATCTGTCCAGCACCAGAGAAAACCCTTTGAGAGCTTCCCTGGGGACTTCGGACCCCTTGAAGCAGCCAGTGAATAAATGTGGTGCAGAAGTGCATCTCTCTGGGGTTACTTACACAGGCGGAGCTGGGGAGGTGGGAGCAGTGTGTGTGGGAAGAGCAGCACAGTGCTGGTCTTGGGCCGTGCGTGTCAGCACAGACACCGATGCTCGGTGCCGGCCAAGGCACATGAGTGCAGGCTGGCAGCAAGGTCCTGTGGCGGCTGATCACCAGATGTGCGCGCAGCTGTTCCGGGATGACCTAGGAAGGGAGAGCAGTGCCTTGCAGCCCTGCCCTGCAAAACACACTGCAGCTGCAGGAGCAGGAAGGGTTAGCCATTGCTGGGCTGAGCCTGGGCACTGCCTGCCCTTGGGTTCAAGGGAGGCAGGTATTTTTCCAGCCCTCCTAGGGTGTGTTTGCTTTATCAGCATGAATTCATAGTCCTGGCTTGCTTAAGCTGCAGAGAGCATGAGCTTCTGCTGTGAGCACTGGGTTGAATTTCCAGTCTGTGCTGTGTAAATAATTGCAACCGTTCTTTCTTGCTTTAAAAAGTAATAAGGAAATCTCTAAGTCTGTGAATGGGCACCTAGTGAGAGCAGGTCTGTGTGCAGAGCACTTTCAGACAGAGATCTTCTTCTCTGTCTTTTCTTTTAGAACAGCAACTGTTTCTCCCTGTAATTTCTTTCCCAGTCTCCTGTGGTAACTTCCTTGCCCATCTGAGATTACGCTCTTCTTCCAGTTAGGAAAGTGATGTGTTTTGTCACTGCTTGACAACATCTGCCATGTGGAGGCAAAGCCAGGCGGCTGATCTGGAGATGGCAAAAAAAAAAGGGGGGGGGAAGAAAACATTTGCTGATGCCAGAAATAACAGTAATAATAATGTGCATATGGAATATGTATTGAAATCCAGGCAGCCTGATGAATTAAGAGGGAAGAAGCAGGCCCCTTGAATATGTGGGCTCGGTGAATGCCAGGCTGTGCTCCCCGCCAGGTGCACACCGCGTATCCGGAGGCAGCCCTGGCACCTCGTGTTACTCCGTGCTGTACTCTTGAAAGCATGTGTGTTTCTGTTTGTGCGTCTGCATGCCTCCCACCTAGCAACCCTGTTCTGTGTCTCCTCCCCAGGGGCAACCCTCCTGCCAGGGACCGAGCCCACAGTGGACACGGTGTCAGTGCAGCCCATCCCAGCCTACTGGTATTACGTTATTGCCGCCGGAGGTGCTGTTGTGGTGCTGGTCTCCGTCGCGCTGGCCCTTGTGCTCCACTACCACCGGTTCCGCTATGCGGCCAAGAAGAGCGATCACTCCATCACCTACAAAACCTCCCACTATGCCAACGGGGCCCCTGTGGCCGTGGAGCCCACCCTAACCATAAAACTAGAGCAAGACCCCAGCTCGCGCTGCTGAGAGCCGAACAGGAACGAGCGAACAAACAAAACACAAACCAGACAGACAGACAGAAACTAAGACTTCAAATACGTTGCCTCAGTTTTGCACTTTTTTCCTACCTAGCATACGTGTGAACTCTTAGACATCTCCGTCCCTTCTCTGTCCCCCCCCAGCCCTCCCTGAATCTTTTACAAACTCTAAACTAATGCTGCATCTTGGATCGCCAGAAGAGACACAACGCCCCTTCACTTCAGAAGTGAATGCTCCCTTTCGATTACTTTTCGAGGAGTCTCGGGGTGTCGGGTGGGGTTTTTTGTTTCGTTGTGTTTGTTTGTTTGGGGAGTGTTTTTTGGTCCATAGGCTTGTTTGGTTTGGGGTTTTTTCCCTCCTCCCAGTAGGCAACCTGCAAGGGAACTTGATGGAGAGCCTGGAAGCTTGTGTGTGCGGCTCGTGCGCGAGAGTGCTAAATCTGTGTATGCGAGTGTGCATGGGATTGTGCGTGTCTGACTGACTGAATGTATATTTAGAAACAGCCCCTTTTTAATTTGCTTGTTGTTGCTTCTACTTGCACAGGGAATATTTGTTTGTTTTGTTTTCCCTTTCTCCCCCCTTCCCACCTCCCCTCTGGAAGGTCTGGGTCATGTTTATGGTAAATACCCTGATTTGTTTACTTGGGAAAGAGCAATGCTTTTTTGTTGCCTTATCTAGCTTTGGCTGGGTTTCTTGTTTGATAGTGTTAATGTCTCGGGTGCAAAATGAGAAGAAGAGGCCAGGCTGGACAGTAGGAATGTCCACCTCAAATGGCTAGAAGAATCCAGAGAGATTCATAGACATCCAAAAAGTAAGATCTCTCCATCTTATTCTTTCTGCAGCCAACATGATAACACAGCCATTGTTTGGAAGTGTGTGTGGGGGGGGAAATCTTCCCTCCCTCACCTGCAAGTAAATCTATTTAAAGTTGCCTTATATCAGAGAAGCTCATAATGAATGTTTTGTTTGTATCTGTTAAAGCCAGCCTTAGGGTAACACATAGACTTCAGGAGGTCTAAGGTGGATGCTGAATACTGTAGTTTCTTGAGAATTGAAGGTTTATTTATTTTATAGGTATCCTTGCTCTGGGTGCTGATGGTTTTGCTTTTACACGGGAAAAGGGGAGAGGGCTCCTCCTTGTCTCTCTTCTAGGACAAGGATAGTTCCCCTTTCTGGGTCTTAGGTTTGGTTTTTTAACTCTGCCCAATTCATAGCTGCTGAATCACAAAAATTGCCAGTTGACTTTCTAGAATGTCAGTTAGTTTTGTGTTTGCTAATGTTCTGCTTCTTAAAGCATCAGTAGCATCTAGCAAGCCAAGCCTAGCAGGCGCGCCTTGAGGGGTCCAGGTATTGCTACTGCTTTAACCAGGGAGGTGAGATGGAGCCTCTAACATGCCTCTGACTGTTGAATGGCCCAGCATATTATAGTGGAAATGCCTTATATAAATTACTGAATGATGAGATGCAAAAGTGGTTTGAATCCTTAACTCTAATCTGTTTGCAGGCGAGAAAAGTACCTCTAGTGAGCAAGGTTTGTGTTCATTTGTGCTGAGTGATCAGATTCCCTCCTCCCTCCTAAACTTGCTAGTGCTCCCTGCCCATCCTTTGCCCATGAATATTGCATAGAATGAATTGAGACGAGCAGCTCTGTTAACTTCCCTGCAGTCTTGAGCTTCCTTTTGGTCTGGGGAAAAAGTGGAAACACAAATGGTGCTGTGCATGCGTGATATGGGCCCCTGTTGCAGTGGAGCCCTCTGCCCAGGGGATCTCTGTTGATGGGGTGTCAGTCTCCTCTCCCTCCCTGCCTTTATTCATGCAGCCTATTTTAGCTCAGATGCTGTTTACTCAACAGAGTTCAGTAGGACCCCCTCAGCTGCAGCAGCAAGGGTCTAAAGCATGCAGGGAGTGCAGAAAAGCCTGGGGTGATTTGGCATGGTGAGCACTTTAGGGGTGGTGGGTGCTCAGAGCAGCATCCCACCAAGGTCTGACTCTCATGAGGTTTTCAAGGGTTGCAGGGATGTCCCTGTCCCAGCAGCGATGGAAGGGACCCGGGTGAGCTCCTGTCACCTTGCAGGTAGTGCTGCGTAGAGAGGCAGCCCCTAGAGAGGGGCTTCCAGGGCCAGAATGCTTTCTCCGGAAGCCTTCTCATTATGCAGCACTGATGTTGCAGTGCATATGGCTGGTGATGTAAAATCCCAGCCATCCACTCCCCCTCAGCGAGCTCCAGCTTAAAACAGATGTGAAATAGTGGCATGTGCTTGCTGCATTTTCAGATCAGCCCAGGCCATGTCAGCAGATGATAGGATCACGTTTCCAGTCAGTTCAATCTCCCTAGGTCAGACAATCCCCTCGCTTCAACCAGGTTCACCCCCGTGGGCGTAGCAAGTGCTCATCGGCGTGTCAGGGAGGAGAATGTGGCACCCTGTCTTTCAAACCAAAATCACCAAAGACAAAACAGAAGGTCACTTCCTGATTTTTATTCCCAGTTCTCCCCTGCTCCTCGAGCCCTGACATCCCCAGCGTTGCCCAGTTGCCTGTGTGTGAAAAGTATCTTGTGGAAATTTGAAACTCTTTGAAGATGTATTGTGTGGAATGTAATAAAATGATGATATTTTTATACAAATATCTGGGGGTTTTCTTCCTTCTTCTTTCTGTGCTGAGAACGCTGTCGGTTGAAGCAAAGCGGTGCTTCAAAACTCCATGTTTTCTTTTGGAGCATCAGGGCTGTTTGCTTTAGCGAACTGAAGCTCCTGTTCCTGCTGCATGCAGGCGCAGCTCCTGTGTGCGCACCCTGCCTTGCCGCACTCAGGATCAGGCCATTAGCAGCGGCTTTTAGATCCATTACATTTGTACCAGCCCGTAGTGGGAGTTTTGGGCGGCTGGACTGACACTGGGGTTGTCTGGGGATTTCAGTAGCGTTTCTTAAGTGCTAAATGGCTCACTGTGATTATGCAGAATTTCTCCAGCCGGGCCCCTGGAGACAGGACATCCGACTTCCCAGGGCCCTGGGGGCCGGCTTGGCTGCCAGCTCAGCCGAACCGTGCGCTCCATCCATAAGCAAAATGAACACCGGGTAAGCCATTACCAAAATGAATAATGAAAATGGCAATGCATTCCTCTCCCTTGTTGGGCCTCTGCATGTCGGGCTGCATAGGGGAGCTGTGTGGGAGCAGCCCAAGAGCGGCAGCTCCAAGTGTGTGTGTCTCCTGCCTTCCCTCCATCCGTGTCCTCCCAGCTTGTGACAGGGATCTCTGCTGCAGCATCTTCCCATCTTCTCTAGGTGTGCCTTTCGCCCCTTCGGAGGAGTCAGCAGCATCGCATTTCATGTGAAAGATATCTTGCTGCCGATTTGAGAGGTTTTCTTTCCCTTCTGCATTTATTTGCCTTCTATCATACTCTTTACTCTGGCATGCAGCTCAGCTTTGCAGTGAAACTTCCTGGCTTTACTAGGAATTCAGGCCATCAACAAAAAATAATTCAGATGTGATCCCTCGCTGTGGGTGTTCAAACACAAATGGAGCTGAGGAACCATGATATCTTTTCTTTAGCTTTTTTTTCCCCCCCGTCTAATTGTACGGCAAAGCCCATACACTTGTAATTTGCATTTCGTACACTTCAGTGACTGTCCAAGCAAAACTCAAAACAAATATGCACATGCGAAAAGCAGGGAGGGAGAGACTGGCTGATGGCTTCCCAACAAGGAGGAAAAAAATTCTGTGAAGTAAACAGACAAAAAGGGAGGAATCATTTGGGGTTTAATTATTCCTTATGTGTGCCACAGCCAGATTGACCGGGGAGTTGGGTGCTGCTCAGGCTGCTGCTCATCGTAGGGAAGAAGGCAGCTAAAATGAGCACACTTTGTTTGAGAAAAATACAACTTGGTGTGATTTTGATGCAACCTCTGCTGCAGGTAATGTCAGGCATTTAAGAGTCTATTTTAAAAGAAGAAGGGGTAAACGGGGTAGCAGTAGGGGCTCCGTATCTCAGCGTGTCATTAGGGGTGGAAGCCTGCTGTCTCCTGCATGTCACGGGAAGGGTGCAGGCATGAGTCCGCTGGCAGTATGTGGGGTGATGGTGTCGTTTCATTTCTGCAGTTGCTGCCGTGTTGTAGGGAAAGTGACTCTGTGTGGCTGTGGTTGAGGACCCAAGGGCACTCTGTAAGTGGTGGCATAAAGCTGGTGGCTAACAAGGGTGTGACAGAGGGAGCGATGACCTGGCAAAGCAAAGGGTGCCACAGGAAGGGCTGTGCTGTGCCTTGCCTGGGCAATGTCTGCATGCCCGAGATGGATGATGGCTCAGGAGTGCTCATTCGCCCAGCTGGGTCAGCCTCCTGCCGGGACACTTGGCACAGGGAACCCTGAGCTGCTTGTCCCCACGCTGAAAGGGCAACGTTGGCTTTTCCTGAGCAGGGCTGAAATGCCCCTGCTGGTGAATGGAAGGGAATGAGGTAGAAACCAGGCTGTGCATGGGGCTGTGCTGGGATTTTTGCCCCTCTAGAAACCCTGTGAAAACCTTTATCAGGGCTGGCCCCATCTTACCCCATGTCAGAGCAGCAGAGTGAGGCGCACAGACACCAGGCGAGGGCCCCGAGGCAAGCTTGGACAGCCTGTTGGCTTTCTGCCACAGCTCCTCCATCAGTGGCTTTGGCGGCTCTTAGCAGCGATTGCAGGCGTGACTGCCAGTTTGAGGAATAGTGTCGTTAGCCATTGCTGCTGTAAAAACAAACAGCAACAACAGGGAGGGTGATAAACGTATCAGGATGCTGCAGAGCTGCCAGCTTCTCCCCCGGCTTCCAGCCCTTGTGCGGTAGTAGTGGACTGGCAGTGCTGCCCTTGCGCCGAGGAGCTGGGACTGGTGAGCTCCAGCGCGGAGCACCAAACCCAAATGATGGTTCCTTACCTGGATAGTCCAGCACCAAGAAGGGAAGAGGAAAGCCGTGCTGTATAATGCTCCTGTAATGCCCGATGCACACATGCTGCCACCACTCTCCCCCTGGCCGGGTGCCGGTGCTGAGGAGACATGCAAAAGCAGGACATGCCAGGGAAAGGTTTGGGCTGCAACAGAGGATGTGATGCTGGAGGGAGGGTTTGGCAGGGTCCCGAGTTTGGGCAGCTGCCTTGGCCATCTGCCATGCATGCAGCGAGGGCAGGGTGCCACGCATTGGAGGGCAGTGCTGGGGCTGGGAATAGCTGCCTGCTTGTGTTTGCCTCCACACCCAGCCTGGCTTCACGTCTCCGAGAGCTTTCAGTGGGGTCTTCACCTGGCAAGCCATGCCTCCCTATCCTCTCTGCACATGGAACCCAAGGAACACAAGAGATTCCTCAATGCCCCTTGGTTTGATGATTGCTCCGCAATGTGAACCATGCACTGCTGCTGAAGCAGCCCCAAGGCAATCTGAGGATAAAGTCTGGGGGTTCCTGTGCTGCAGAGGCCAGTGAGAAGCTGCTTGTTTGCTTTCTTTACTGCTCAGCTGTAGCCAAAGCACTGTTTTAATTTGAGATTTGGCAGGGATTTAGCCCTTTTGTAAACTAAAGTCGTTCTGTGTTTCTGGAGGAGTGCGGAAGGGAGAAGTGAGGCTGATTTGGGGCTGGAAATAGAGCGGTGGGGGATTCAGAGGGAGTGTTTCTGCCTGGTGCCTGTGCTGCTGCTTTGAGAAGCACTTCCCTGCTCACGGAGGGTGGGAAGTGTTGCTCCCACAGCCCCCTGGGCTCCCAGCCGAAGGAGCAGCGCGGCGCTGCTGCCACCGCCAAACAGAGCGGAGTCAAGGCGAGGCCACAGCGGCTGCTCCGCTGTGTCAAAACAAAGTGATGTGAGTTGGAGTCACACTATTGCTGCCGAGAGAAAAGGGCTGGGAATGAGCAAAGGGAGAAAAGCGAGCATGAGCGCAGAGCTGGAGCTCTGGCTGCCAGCGCCGGGGAGCGGTAATTTCTGACCCCCTTTTCCTGCACTTAGTTGTGTGTAATGTTTCAGCCCTTCCTCGGTGCTATTTGGCAGGGCAGCAGCTGTACACCTCCAGTGTTTCCCTAGCTGGGCAGGATAGCACCAGCCAAGATGGATGTTGTAGCTGCAGGAGAGAGGGGTGAACACGTAGGAGGACGCTTGCTGTTTTCAGGGAAGCGAGCAGCATGTGGTTGTTTCCCTACTGTGGAAAGGACCAGAGGGCAGCCAGCTACCCCTCTGTTGTACCAGGATGCACAGCTCAGTCATTACTAGAGAGTGAGAGACAATAGGTAGCAGAGCCCACCAGCCACCATCACCTGGTGCATCTCCTTTTTCCCCAGAGCCTGTGGATGCCTGCGGGAAGAGGGGAGCAGGATGACAAGAGTGCTCTCTGCTGTGTGCCAGGGAGGCTGTGGGCAGGCAACAGAAAGGGCTGGAAATAGCTTCAAGTTTAATGTATCGTTTGGGGAAGGCACCTTCTGTTGAGAGGCTCATTTTGTTCACCTATGAAGAGCCTGAGAGGCACCACCCGCAAATGCCTCTGTGTAGAGTGATGCATGGTGACGAACAGAGCTTTGTCGTGTGATGGAGTGACCCGGCAGGATGCTGTGCTCCGTGCCCTGATTGAAACCAGACAAAGTCAGTCCGGGAAGAAAACAGCATTTTTTTCTTGATGGTGGTCATTTGCCTTGGAGGAATGCATCTATGTTGGGACTGGATGTCCTCTCCGAAACAATAGCTCTTGGCTTGCTGCAAAGGTCTCTGCCTGAGGCAGTGTGCATTGCCGGTAAGCCCCTGCAAGCAGGCTTGCATTGAGTGTGTGTGGTGGTGGGAAGTACATACCAGTCCATATGATGGACTGACCTCAGCTTTGCAGAGTTGAGGGGCCTTGGGTAGATCTGGGAGAGCTTTCCTGCGAGAGGTGCATGTATGTCTGTGGTGGGAGAACCTTGCTCTTGTGTGCTCTTGTGTGCTCTTGTGCCTCTCCTGCTGCCCTGGCAAGGCATATCAAGCTACATGTCACCCCCTTCCAGTAATCCCCTCCCTGACCCTATCCCTCCCACCCCTGCTGCTATTTTAAACCAGACGTACATTGGAGTTCCTTAATCTCTGGAAATACTAATTTTCTCCTCTCCCTCCATGTGAGTTCATATGAACGTGGTACTTAAGTCGCTCCTTGTCTTTGATTAGAATCTTATCTTTCTTTTTTTCAGGTTCCATAAATTAGCCTTTTAGCTGGCAGTGCTTTCAGATCCAACAGATAACAGCCTTTCTCAGCATCTGGCCATTTCCAAAGTCATCGCTAACATCATCTTTGGGGCATGACTGGCTAGGTGCTCACAGCTATAATTCAGCACACACGCTTTGAAAAAGGCTTTTCATTCAGTAGAAAGCATTCCTCATGTTTAAATACAGTTTCCCCTTATTTTCTTGCCTACCCTTCTCTAGTATTTTATATTTCTTTCATTTTAAAATGCAAAGAAAATTGCACCTGAAAGCTGCCCTTTAAGGAAGCGTCTCCCCACAGCACAGGGCACAGCATGTTTCTCCCATTGTGCCCAGCAGCTCATGGGGCTTTTCTGGGGACCACTTTCCAAAGGGGCACTTTCCACAGCCTGCTCCACTTGTGACGATATTGCTGGGACTTGTCACAAAGGAGAGCAATTGATGACAAATAGCAGGCTGGTCTCTGTGAGAGGAAATCATCTCCACTAGGAACTGCAATGAGACCACCAGCTTCAATTCCCACAGACAGCCACACAGCCAGGGCCGATTTGTTAATGACTTGAGAAACCCAAGGATGGAAAAAGAAACGTTGAGTCCTATTTTTCCAGAGCCGGGGTAGAGCCCTGCGTGACAACAGACAATCTGATAGCAGTGAAATGGCATGCAGAGAGCAGTAGAATGAGAGCCTACCACAGGCCTGAGGAGGAAGGAGAATGGGTGAGGAACAAGATATCTTTTGAGCAAGACTTGGAGTCATGTTAGCATGGGGAATTGAGAAAATTGCTAGAAAAGTAAATAGATTTTGGGCTTGGCTTTTTGTATAAATGTTCTCTCTTTTCAAGTTTTCCCAGTGTTCCTTCCTTTCAGGCTGGAAGAACTGGTGTTCTTTTGAAAGTGTTGATTAACCAATACTTTGTTTTTTCTGGCTTTTCCCTCAAGGCTACCCTGGGAAATAAAAGAGCACCAAACTGCTAGCTTGTTCTCACACAAAATTTAGAGGAGCTACAATATGGAAAGGCAAAAGGCTTCAACAGTCTTTTCCCACACATGGGCTCCTTGGGCAAACCATGGTCCAGTTTTGACCTTCGCCTGTGTTTGAGCAACCTGCAGTTTCCACAGAGTTGTGTGGGTGACACGGCTGGCAAATGTCATTGCTTGTCTTCTGATGGAGGACTAGCAGAGCAGACGTCTCCGCGTGTGAACTGCTTTGCAAGTTATTTTTCCACATGTTCGGCTCTAAATGTTTGCAAGGGGCCCTCAGGCAGTTCTCCCAGCCCTAAGATGTTGCCATCTGGGCCTGTCAGTTCTGGAAGTGTTGAGAAATCATGTGAACTCGCTGCTAAAGTGAGGATTTGCAGAAAATGGTGTGCACCTATGTTTCTTCAACAACCTACCAGCTGAATTACCTGGCTCACTAGACACAGACCTCATCCTCAGGAGGGCCAAGTGTTGTTCCTGTTGCCAGGCTCACTTGAGAATCCGAAGAAATCCCTTAATCCTTTGAGTGCAGAAGGCAAAAGGTAACTCTACCCAAGGAATGGGTATTTGGGAAGGTATCATTAGTGCCAGCACAGAGGATCTATGCAGTCAGGTATAAGGTGGTGCTGGGGCAGCATGGCATTCAGCAGAGCCCCCTGCTCTGGAAGTGAATCTTGAAATGTCGCTGGTGGGGAATTGCCTCATACCATTGCCTGGGATAGCAAAAATACATGGTTTGACAATTCAGGAGGGCTTTTCAAGTCCTAAATCTCTGCAAAAATATGCACAACTATTCTTTTATAGGGTTTTGAATAATTTCTTCACATGTGGCTTTTTAGGCACAAGTTACATTCTTTGGGTTTTGTTGTTTATAAGCAAACTCTTTAAACACTTCTTGCTATTTTCACACAAGTTGTGAAGTAGCCTTGGTTTTTAACCATAACTATTTCAAGAGTGTGACTTCTAGCACTTTCTAGTAGTCCCTCATTTTCTGCATTCCCGATCATTTCAAGGTGCCTTCTCAGTTGAGCACCCCAAGCTACTGTGAGCTTTGAAAAATCTAAGCGGATAGAAATGAAAGGGCATTTTCTTTTGGAAAACTGAAGAAAGAGCCATGGTAACTATACATAGAGATAATGCTAGGAAGGCTGCACAGGAAAATAACTTCTGCTCTGGGATTACGGCGTATGCATTTGGTCACTAGTGCTTGATCTGTGCTGAACAATAAAAAGAAATGTCACCACTAAAAGGAATTCGGATCAGAGAAGTGTTAACATAAATGCCTAGATATGGACACCCATTTGCTGCTCTCCCCATTTCAACCAGCTTTTGCATTAAAACATGTAATGATGATACATGACTTCCTCAAATTACTCAAATTTCAGATAAATTTGAGTACCCAAAGCGAAAGTGGGTCATTGAAGCTCTGTGTCCAGTAAGATGTATGGGAAAAGATGAAAAGTAGAGTGTGCTAAATGGATCTAGCATTAGTGGCAAGTAATGACAGGCACTAAGATCCTATTCAGAGTTGTAAGGATAATACCCATGAGCATGTTAATAGTGAATTATGGCCATTATGCAGGCACCAATGACAATATTTTAGTGCTATTCAAGTTATCTGGTTTCTTTGCTTTTCACTCACTCTCGTTTCTTCTTAAAAGCTGCTCATTTGGTGGTCATGAAATGTGATGTAGTGGGAAGATGCTGTTCTCTCAAGTCTGAAAGAGTCTTCATTGACTTTAGTTGAAGGAAAAAGGGGAAGAGTTCTTCCTCCTTCCATGAGGAAGAGCCTTGCTGTGGTTTAACTATTGTTTTCTTCCGACCGGTCTTGCAGTCCAGTGACCAGTGACAATAATGCCCCCAAAAATCCACTTTAAACAAATGGTGCTTCCCATTTTGTTGTTCTAGTAAACTTCCCGAGAATGGAGGATGACTTTCCGATCTCTGAGCAAGACTTTGAAGACAACGATGATTCAGGTTGGTACCCAAATGCCACACTGGCAATTTATCTGGGGAAACCTGTGTTTCACTATGAGATGCTACAATTAATTACTCACAAACTTCAGCTTTAGTGGAAGTTATAAGCTAGAACATGCTTGAGAAAATACACTGAAGTGGTGACTTAGTGTCTGGACAAAGACATTAGGTTCTTTTCTTGTTTTCCTTTTTCAACAGCCAGCCAGCAACCTTTAAAAGTCAATATATTGTATTTGTGTTAGGACAAGTGGAACTGATCTTTCAAGCATTAATTGCTGCTTGCATGGCATTTTGACTTGTAAATGGAGAAAATTAAGTCTGGGTGCTGTGACAGATTGTTTCCATAGTTTTGAACCCAATGGCACTTGAAAGGCCAGAGTTTCGGTGGGTGTAAAATGCTAGCATGCTATTTAGATAGCCTGAGATGTAAAAGGGAATTAGGGCACCTCGCTTTCTTGGTAGTTCAGTGCTTCATGTTACTTCTAGACCTGGGTTAGTGAATCCTGTGGAAATATACCCATGGCAGGGCTTATGTTCTTGTAAAGCCATCCTAACTCAAGTGAGAAATGCATAAAGGTGATGGGGGAAAAAGCGATCCCTGGATAATAAGAAGTGCCCATTCCACTGCAGATTACTTTGGATCGGATAGGAACGACACACTGTTCTCTACTAACTCTCCAGGAACCCCAAAGCTGGACAAAGAGAAAAGCTGGCTGTACACCCTGGATCCCATCCTGGTGACCATCATAGCAATGAGCTCCCTCGGCGTCCTCCTCGGGGCCATCTGCGCTGGTCTGCTTCTCTACTGCACGTGCTCGTATGCCGGGCTGTCCTCGCGGAGCTCCACCACGCTGGAGAACTACAACTTCGAGCTGTACGATGGCATCAAGCACAAGGTCAAGATGAACCACCAGAAGTGCTGTTCGGAGGCCTGATGGGTGCCCTGGGGATCACCCTCAGCGTTGTGCCCGGTGAGGTGGGCTGGCAGGGGGGTACTTTATTTGCTGTTTTCTATGGGAACTGAATGCCATAATGGGGAACGAGTGCGGGAGGAGCGAGAGGAGGCGCTGCTCCTGCCGCCAGGTCCCACTGGTGGGTCACGCTCCGCCAGGACCGAGCGGGCTTTTCCGCAACCTGGACTGTGCTGGGTGAGGGGGGACCAAGACCCTTGTTTATTGGTTCATCTTCATTTTCCGCTGATCCGAGTGGCTGGGATGTGGCAAAGGAGACTGGTTTACCTTTTGGATGTGAAAACTAAATGTTGATTGTTATTTTCCACCTCCTTTCTCTGGTGAGTTGCTGAGAAGGCTGAGGGATTTCTTTAGAAGTAACACACACACACGGAGACCCTGTCCATTTTAGACCCCATCCAGATACCGTTTTGGCTGTAGGGATTTGTGCATTTCACACTAAGTCCAGAAAGCTGCAGTTTCCCGTCCTGAAAATGGAAGCGTGTTGTTACCTTCAACTTTCCTTCTCCCGGTAGGGTGGAAAGGTGTGATACTGACTTTAGTGTCAGCGGTAGCAACAGTGCTTCCCAAAGTCATTCAGAAATAATAAAATAGAAAGGAAACCCTACGTGTAGAAGCACCTCTTTGAGAGAAGCTGAAGAGCCTTAAAGCGATTTGTGAATAAGAGCCATTTATTAAATCCAGATCTTGGATTGCAACAGCCGAGGCCTTCATCAGGAAGGCCTTTCTTTGAATCTCCCACCCCTCTCGATCCTGCCCTTCTTCTTCTTGCTATAATGCAAAAGTTGCAGCAAACAAAAAGTAAAGCCTGTCAGGCTGCCGGCACTCAGGCAATGGCTTCGGGAAGGGGGCTTCACTCTTGGTTTGACTTGGGGCACGGTGCTGAGGCCTCTCCAAAGTGTCAGGGAGGGGAAATGAACAGGAGAGGAGGCTGGAGCTGTGCCCATGTCCCTGGGAGCCTGCTCATGGCAGCCACCACCCCGCCCTTCACTGGCCCTCTCTCTTTCACAGTGCTCCCCTTCTTTATGGAGCAGGGGAGCACAAGCTGGCGCTGTCGGCACTAGTGGACCAAACGGCTGCCGCCGTATCCCTTCGGAGCAAAGGTGCGCTGTTCCCGATCAGTAGCAAAAAACCTAAAGTTTTATTTATGATGAGCTGTGTTTTGTTTTACTTTGAACAAGTGCCTTAGAAGAAGTATTTTTCCTCCATCTGATGATCAGTGCTGTATCAAACAACAAGTGAGGCCTTCATCCTTCCCTGGCAAAACACTCTTCACCACTCTCTACCGGGTAGAGCCTGGGAGAAGTCTGGTCCTTCTGCTTTCAAGTGGTCTGGCTACATCGTCTGGCAGCTGATACCTCTCCACTTACCACTTTGCCGTGGGAGAGGAGTGTTATGAAAACAATTTAATGGGGAAACAAGAATTCAAGTGCTGGGCCCCAAACCAATGCCCTCTTTTCCAGTTTGGCACAGATTGATTGTCCCTATCAGCTTGCACATATATAAGCAGGAAAGCTTCCCAGCACGTTGTGTTTGCTTTTCCAGAGCACTTTGGAAATACCTGACGTGTCCTGATTTTATGTTTTGCCTAGCAAATAGTTTGGGGATGGGTTTTTTTCCCCTCACTAACCACAGAACGCCAAAGGTGTGATGTGCTGTGAAGCTCAGCTGGCACAGCGCCTGCAAACACATCCTGCAGGAGGCCAGGTGTTTGGGGAGACGAGCAACATCTGTAGAGGAGATGAGCACGGACAGTGCCACAGCTGCTCCTCGGTGTGGTGGGAATAGGAGCATTTATCTAGTGTTTCATGGAAAGCTCCATCTGACAGTAAGGGTTTGGGCGGGGTGGGGGGAAAGACTTCTCCACTGTGCGAAAGATGCCTGGGTTACTGGGGAAGCTGCTACCAGCAGCTGTGTCATCAAAACATCCACGGTTCATACACAGACGTGCAGAGACGGGCAGACACAAAGGCCTTCACTTTTTTAATTCACACTGTGTGCCCCACAGAAACAGCAGTAAATGTATCTCAGATTCTCCTTTCCAATCACCGTATTTCTTTTGGCGTTCTTCGTGGACAAATTCCACAGGGGTGTTATTTTACCACACAGAAGAAACAGGCAGTAAGAGGAAATGTACCAGACCATTTCAAAGCTGGATTGCTGCTGCTGAATGATTTTTATCCCCTTCAAATCACAGGAGAGGGGAAGGATGAATGGAAAAAGACCATACAGTAGAAAAGTTGACTTAGGCAAACAATAGGTGAAAATATATAAATTAAAAAGGTGACGTTATGGTGTCTAGTAGGCGTACAGAGAAAAGAGTTCATGTATACATATATTCAGAAACAGTGTGTTTGCACACGCACGTGAATTCTCTGTATGTATCGTGTATGTGACTTATTCCGTGGGACTGACTCGTGTTAATATATCTCTTGATCTGGGGCAGGAGAGTACTGCTGATCTTGGCACTAACTTGGGCCCAGCGCAGCGCCTGCCCCGTGTGTCCTGCTTGCCCCTTCCCGACGGGGCAGGACCCACGTGCATGCGCTTGCCGGGCAGAAGCAGGCCGATAATGCTGCAAAGCCGATACCTCACTTACCTCTGCTGGGTGCTTTACTGTTCTACAGAAAACTGTGTTTGATTGTAACTTCAACAGGGGAAAGAAAAGTCGTCAGTGCATTCGATTCATTGCATCCTCCTCTGCAAATAGATTAGGATTTCCGATCACAATTCCCTCTGTGAAATTCAGAAAAGAGAGAAAAAATTGGTGTTAATGCCTTCGCTGAAATGAGCTGTTGCCTCCACGCTCTTCCCATGGTGAGGACGTGTTGCTAACGGGCGGGCTGTAGTGCCGGGTGATTTCATTCTGTGGGAAGGTGCTGGGGCTGAGCATGGGAATTAAAGCATTAAGAATGATATGCAGAAATGGAACGTCTCCAAGGTTTGCAGTTCAAGGTGTTTGACCGTTCACTGGCTGAGCCAGGACTTAATGGACTTAAAAGAGCTTTTACTGTGATTCTTCGGTGTAAAACAAAAGAAAACAAACAAAAAAAAAACCAACAAAAAAAGAAAAAATCAAACTGTGTTTATATGATTTGTATAAAAACCTTTTAAAATTACTATTTAATAAACATTATGGTAGAGATTATGTTCCAGTGAGGTTCTTATTTATGGAAGAGCAGCAACAAGGAAACTGAACTGAGAGGGCTATGGGCAGCCAGAAACCTCAGGGAAACTGGGGCACAGCTAGAGGTGTGCAGGGCCATCCCCACTGCACTTCTGTGCTGTGCACTGCCTGCCGCTCCAGGTGACCCCGAGGTGACACGGGGCTTTAACAGAGCCCCTGTGCACACATGCATCATCTCACTCAGACACAGCCTCTCCTCCCAGAGCCAGGCCCTGCTGGAAGCTGCTCTGTCCCAAGAGAAGCACCTGAGTGCAAACCCAAAAGTGAATCCAATCCCTTCCTGCCACTCTGCACCACTGCTGCTGGTGATCTCGGAGAGGAGTGCTCTTTTTAGCTAACAAAACTATCATTTAGGACTAAAACAGCTCAGTGCTGAGCAGGAAGGTGCAGTCAAGGCAGTGCAACCACAGAGCTCAGTAATGGCGAGCCAAGGGGATGAGGGTTTGGGGGGAAAACAATGACTGCATGTGATGTAGGGGCTGACACAGGTACTAAGCAAGGAGCAGCCTGCCCCCTCTGACTTTTTCCAGCCACCCTTGGGTGCCACCTCATTGCAGTGCAGGAGCTGGGTGCCAGCTTAACTCTGTCCTGGTCCCACGGCCCTGTGATGGAGGGCAGTGACCGGGATGACGTGGTCCCCTCTGGTTTTGCTTCAGCCCATCTCTGGGGGTCATAAGAGCATCTGGCAGTGAGGACTCCCAGCAAACCCCAAAGCCAAGCCTGATCCCATGCACTTGTCTTCTCCACCCTCTCTCTGCTTTGTCCTATCACCCTGATGATGGCCTTGGCCCAAGGGAACCGTTGCGTCTCAAGGGGTTCCAGCCCCCTTCAGTGTCTCTGCACTGGGTGTCCAGCAGCCAGCATGGGGCTGCAGGTTGCTGGCTGGAGAAGCAGTGGGACTGAGCCTGCATCATGAGAGCTCTTGTTTATTTATGGGCACCCTGACAGATGAGAGCCAATCCATCAAGCCCTGGGCGCCTTGAAAGCAAATGAAATTTTGCTGCCATCTCCTTACCTCTAGCGCGGTGGCCCCTTCTCAAAGCACGCGTGTGTTAAAGAGGGTCTTTAAGCAATGAAGGGCAGCTAGCAGCTTAGATGAAGATGACAGTGTAGCTGCAACCTTGACAGCTCTTCCCTCACCCAGGAATAAAGAACTGATGTGGAGATTGATACTTGGGGGAGAGGCTGTCAGAGAGCAGGACAGAGACGTCAGATAAGCGACTCAATCAGTGTCAGACCTGTCCTGCCATAACACCGCCTGTAAATCACTGCGGTTAAAGAGGCGCCTCCTCTAAAGCGAAGAGCAGAAAGCAGGTAAGAGAGAAACGGGGGGCAAAGCAGATGTGTGCATTGCCTGGGTTGAAAGCCTGAGAGCTGGGCTGGAGCTGCCACCTGGGCACAAAGAGAATGCAGGCACCCACATCAGGAAATTTAAATCTTTAGGGATTTCTTTCGTAGCATGAGCTAACTGGGCTCATCTGGGTGGGCTGCTTTCCCACTGGCGGGCTGGAGTGGGGCCCACGGGTGCCTGTGTGCAATTGCCATGCAATAGGGGCCATAGGAGTGTTTCATGTGGCACAAGAGTAATCAGGGACTGAGCGGGCTAATGAAATCGATTTCACCATTCTCAAGCTGCTCCAAGATGGGATCCAGCCTCTCCAGCACATCCTTGAGATCTGATTGCAATCGTGCACGTGCCCTCACTGTCTCTCCTGCCCCGTCTTCTTTGAAATATTCCTTTGCTTTCATGTTTAATGGGAAACCTTTTCAAATAATGGCTTGCTCCCTGGCCAGCTGGGGGCTTGGCAGGGAGGGGAGCCATGGGGCTGAGCTAATAACTGGATTCGTAATTAATTAATTGCAGCAGGTGCAAGTGGAGCTTCCCGTCGCCTCTATCTCTGAAGAGCTCCTCTGCCTCCCGGAGCCTGGTGTTACCACCAACCTTCCAAGGGGACTGAGCAAAACCTGGTGCTGGCTTTACCATGGACAGTGACTTGGGCAGACACAGAGGCTGGTGCTCTCATCTCCTCCCCATGGAGACCAGCCTCCTTGCAGCACATTGCCTTCACATATCCACATCTGCAAGGCTTCCTATGCTCAGACCATGATGATTAGAATCTATAAAGGCTCCTTCTCCCCATGCAGCTCCCTACTGCTTCTCCCCAGGGAGGTTCACTATAGCTGCACTGAAATCATTCACACCCCACTAGATGGGCCAGACCCACCTGGACATGGGAGGTGTTGATGATCCCCAAGCGCTGACTCCTGGTGAGCTGAGCATCAGGGATGCTGCTGAGCCAGTGCCACCACTGCTGTGTACACGCTGTGTCCTTTCAGCCCTGCTTTGGCTGCTCTGGCGGGTGTTCAGTAGAGCCCTGTGGATGTAAATACAGAGGGTGACACCGAGCTTTGGTCCACATACATCCATAGCAAAATTCTCATTGAATTCAATAGGTCCTTATTGCCACTTACACTTATCAGGTAGGATTAGGCTTTCCTGTCAATGCCTGTTACACACAGCAACCCATTTAAGGCAACACACTCACCATGACTAAAGCAGTTTAATAGGAAAATAACTAATCCATAATGTGTTGAGTGGGAATGAGTCCTTTCTAGGCTCCCGTATCATAACTCAGCTGCACCACTAATATCCAAAATGGAAAGCACTGAATTAAACACTCAGCAGTTCCACCCACACCTCGGCCCAGGTGCCAAAAATCAAGGGAGGAAATACAGCCCTGCTTCCTTGTGCTGCCGAGGCGGGTGTAGGGCTGCAATGAGCTGGCGTGGGCCGGCAGCTCAGGACTGTTTGCTGCAGAAGAGTCTGCTAACATGTCCTCAGATAAATGTTTACACACCAGAAGAAAGAGCTGCCCCAGATGTTGCTGATGGGTTCCTATCAGGTCCGTCCCGGCATGGTGCAGGGCTGCTTTGTCACCCTTCAGATCAACCACCAATCTCATGCTAATAGCGGAGTTGAGTGATTTCTGTACAAACGCTGTCAAAATGCATAGCACTGTTTATGCCCTCCTGGTCTCTCGGGTTTATACAGGCAGTAACACTGCACTGGCTTCAAGCCCAATGCTTTTTTGCAGCCCTCCAAGTAGAGTATCCTTCAGCCAAGGCACGGCAGCTCTTCCAGAACCTCACCACCTCGCTGATGTGTGTTGGACAAACCAGAGGCAGCCCTGGGCTGCGCTGCCCCTTGGGAAGCGCTTCCCTGAGGTGTTCAGCTCCAACACGACACAGAGCTCTTCCAGCAGCCTTCAGGGACAGCCGTTGCCAGTGCATTTCAACCTCATATTTTAAGAAGACATTCAATGTGCTTACCAGAGCTGGGGAGCCCTTTACACTACAGCAATAATCCAGCGCTCGGCCATGAAACCCTCAGCACTGTCACATCCATCCCTTACAGCAGAGAAGTTTTATTAACTTAGGGTGTGAAAAGTTTCGGAGAGCAAAGAAGTCTCTCTCCCCGTGAGAAAAATAAGGATGATTTAAGCAGTCTGGGTGTATTTGAGGTGGAGAGCGAGTCCCCAGCTGACACATCAGAGGGAAAAACTGTGAGCCGAGACTGCATTTATTAAAGCAGGAAGCTGGGGCTGTGCGGAGCCAACCTTTTTAAGCACTCCAAGAGAGCATTTTAATAAAAAGCACAACAAGCCCACAACAAATCACGTCTTGGAAGCACAGAAAGTGTCAATTCCTGTCAAGGTTTGAGGGATTGTCTGAGCTTAAGGAAAAGCGAATTCCTGCTCTGCTCCCTTCCCCAGTCCTCCGCTCCCATGCACAGAGCAAAGCCACCCCAAATGCCGCCTGTGACATGCCACAAATCACAGCGGGGAGCAGGGGGGAGCCACCGACCCAGCCACGGGAAGGCCCATGGAAGGATTGAAGCTCAAAGAAAATGGAATTTATAGTTGGAACATTAAAATATTAAAGGGCCTTAAAGAACAGCCGTGAATCTGATTCTGGGGGGGTGGAAAAGGCGAGTCTGTCATCAGGCAGAGACAAATAGCTGCTGGACTTGACAACTCACATAAATCTGGCAGAGAAGAAGAAATAAAGCCCAATCAGACCCAAAAAGGAGGAAAAAAAAAAAAGGTGATGAAAAGATTTTACAGCATAAAGAGTGAAAAGGAGAGGGAAAGCTAAAGGAGATAAGGAGTTGAAAGCAGAAAGTGATTATAAAAATAGCAGCAGAAGTACAGATGGAGGTAAAGGAGAGAAATTACTAAAAATGGCCAGAAGTGCCCCGGTGGCACAGGTATTTTTGACAATCTTGCCTGAGACCACTTGTGCTCCTTGCTCAGAAAGAATTCACTGGGTGGGCTTCAACAGCTCGGACCTTGCATGGACATCAGGAGGAGCAGCCCCTAGGGTGCAGAGCACAAGCCTGAAACCACTCCAGCACAAGGACCCCCATACATCGTCAGGGGTGCCCCTCCATTTCCAGAGGCAGAGCGGCATTTGCTAGGCAAAGCCACACAAGCTGCTCCCCATGAGCAGCACAACCTGCTCCTGAGCCCGGGATCGGCTCTCCCAAGATGTGACTCTGGGCTGACCCCGGAGTTTCCACGAGAGCTGTGGCTGGTTGCACAACATGGCCAGGCTTCAGAAGCTCTGTTGTGCAAGCACTCAGCGGGAAGGGCCTGCCCAGCCCCACACTATTCACCCCACATCACTGGGGGCCCCAGTGGCAGCCGTGCCCTGCTGAGACTGGATCAGCTCGGGGGCTGCTGCCACAATATACCGGGAAGAGACTGCAGACCCAGCCGGGAGCCAGAGCCAAGACACACCGTAAGCTGGGAAACGGTGCAGCGAGAGCTGGCTCTATGAACCGCTGCCTGTAAGCCAGCCCTCCCTCTGAAACACTAAACAAAAAACAACATTCAGATACATTTCGGAGGAAAACGCGAAGCATCTGGTTCCCTTCGCTGGTGTACATAGCAAGGGAAAAGTTGGCAGAACATTTGATTACCATAAAAGAGAGAGCTATGCGGAAAAAAGCCACATTAGAGTAACATTGCCCAAAACAAAGTTAAATGTCTGCCTTGTTTGAACGTGCTCGTGGTGGAAATGTGAGCAAAGGTCAGCCCAAGTTAATGAGAACTGCAAAGGAATCGGCTGGGCTGGGGCTGGCACCCTGCCACCACATCTTGCCCGGCGATTCTCACTTATCAATTTATTTACATAAATATATTGCTGGATGAGGAGACATCCTGCAAACATGTAGAAAACCGGGCCTGGTGCTTCCTACGGGTGACATGTGCTGCTTCAGCCAGGTGACAGGGAGGCAGGGGCTTGCATGCACCCATCTCCATGCATCCCTCTCCTGCATCCATGCAATGGGGTGATTGCAGCTTCAACCCTCTGCCAGGGACCTCCCGCAGGTACTGTGGCCCTGCCCAAACACCTTCTGCTCTGAGCCTGAGCCAAGCACCACACAGGGGCCATCCATCTCTTGTGGCCTGGACAAGGATGAGGATGGGGACAGGCAGGGAGACATGCTGCCTCCCACCACAGGCTGCCTGGTCACTGCTGTCCGTTGCTGGCACTACAAGACAATCCCAGTGCCTGGAAGGTGCCACTTCCCTGCCAACAGCTGTGTCAAGGAGGGTGATGGATGTGTCTCAGTTTTATGGAGCAAAGGGGGTTTTCCATGGCTCTTTCTGACACTTAGTCAGTGATTACCCACTGAAGCAGCTATAAGCTTGGTTTCGCTTCGGTTTAGGTGGAAGGAAGAGGAAGAAAAGCCCAGCCCCAGCTCTGGCTTTCCTCCTGGAAAGAAAAAGCCATCTCAGCAGCTCTCACTTTTCTGAACTTCAAACACACAAACACCTTGGTGCCAATCCAAGCAGCTCCTTCCAGCTCCAACAGCAACACAAACCGAAGGGCTGGGGGAAACACAGGGGGAAACATGCTGAAGAGGCCAGAGACAAAGTCGGCAGCACTGTTAACTCTCCCCACAGGCACCTGGTGGGGCTCTGAGCCTCAGGGTTTCGGGGTAAAAGGGGGATATAAAGCACATTAACCCATCTCCCAGGGACTGGGAGCCCCAGCCTCAGCAGAGGTCAGATACAGGTACCAGCAAGGAGCATCTTCATTTGGCCTGGTGGTGTTACAGAGCCAGTCTCAAGAGTCCCTCTTGGACACTGTTTCAAAAATAGCCATTTTCTGTTTTTTTCAAAGGAAGAAGCTAAACTGCAAGATTAGAAACAGTGTTGGCCTCAGTTCAAGGGGGAGAGCTGGGTAAGAACAGGCCCCTTTAAGCACTGTTTCTAAGGCAGTTTCAGATCTCAGCTGTGCTATCGGCATTGCCCCAGCTGGGGCTGCAGGCAGGCATGGGGCTCTGGGCACACACCAGATTAATTAGCCTCGCTGACCGCTGTCAAGCAGCCTGGTCTATGCTGCCGATGCAATCTCCAAAGCTCATTAAACCAGAGCAGAGCCACACTTGGGAGCCAGCCGGTTGCAACGCTTTGGGTGTCATGATAAAACCATTAAAATAGCAATCTGCAGTCCCTGGCAGGCCCTACTGCGCAGCAGTGCCTGGCTGTGGTACATGAACAGGGGGCCATAAGGTGACCTGCAGCTGAGCTGCTCTACACTGGGGTCTGTTTCAAGGGCTAAGCAGGACAGTGAGGCTGGGTCTGACAGTGGAGGGTTCAGCAGGTGATGTGGGAAGGTGGAAAGGGCCGCTGCAGCTTGTGTTTCTGGATATACACGGCATCACAAACACGACATTGCTCAACGACTTAAAACATGAACACCTCCGTCTGAGGTTATCAGCCTCGGGATAATGACAAGGTTGTGAATGCAGTGCTGTTGCTGGAATTGAGGAGATTCAGCATCCTGACTCAGGAATAAGTTATGATGATTCCCGCAGATACGGGAGATGAAGGTGAGATAATGCTGATGGAGCACAGGAGTGGAGAGACAGCACAACCACAGTGACTCACGGCAGCTGCCCAGGCAGCTTGGCAGGCTGGGAAAGCATTTGCACAAGTTTTAACAAGCCCTGCCCATGTTTCTCCTGATGCCCGAAGGACGCCCTCACCAATTTGGATAGCAGCAGCAGGGTGCCAGGTCCCTCTGACTGGGTGAGCAGGGGGCAGAGGTGTCCTCTGGGCAGACAGAGATTTTCACACCCTAAAATCCTCTGGTCAGGTGACACAAGCAGTACTGTAACACCATCCCTGACAAAAAAAGCACTTCTTTCTCAGACAAGGAGTCTAATTGTAAAACACCATCTCCTGATGCCCTCACCTACCCTAGTCAGGACACACTTTGGCTCTGTCTGCAAATGCAGACAGTGCTGCCAGCCCTGCCCCTGCACCAGAACTGGCATCCTGTGCCTTCTCCCTGAGCATAGATAACTATGGAATTTGATTAACTGCTGGAAGAGCTGGGAGACCTGCTCCTCATGGCCATGCCCATGTGCAGGGGCTTCAGAGGTATGGCCCAAGACACCCACCTGCATCCACGTGGCAAGTCACAACCTACTCATGAGCATCCTCGTATGGAGAAGGAGGCACCCAGCACTTGGTACCTCATTTGCTGTGAATGGGTGGTGGGGCTGAAGTCTGCTGGATTCACAGCAATGTTAGCCAGGGTCTTGAAAGTAAACTTTTGTTAAACCGTACCTTGAGATATATAGGTATACATATATAAAAGTAAGCATGGAGGTAAGTACAATTCAATAGAAAATATAAAAATATAAATAAAATAAAATCAAGGCTGTAATTGTGTGTTGGTGGCACTGAGTGGCAAAACCTTTGCTGGGGATGTGCCACAAGAGCCAAAGCCCTGCAGGCTTTCCCTCCACAGCCGGCAGGGATGCTCTGATCAGCCATTGCAGCTTCAGCTGCAGAACGAGCAAAAAATACCCATGCAAGAAAAGGGAAGAGAAAAGCAAACACCTGGTCCTTCCCATGTGCCCAGTGTCAACTGGCTACAGACTGCCTGCAGCACATATAAAAGCCCAGGCACTGCCACATGCTATTGCAGCCTGCAAGGCTCTGCAGGCATCCCATGATGGACTGCACATGTGGCAAATGGGTCAAGCACATGCCTCCAGCCAGCTCCATGCCCCTGGGGGACACATGGCAGCAGCAGGAACACCATGGTCCCTTTGTATGGGTTTTTGGCATACTGCTGGCACTCCTGCAGGGTGAATTGACTGGGACGCAGGCATGGGTATGGAAGCAGAGCAGGCTGCCTGTCCAGAGGCATCCCGTGTGCTGTGCCATGCTGTGTGGCACATTGCTACAGAGGTGCATGGGCTGCTGTTAGCTGTGCCAGACTTACACACGTGTGTGTGTGTGTAACCCACAACCTGCCCTTTCCCCTCCCCGCACCACCCCTGCAGCCCCACAGTCCTACCTTTAACTCACATCCACAAGAGCTGATCCCTGTGCTGTGCATAATCCATCATAACCTCGCTCTGCAGAGGGCCCTTGCCACAGTGATGCTGACTACAGCCCTGCTCACCATGAGGCCATCCCCTTCCCATGCGCTTCATGCCCAATTTTCCTGACTGGTCGTTGCCAGAGCCCCACGCTCCAGCCGCGGAGGGCACTGGCGAGGCAGGATGCCGTCTTTATACTGCCCCTTTGTTGCTCTGCTCTGCAGTGGGGATTAATTTAGGGGAAAAAAAAGCATTATTTAAAAAACCCGTCACCCCACTCTCTCCTCCACCCTCCCCAAGCAGTGATGGGGATAATGAACTGCTGGGCCTGTCATCCAAAGAGCGCTTAATGACAGTATTCACTCTGTGTGTGTGTAGCATTTGCCGGTCTCAGAGCTCTCATTATGAATAGTTTTCAAGCTGTTTTGACTATTTTCTCTTACAAAGAGGAACTCATTGTTAGCTGCCTATTTCCATCACTGAAGCTGGCCAACATAATCTGCACAGAGCTGTGACACCATGGCCAAGGGTTAACGCTCCTGCTCTCCCCTCTCCCTTTACAGCAGTGGAGAAGGGCCAGGCTCTCCTTACCTGTCCTTTGCCTCCTTTTCACCACCAGGCTTATTTTGGGGCTCATGCTCTGCTTTTCCAGGTGGTGCTTCTCTAAACCGGCCAGTTCCAGCATCCTGAGTCTCACCCCAGAGCTACAGGTGCACTGCTGAGCCTGCATCTCTGACCGTCCACTTTTGGGTGCTAGAAGTTCCCACCACAGGCTTGGCAAGGGGAAAGAGACCCAGCCTGAGCTTCATCTGTGCCTCAGAGACACCGCTATGATGCACTAAAACAATCTGTTCTCCCATCTTTTCCTGGACCCTTTGCTGAGAGACACAATATTTTGGAGGGGCAGCTGAAATCTTGGTGGTGTTAATTTAGTTTCGGTCTGCTCGCTGTTAACTTTGGGCATGCTGTGCTTTTTGCAGCTCCTTTTCCTTAAAGAAAGCTTATTTCTCTTAAAAGAGGGCGAGAAGCAGCTTGGCACCACAGACACTTTAAAGATGTTTGAACATTTGCAAGAGGAAGCAAACACATTTTAAAAATATTATGAAAAGCACCTTGAACAACAACTTCTCAGCAAGAGCCCTCCGCAGGCTCCGTCCGTGCCGAAGGAGCCCGTCGCTCAGCCTGGCCCTCCATGCTTATGTGCTGCATCTCCAAACCCTGCTCCCAGAGCGCCATCCCACAGGACTGGGGCAGGGACTCCAGGCACCGAGTGGGAAATGAGCTCTGCTAAATCACAGCGTTGTTAAGTATGAGGAGGGGCAGCCCAAGCAGGTCCTCTGCAGGCATGCTCACCTGCCAGCCCTTCAGGAGTGGCTCATAAAGATAAAGAAGAAAGTTCACCATGTACTTCAGCATTGCCAAGTGAGCAGTGTGGCTCCTCAGCCACTCCTGGGTCTCACTGAGCTTTTCAGGTATCATTCTTAAATGAAATATACATTCTTACATGAAGGGTATATTCTTACACGTACCCTTCTCACATGAAATTTAGATAAGGCTCATCTTTTTCTTTCCCCAAATGAGGTTTTCATATTGCAACGCTGATTTTCCAGTGAATGTAAAATTTGAGAGGTGGCTTAATTTTTAAGGAATTGTGCAAAAAGTGAGGGGTGAATATGCACAAAACATGTACTTGTCTGCTAAACACTCACATAGTTCATATTTTTGTTAACAAAAAGCCATTTTCTGACTAAAAGCCTTCCCTTTCTAATGTTTTGACACTGGCCACACACCTGTTTCCTTGTCCCTACCCTGCCTTAGTAGAGCCACATCCCCGTCAGCAGGCCACATGGCACACAAATCACAGCTCTGGCTGCAGGAGGACCAGCAGCCAGCAGAGACCATTAGATCATCTCGCATGACCTCTCCCTAACACAGGGCCGAGTCTGGCATCCAATTACTCCTGTACCGAGCCCGGTAACTCCTGCTTGGCTAAGGTGTATGGCACAGAAACACATCCTGTCTGGGTCTAAATATATCAAAGGCGAGGGAATGCGCCGCTCTCCTGGGTAGTTTAATCTTTATTAATACTCATTTTTTAAAAGGTCTGTTTGATTCCCAATTTGAATTTGTCTGGCTTCAGCTTCCAGGCACGGGTTCGTGTGATGCCTTTCTCCTCTAGATTAAACAGCCCTTTAAGACCCGCCTTTCTCTCCCCATGAAGGTTCCTCACACAGCACAATTAAGTCACCTCTTGATCTTCTTTTTAATAAGCTAAACTGGCTGAGCTCCTCCAGTTTCACACCGTAAGACATTTCCCCCTGCACCTCCCAAGGATCAAGTCTCTAACAGCACCTCATCCTGGGGAGGGGAATGAATGGTGAAGCAGCCCTCTGCAGACAATGAAACTAAAGCAGCTCACTGTGAGACCTCAGCCCTCCTCCTCCACCTGCTCACCAGCCAGCTCATATTTCTGGGGAGGCTGCTTAGAGGTATCTATCTGGTGAGGTTTCACATCTCTCCCATCACTTCTGCAGCCCACATGCCCCAGCTGCTGAGTGATGGGGAGGTAGTACCACAGCTGTCCCAGCCAGACATCCAGAGATGCTGGAGGAGTGACAAAATTTAGGGCTATTTCCCAGTGGAGGGGCCTTGGGTACGCTCAAAGCCACGCTATGCTTTACAGCCAGAGTTGGAAAGGAACAATGCTGCCACACCAAACCATGCCCATCAACTTTAGCCATCCCTAGAACTCACATCTCCCTGTGGTTCTAAGTGGTGCAGGTCCCATCACTCACCCTATCTCTGGGAAAAGGAGGGTCAGGACACAGAGGTCACTGATGGCAGGCAGCAGCCACCCAGGGCATTTACCAACCAAAAACAAGCAACTGGACAAGGATTTTCCTTATTCAACATTTACCCAGAAGAACAATAAATCTCAGCATTGGCCAAAAAATGGAAGTCGGTGTACATGCGATGCTGCAGACACATTACTGGAAAGAGCCATCACTTCTGATCTGGTTTTCAGTCCTTCTGAACTGGAGCTCAGGTGCTCCAACCAACGCATGCAGGGACAGACATATTTTGGGTGATGTGGTTTTACAGCCAGCCAGCCCACAAGTTGGATTTTAGCTGCAGGTTTCAGCAATACCATTTCACACACCATTATAAGGGTTTAGCCAGGAGAGCACGCAGAGCCCCTCACGCTCTCCACCGGGTATTTGTCCTGCCTGCAAATCAGTTACAGCAGAGACACTGCGTGCATTAGGATTGCTGCTTGGCGCGTATTTCAGCCATGATATATGTTGCTGTGCTGCTCGACAAACGACCAGGAGGCCGTGTCTGTCAGCAAGGTTTTTATTAGGTGAGCAGTGTCCATTGTCACAGCGGTAAGGGCTACCTGGCAGAACATTGTAAGCTGTTTCCCTCGGAGGGGGCGAGCCCTAAATGAGTTTCCCGGTCTCACTTTGGGAACACACTCGGATATTAAAGGGACCAGAGAGTATCATTACTGCCAGGTGATAAAAACAACCACTATTTGCGAAGAATGATGGCCTTTGTAAAAGCTCCCTACAGAAGCTTCATTCTGCACAGTGGATAATAACAGCCGTCTTGGGCTGAAATCCCAAAGCAGCTGCATTTTCCAAGGCTACAGAAGTGCTTCAGGATTCCTGGTGCCACGTTACTCAAGCATCACTTTTTGGCAGTCATAAAGCTCAAGATTGGTTAATATTCTTCAATGATCACAGCTTAAAGATGCCGTCTGCTCTCTCCATGTTTGCAGCTCTGCTTTCTGGATTGTCTCCCTGGCTCAGCAAGGGTGAGCAGAGTCTACTTCAGGCAGGAAAGCCAGCAAGCAAAGCTCCTCCTTCTATCTTCCGCTTTGCAATGAGGAGTGAAAAGTTTAAGCCTCACTCTCTGCACCAAAATAACTGCCAGCTTGCATTATAGCATCATGAAGCTATCATTGCACCACACTCTAGATGTGACCTTGCACAACAGCCTGTCGTGCTCTGGGAGCTGCACTTTCCAGCACCATTCCCAGCCCATTTTCACTGTGTCTGGCAATCACAGCCCCCTGGCAGCACTGAGGCTGGCTCTGGGGTAAGGCACATGCTGGGACATCCTCATTTACCTGCTGCTTTCTTGGACACACCTGCATCCAGCAGGTACACATCCCAGCTGAGAAATGACCACCAGGAACCACTGGGATCCTTCCAGCATTTGCGCAGTCCCTGGACCAGGGCTCCACGGCAAGCACAGAGCTGCCACCAGCTCACCTGGGGGCCAGTCAGATCCCCACTGATCTATCAACCAGCTTAAAAACCAGTTATCTTCTGTGCTCATTGCCTGCACCCATCCCTGTTCCCATATCTTCTCTCGTGAGAGCCCAGAGGGAAGGAGGAGCAACGTAGGGATGTGGCAAAGCCACGATGTGCCATCATCCCACCCATGGGGCTGTCCACCAGGGCAGACCCAGCAGCCCAGAGCAGGGGCTGAGCCTCTCACCAGTCTCTCTGCCCTGGTGGCACACAAACCAGAAGGCGAATAAAAAAGCACCAGTGCATTTGAGCTCTGCGTTTTGTTTTAACACCACCACTGTTTGTGGCCCCACATCTCACCAGCATAGGAACTACGGGTGTACAAGGGCAGAGGTGCCAGCCAGCCCCTTGCACAGTGCTCCTGCACCAGTTACCCACGCAGGGGACTGGCTTCAGCTCACTTCACGGCAAGGTGCCCCGTCACCGTTGCCGCTCTCATTCAGCCCTGATAGCTATGATTCTATTCATCCAGCTCAAGTGCTTTTTTCTACGCAGGTTTTCTTGGCTGTCTTCTCTAGATGAAGATTTTCTGCAGACTGCTGGTTCCCTTTGTAACCTTTTAAGAGTCCTCTCTGTATGAAGTTCTCTTCACATCATCTCCAACAGATGCAGGTAATAAAGTCGCAGCAGATTTATGAGCTTGAGAATCTCATTATATCTATCTATCCATCAGGAAAAGGAGCTGTTTTTAAGAAGCAAGGAATAGATTTTGCCATTATTTATTGTTTAAAAAGGGGAAGAAAAAGAAAAAACCTCTTCAGTCCCTCCCACCCCCGTTGTGTAAAAACATCCTTTGAGCCCACCAGGCACAGTGTTTGTTCATGCCAGGGACAGGACGTGGCACTGTGGCTCTCCAGAGAGGCAAAAGTACACAGCTACGCATCTGTGCACCTCAGCTGGCACCAACTTAAGGCCCAGTCATGGTGTTGCTGTGGATGACAACCAGTCAAGGAAAGCTGTGCCCTTAGAGACCTGGTAGAGACAAATTAGGACAACTTGTGAAGGACTATGGCAGCTCAGTGCTGCTGCCTATACATGAACGTGAACATCCTCAGCAACCGGTGGGGTGGGACGGGGAGGTCCCCATGTGGTGCCCATGACCTTGAGGGTCCCCAAAGCTATGCTGCCATGCCCAGAAAGCACATGTTTTGGCTGTGGAGCCCAAACAGGATGTCCATCTTACCTCCATCCATCCCAGCACAGATCCCGCACCACAGCCCACCCACCCTGGCAGTAGTTTGCCATGAAGGACAAAGGAAGCAAACAAAGGATCAGGCAGTGGAAAAAGAGCCAGGGGGACCGACAGCCTTCTGAAGCAGTCACGTGTCAAGAAGGAGGTGACAATCCTCCATCCCATCCAACGCACCAAGACCCTGGTGAGCTCTCACGCCGAGCAGTCGCTCTTGGGCTCTCCATGGGAGCAGTGCAGCCAGCTCCTCACCCATTCCCATGCTCTCCACTGCTGCTTTCCCAGCAGCCGGGCCAGCTCTCCCACAGGGATCTCCCATCCGCCTGTGCCTGCAGGGATGGGGGATTTTACACCAGGAAGGGCTGATGCTGGCGGTGCTCGGAGGCAGAAGCTTCTGGGTGGTGTCAGAGGGGGTTAAACAAGCACATCAGCAGGATCCAAGCTGGCGGATCATGGCAACGGGTCATGTGTTTGCCATGTCCTTCGACCACATCAGTCAGGGATTTGTAACTGCTGAAGTCCCCACTTGGGAAATACATTTTCCAGGCATAGTTCCAGCCAAAAGGCAGCTCTGCAGGCCTATTGTCTGGATGGTTTTACAGCTTGCTTGCAAATGGTCAGAGACCTGACTAGCATCAATCCTAACCCAGCTCATTCCCAAATCACCCCACAGCCCCTGCTCTGCTCAGCCTTGGAGCAGGAGAAGCCCTCGGGTTCATCCTGCAGGAGAAAGGCCCAGAGCTGTACTGAGTTATGTTGTCCTGGGCAGGTCAGAGACTGGGACTGGGAGGGAGTACCAGGACATGAGAGACACCTAGCATGAAATTATGGCTTCTGCGAGGTCAACAGGACTTTGGTCACCCACTTACAGCCACAATTACAGCTCCAAATGCTGGTGTCTGGGGTCTTCAGTCATCCCCTGCTCAGATTTGTGGATAGGGAGCCTCTTTCTCTGCAAACATAACAAATCAGTTTTGATCTTTGCCATCAGCCTCTTTTGCAAACACACATCCCGCGCGACACCTCTGCTCATACCTCGAAACACTTGGCAAAACAAAGCAGAAACCTGTTCTCCCTGTCAACAAAATCATTAATTAGGACAGAACCCTGATTCTGAGCAAACAGATGAAAACCCCGTATCCTTAAGCAAAAACCTCCGCGCAAGTATTAACTGCTGGTGAGCAGTCACAGCCATTTCATTTGAGAGGTGACTGTAGCTGAAATGTCGCAGTTTACTTTGCAAACACTTTCTGGTTTTGCAAAAGACGAGGGAAAAAACCCACCCTCTGCCATTACTGTTACAAATCATCACTGTTGTATGAAGCAAAACGCTGCGTCCCGTCTAAAAATGATTGCTCGTGATGGTATTTTGTCTCATGCTGATGTAATTTGTGAGCTATGGTGAGGCACAGCCTCTGTTCTAAGAATTTAACAAGTCACTGGAAGTGTAGCACTAAATTAAGGCCCTGATCATACAGGACCTGCCCTTCCCCACTGCCCCTGGCCCCGGTTTTCTGGACCCTGCACTGAGCTGGGGGCAAATCCTGCTCTTGCAGTGCCTGGGTCCTGCGTCTCAGTGCATCTGCCTGGCTTTTGGGCTGTGTGTGTCTACATGGCCCTTCTCAGGGGCTTTTACCTTTGCAAACATCTTGTTAACAGTGGTGCAGAGAGCAGGAGGAGGGCTTTGGAGGTGCCCTGCAGGAGCGAGTGGCTTGTCCAAATTCAAATGCAATGCAGCCCAGGTGCTCGCACACCATAAAAGGGCCCAATGCCAGGGTGAGGGGTTCCACAATGTCCCCTTGATCTTGGTGGAATGGGGCAGCAGTGACAGCAATGCAGCATCTCACTGGCTCCGAGCTGGAAGAAGGCAGGGAGATCCAGCTCCACTGCAGGCTGGTGGTGACCACCACCAGCACACCAGCTCCTGCCTCCTCCCATAGCACAGCATGAAATACAGCTGATTGAGGAGGTTTAGAACAATTTACAGTCAGATCTCAGTGCAAGAGTCAGCAAAAAATCTCTTCTGCTTGAAATATAAAAGCCAGTCGGGAGCAGAGACAAAGTCTGATTTAGAACGGGCTGGGGGGGGACACCAACCCATAAAGAATTTTGGCCAACGCACCATGGTCTCCATTAAATAAAACAACCTGTCATTTGCATTCACTTGGCAAGTGACTAGACCTGAACTTGGCTGCACACTTGATGATCCACCATTACTTTCCAGGGAGGAGGTTGAAATATTCTTATTCCTATTCATTAGGCCAAAGTAATTCTCTTAATGCCACTGAACCAGCCATGGACAAGATCCTGCACATAATGTCATTGGCAGTGCTGCTAAATGAAATCCCTCTGCAAGCAGCCTTGGGAATCAATACCTGCAGTAATTTGTCCTTCCAAGTTTTCCTCCCACTCCACTTACTTGTGGCGCCAGCTCCATCTACCTCAGCCATGCATGGGGCAAGGTGGGTCCTGGGGCCAGCTTGGTTCCCCCATGCAGTGCTCTGCCTCTGCTGCCCTCCTCCCTTTGAGAGCTGCCTTCCAGCCCCTTGGAGGGTGGGCAGGCTTTGCTGGAAGACTGATGAGAAGCTCAAAGAGAAGGATGAGGTGCTCTCCCCCCTGGCTCCATGAAGTATGAAGGGCTGATTTTATAACACATAGCAGAAAAGAATCATGGCTTTTTCCAGTAATTGGAAATACAGCAAAGCCTTCATTAAATTATTAGCCAGAAATTCAGCTTCTGTTAGGTGAGGCTGCCACACCACGGCAAACACGTCAGAGCATCAGCTAGCAGGGGGCCCAGGGACAACCTGGCTCTCACACATTAGCTAGAGTTAGCTTTATTGCTTCCTGAGCCCTTGCTTTGGACCACATTAAACATCAATATTGGAGCACTCAACGTCACCCAATATTATATCAAATCATTAGCGGAGGGTTAATCATTACAAAAAGAGGAGGTCTTGGTTGACAATTCGCTCATTTCCTACATGAAAGCACTATTATTACCACAGCCCCACAAAGATTTGGGCTCAGCTGCACTGCTCACTACTCGAATGCATCACCACAACCAGAAGGTTCATTACAGCAGTGGGGTGGAGAGAGAAGGTGACCCCATTTTTCCACAGCCAAAAGAGACATATCCAGAGGCCAGGCAAGCTCTATTCAAATCTCCATCCCTCCCAGCCAGCACAGGAGCTGGCTTGGTGGCAGCACCAAGCCACCGAAACCAGGAGCTGTGTTTAAGGGGGGATTAGCCCTGAAATGGGGTCCTGTTTGCAGCCGCCACGGTCCATGGTGCAGTGAGTCAGGCGCCCTGCAGACCCGGGGGGGTCTGCCTGGCAGGCTCTGTGTGTGTGTGTGTGTGTGTCCCTTTAGTGCTCTGGCCTGTCTTAAAGAAATATGTATTACCAAGTTCAAATCCGTGTGTTTCTCTTCTGCTGGCATAATAACTTTGAAACATACTATTGCTGAGAGACTCGCCTCTCTCTGCCAACTACTCCCTGGAGAGCAGCACTAGCAGAAGAAAAGAACTTTTTACAGCTTTTTCATGAAAGAAGTCAGCAATCTGCTGGACCTAATCAACTTTTCCTAGAGATGATGGGGACAGAGCCTCCGCTGCGGTAAACTGGTGTCACCTCATTGGCATGCCATTGAGGTGGGGCTTTTTACACCAGCAGACAACTCGTCCCTCCAATTCAAGGGCAGTGCTCCAGATGTGCTCTGTACGTTTGCCGTTCTCTTCCACCGAGGCAAAAATTGTGTTGCTCCCTTCTCTGCCAGCTGTGCCAGGAAAGGGTGGAGGACAGATACTGCAGCCTAGGAAGAACTCATCGAAGAAGAGAAGCATCTAAGTAAAACCATTCACTAACACTACAGATCTCATCATTGGCTTGGCCTGCCAGTGTATCAGCACAGCTGGATGGTGTGCATGAAGAGAACCCACAGTTGATTTAGGATAACAGCCTAAATTAGATGGATTTTTGGCTGCTTTTTTCACTCAGCCACAGAATACCAGTGCCAGAAACTTTAGTAAGGGCCACATTAGTGTCTGGTCTTCCCACCACCAGGACCTGTGCTGTCTGCAGGAGAAGACTTCCATCTCGAAAGGCACCTCGCAGCCTCTGAGCTGGTTTTCCCAGCTCCCAGCAATAAAGGCAGCCACAGATGTGGTTACAACTTTGATTACTTTTATTTTTCTAATCATTTGAGAAAGCATCTTGCCAGAGAGCAGCTGGAAGTGACAGTCCTGGGCAGCGAGCAGCAGCTCAGCTGGCAGGCTTCAAAATAAGGCCATTTTATCAAGCATTTAAACCAGAAAAGTTAACGATTTGGCAACAGGGCAGGAGATCAGAAACTGACTCTGTCCTGCAAGTGGGTCTGAGCTGGCCCAGCACACTGCTCAGCTCTGCAGGGCGAGGGCTGACCCAGCCAGGGTGTCCATGCCAGGGGCACCTCTGACCCCAGCCAGCGGCACTCCCATGTCACTTTGCTTTGCTGCACCCTAGTTCCCTTCACCCATAACCAGGGACATCTGCACGTCTCTCACCCAGCAGCACATTCAGACGCAGAGTGCAGAGAGCATCCTGATCGACAGGTCAGGCATCTCGAAGCACGTGCCAAGACCTGCATTGTGACACTGTTGTTTATGGGGTGCGTGCTGGCTGCAACAGTGATGGGTGGCTGCAGGCACACCAGGTATGAGGCAGTGGTTTGGGGGAGACCATGGGGGACTGCTTCTTCCCTTCCTTCAATTCCTAGTGGAGAAATAGAAAGGCAATTGCAATCAATTTGGCATATATCTATTTACTATGAGCACATACAAAAGACTCACAACAGATCTCCTCCCCCACCTTTGGCAGCCAGCCTACATGTTGGCAAGCAAAAGATGTTCTCTTAAGGATACACTGCAATATCCTGAGTCATGCTGGAAGTCTGAATCCACCAGGAAGCCTGCTGAAGTCAAGGACCTAGCGCAGTGATGCTGCCTTCTTACGTATTGCTTATGGCAATGTTCATGGGGGTGAATCCTCCACGTCACCAGCACCAAGGGACCTGAGAGGCAGCAATGCTTCACTTGCCCGGTCCAAAGGGCAGAAGGTACGAGAGGTACCTAGGTCCCAGCCCTAGGATGGAGATGACAAGAGCATCGCTCCACTGAAGCTCTGCCACAGCTGACTGGGCTTTAACTGGCATCTCCACCTAACCCTCACCTTCCTATGCAGGGCCCCTGGGGGCAAACAGGGTTGCTGTGGTGGCTGCCTCGGGGTGCCAGGCTGCGGGAGGCGGTGTGAGCCAGGGTATGTGACAGAAGGGCGAAGGCAGAGGAGCTAAACTGATTTACATCAGCTGAGGAACTACTGCACGGTTGGGCGGCAGAGCATAGCGATTCAGGGGAGGAACAGCAAATTCAAAGCCCAACATTAACGCAACGCTCAGCTGAGCAACCCAAGGACTCCGAGGAGATGAAATTCAAACCAGGCAGCAGGCTCAAATCAGGAGAGTTTGGCAGCCAAGAGCTTTAGGTTCGTGCCCCCATCAGGCAAATGTGGACATAGACAACAGAAACCTGAACATTTCCTGGGAAAAAGAGAGGCCTCCGTCCCCCAAACCGTAGTTTTCTGTAGAAGCAGATATTGGTTTCCACTATTTCACTGATGGTCACTCTGACAAGTAGCCATAGCTCAGCAGAAATACAGCCATACAGCCTCTGCAGATGATGCCATATACTTCAGTAGTCCTCAGCAAACAGCAGAGCCCAGACTGCAGGACATGCTCTCTTCAACTTATGCAGCAGCAGGCCTTCAGCCATCCCTGGACAGAAAACCAGCATGGGAAAATGCAGCACCACACTAATCCATTGAGAGAAAGGGGGACTCAAGGGCCATGGCACAGCAGTCCTGGCTGTACATCAGGACCATGTTCTGGGGTGAAGAGGGCACAAAGTGTATCATGTCATGGTCATCTACAAACTACCAGTTGGATTTAGCAGGTTTGCAGCAGCTGTTAGCTATTGCAAAGAGATGTATAGATCTTAAGGCCAAAGGACCAGATAAAATCATTTCATACGAACTCCTGCAAGACACGAGCCACAGAATCACATGTCCATAATTTTCTGTGTGACCCCAGGCATGTCTTTCAGAAAGATCTGCCATCTGGATTTAAAGATATCGAGGGATGGAAACTCTTCCATCCTTGAGTACATTAGTCGATAAAACCATAAGCATTAACAAGGGAGACACCCTTTTTTTTGCCCGTCTTCCTCTTCCAGACACTGTATGTTGTTATTCCTTTGTCCTCCAAACTCAACAGCCCTCAGCTCTCAGAAGTCTCATTCCTAAAGAAGTACATCGAGATGATGATCCAGTCACCTCTTAACCTTTCCTTTGTTACGCTAAATTAGTTTAAACTTCCTTCATGCTCCCTCCAGGGAAAGTTTTCCAGCCTCTGAACCTTCTTCTTTCCCGGGCAGCTCCTCAGAGCCCCTCCGGCCACGCTGCCCCACCAGAGGAGCCGGCTGATTGAGCAGGAAGTCAAGGCTGATTAAGCAAATCACCCTGGAAGCTAAGGAAACAAGCTCTTGGTCACATCACTGGTGTCCGGAGACCTCCACAAAACCTCCTTGTCCCAGCGTGGACATACTGACACCCAAACATCTGTCTCTCCATGAGCGTTGTGCCAACTGCATGGCTCCTCTGCCCTCAGCCCCTGCTGCTGCCGTTACCCCAGCCCATCGGCCCGGCTTTCCAAGCACTCAGGGCACCAGGCATGTTGGGGTGTGTGCAACTGAGTCTGCAAAGCAATTAACAGCGATAATTAATCTTTTTGATTACTTTTGCCCAGTCCCATCAAAATTCTGGGGTGTGTTTGTTCAGTTGCTGTGTGAGAACCGCTTGATAGGTTTATATGATGTAAATTACTCAACAGGCAGTACCCGTGGCAAGAAATAATTGGGAGGATTTAATGTCACCGGTTAAATGAACCTCCTGAAAACCAAGAGTTCTAGCGAAGCTTTTCTCTTTTCTCCTCCATCCGCACAGCGCTCAGCGCCTGCCCGGCCACCTCTCTGTGCTATCCTTCACCACGGCGTTTCCCTCCGCCGGCCCGCACCCGCCTCCTGCCCGCTCCTCGGTGGCCGCCAGCAGCCTCCCGGTTCCGCGTTCAGCCCGGAGCAGAGATTGCCCCGGCACACCGGGTGACTGAGCCCGGACACCGCCGCCGGCAGCCTCCCGGTGCCTGCGGGCGGAGCGCCCACCCGGGCCGGTGCGTGAGCCCCGAGCTCCCCCTAGCGGGGCCGGAGCGGGCCCTGCGCCGAGCCGCGCCGAGCCGAGCCGGGCGGAGCCGGCGTCACCGCTTCCTTAGCGAGGAAATCCCGGGCTCTGCCTCTGCCGGGACCGGTGAGCACCCTCCCGGGTCTCCCGCCGCCGCTGTAAATCAGGAAGCACCACTCGGCGACACACAGGGTCCGTGTCTGCAAAGACCAGACCGGGACCAGGCAGAGTCTGGGGTTTAATCTGGTGATGATGCCATAAATACAGCCATGAGAACCATGCGGGCAAAAAGGGAGCTGGGGGAAACTCGGCCAGGGAGGTTTCATACAGTCATAGAGTAGAATCATAAATAGTTTGGATTGGAAGGGACTTTCAAAACTCTTCTCGTGCAACCCCCCCGCAATGAGCAGGGACATCCTCAACTGGATCAGGTTGCCCAGAGCCACATCCAGCCTGGCCTTGAGTGTCTCCAGGGATGGGGCATCCACCACATCTCTGGGCAACCCATGCCAGGGTTTTACCACCCTCATTGTAAAGAATTTCTTCCTCATGTCCAGCCTGAACCTCTCCTCTTTCAGTTAAAAAACATCACCCCTCTTCCTATTGCAACTGACCCTGCCCTAAAGTCTTTTCCCGTCTTTCTTATAGGCCCTTTTTAACTACTTCAAGGCTGCAGTAAGGTACCCCAGAGTCTTCTCTTCTCCAAGCTGAACAACCCCAATTCTCTCACCCTTTCCTCATTGGAGAGGTTCTCTGGTCATTTATGTGGCCCTCCTATGGACTGTCTCCAACAGGTCCATGTCTTTCTGTACTGAAGACCCCAGAGCAGGATGCAGTACTCCAGGTGTGGCCTCAGCGGAGCAGAGTAGAGCGGCAGAATCACTTCCCTTAACCCCAAGTCCTCCTCCAGGATACTTCCAATCCCTTCATCCGCAGCCTGTACTGATGTTTGTTTGAGCTGGCAATGGACTGTCCCGATGTGCCCAACCAGAGAAGGAATAGCCTCTAAAAGACAATCCACAGACATCACACTACTGTCTGGGCACACACGCATGATGCACAATGTGCCTTGCGGGGCCTTGCAGGGCAAAGCTGACAACAGGACTGGTGTGGTAAAGTAGGAGACCAATCCAGCTGGCTCATGTGCCTTGGGCACAGTGAGCAAGTCCCAGGGTCGGAGTTTGGTCAAGGGATCCAGTGGGGTGAGGAACGAGTGCGTCTTCCCTCCTTTCTATCCCCCAGCACAACAGTGACATAAAGCCGCATTGATACCACCAGCAGCCTTTGTAAATCGTGCTACCTCGCTTCTCTCTGGCTCCTATCTTTCTTTCAAAGATTCCTCACTAAAACACAGACGGAAAAGTTCACAGGTTGCTTCCATGAGTTCGTAAGTTACTTATGAACTGTGCAAGTGGCTATGCAAGTATAACTCCCTAAACGTCTCTGTAAGGGACACAGACAGACTCAAGACCCAGGTGACCATATTCAGACACTGTTCTGCTCTGGAAATCACAGGGTTTGAGCTTTGCACCCCATTCCCCATGGACAAGTAATATGTCCCTCCCACCAGTGAGGGAAGGTGAGAAAGTTACTTGTGGCATTAATCCTTGCCCAAGGGCTGTGGTATTTGATGTTCCTGTGGGATCCTGAGTGCATGATCTGCGGTGGGGCGAGAGGAGCTGCTGCCCAAGCCTCGTGCCCATATGGTGCTCCAAGCCCACATTTCAGGGGGGGTAAGATATCCTTCTGGTTGGGTCTCATTCCCCCACCATCTACCAGCGCTTCAAAAAAACAAGGTTCCAACCCATAACATCACAAGATTTGCCTTAAGAAAATAAAGCAAGCAACAAAATATGGGTTCCTTACCCTCTTTGTGTCCGTGGAGCAGGAGTTTCACTTTTTCTCTGCAGCACTGGGATCAGCCACTTTTCTCCTTCCTCAGATAGAGCAGGGTTTCTCGCTGAGGCTTTAGGGAATGACTGGCAGCAGAGGGGCCTGGCTTCCTGCGGGATGGAGGAGAGATGCAACCAGGCTCCATGTTTCTCCAGTTTTGTGCTGACATTTTTATTCCGCGTTGCTCCTTATCAGCTCAGGGCCAGCCTGGCCCACAGGCAGCTGATGACATTTCCAGTCATCGGCATTTTTCCAGTTGAGCTGAGATTAAGCCAGGGCCTTCTGATAAGGACTTGTACATTAGACAGCTGAAAGAGTGCTAACAGCCTCATCAGCCACCCAGGCTTCCCGGTGGCCTCGCAGAGCTCCGGCTGTCATGTGCAGTATGTTTCCGAGCTGGTGCCACACGTCATGCCCGTACCTGGAAAGGGCCCAGGCAGGGCTGGTGGCTGAGCTAGCAGGGTGCTGCACTGGCACACAGACCTGGGGTGCTGGGGGAACTGTGGCTGGTTGCTTCCACCTTGTCAGTCAGCTGAATCCAGACATCACCCAGCTCCTCCGTGTACCTGTGTGCCAGGGAAGACAGCAGCAGATGCAGATCAGGGTCTGCAAACAGCTTCCTCAGTGGTGCTCCTGCCTGCACTGTGGCTGCCCACCTGCCACAGCGCTGTTGGCTCTGACTGTGTTTTATGGAGACTGCATCATAGATCCCTCCACTTACACATCAATCCTGGCCTGAGGCTCAACCCCATGTCAGCTAAGTCACTACAGTGTCTTGCCTTGCTGTTAAGGGAGCCTGACCCTGGTTACCCTTGTCTGTGTGATCTGGGGTGTGGGTGTAAATGTACATTCACCCTCCCTGTAAATAGCGTTGGGCAGCCGATTCCAGAATTGCTTTGACACTCCAGGGCAGGAGTCCCGTGTAGGGAATGCCAAACAGTCAGTTTTTCTGCACCTGAAAACATCACCACTTTAAAGTCTTTTAGCTCTTTCCATGAATATATCAGCAACTTGATACAAACAAACACACCCAGCCCACAGTCCTGTGGGACAACAAGGCTCCGGCATCCAAAAGGGAATGGGGAAATGCGTTTCTCCATGTACTGGAGCTTGATTTTACCTGATCTGGGCATTGTGCTAAGGAGGAATGAGCACAGTGGTTAAGAAACGGCATTCTGTCTTACAGATGTGCACACATACACCTCCACACGCCACTCCATGCTTGAGGAGCCCCCTGAAAACATCCCCACGTCGGCATGCAGCCAGGGTAGGCTGTGGCTTGCCCAGATATGTGCCCACGGATTCAGTGCAAACAAAATAGGTGCTGGCATTTAGGAAAGCAGAAAAAATAGCCCGTGTGTCTTGGCAGGTGTCCATAATAACAAATAGCAGTAATAATATCAACAATTACACCAGCAATAATAATAAACACTGATAAAGGACCTTATGTGGTGCCGGCTGGACTGAAGTTCCTGTGCAAGGCATCTCATCGGTTCTCCCTGCTCCAATGGCAGAGTGCCGCAACATCAAACAGCTCCTTATCTAGGGAGAGCCAAGGAGCGTGGGCTGCTCCTCCTGGTCTCACCCCCAACAAAACCTTCTGCCAGCAGTGAACAAATCCCACACATCATATGCATCCACCAGAAATCAAAGCCCTGGCAAGTTATTATTGCCCTGACACTCTCCCTGAGAGGAGCCTAATGCTGAGCTCTTTATCACTCTGTGCTCCTGCTTTCCCCAACACGCTTTGATTCTTTTGCATTTGCAGGTAATTCCACTCTGTTTGATCATGGCCCACTAGCCTGCCTGATGGTTTCACATTGTCCGTCTGTCCTGTGGGGCAGCCGCCTCTGCCTGTCCCACCGGAGCGCTCAGCACAGTGCTTGCTCAGCAATCCAGCTTCGGAAACACGTTTTGTCTTTATACGGTGCAAGGGCTGGGCGGTGAGGCTGTGAAGCCAGCATTGCACAGCACTGCCCATGGCCAGACCATGGAGGGAATGACAACCTTGGCTCTTGTCCATAGGTGAGGAAGTCAGGGCAGGAGAAGGGGTGCAGCTGGCATCCCCCTAGCCAAGCACGGGGCTGTGCAGCTTGGGAACATCACCAGCCTGAGAAAGAATCATGGGCAGCCCTTCAACCACATCCCTACAGGATGGAGGGCAGGAGGGTCAGTATTTTAGCAGATGCTCCAGCAACCATTAGGATTAGGATTTGCCGTGTGCTGTGCTTCACATGTTCGTAACACCAAAGAGGCAATGTTGGTCCTGTGCCCTGCCGGCCCCCACACTGAGGCCTGGAGACAGAAGTGTTCCTACGGCTTCCAGCTCCCAGCAGGGCAGCAGAGAGCCCAAGGGACAGGGTAGTGCCATGAGCCTCTGGCTTTCCAGCCACCCACAAAGCAACCCAGCAGACAAGGTGCCTAAAACCTCACTTTGGATTCAAAGAAACACTGGTGAGAGCTCAGGGCTGCCACGGGCATAGCCGCACCAAGCTGCTGCCTTGGTCAACAACACAACCCTTTCCTCTCCCCACTGCTGAAACTCCCCTCTCCCTACTCTTCAAGGCAGCGATTTGTTGCTGCCCATCTTCAAGGGACATAGAATCACAGAATGGTTTGGGTTGGAAGGGTCCTTCAAGCTCATCTAGTCCAACCCCCCTGCAATGAGCAGGGACATCCTCAACTAGATCAGGTTGCCCAGAACCACATCCAGCCTGGCCTGGAATGTCTCCAGGGATGGGGCATCCACCACCTCTCCAGGCAACCCATGCCAGGGTTTTACCACCCTCATTGTAAATTTCTTCCTCACGTCCAGCGGGAATCCCCCCTTTTTTAGTTTAAAACCATCACTTCTCATCCTATTGCAACAGATCCTGCTAAAAACGTCTCTCCACATACGGGGCCAGGGAGCAACCTCCAATCATATTCCCCAGAGTGAGGTCCCACCAAATGGTCTGTGATGGTGTTGGAGTTGCCTGAGCCCCTGCCAGCCTGGAAGCCTCATGGGAGAGCTCTGCCTGATGCGTTGAGCCCCAGGATGTGACAGAAATCTGTATGTGCTCACAGTGAGTGCAGCAACGGCATTCCTGTGTGCTGCTGGGATAAGGGTTTGGAGCTGTTGTGTTTTCTGTATACACTGAGATCAAAATATGAGCTTTCAAAACGACTTGAGATTAGCTGGAGGGAAACAACAGAAAGAGGAAAAGCAGCGCATCCCTGCTCGATTTAACTGCCTGCACACCATGCACACATTGCCTTTCTGCAACGCTGAGCCTATGTGGAGGGCCTGGAAAACTGCACCCTGGGCTGAGGCCATGTGGGTCCTCTTTGTAAGTGGCCAAGGCTGGGCTCAGCAAGAGGGCCAGGCAGGTCTCCTGGATGTAAACCTCACCTTCTGACTGTGGTGCAGGTTCTCACCTGGCCTAGGGTACGCTGGTGCAAGGTGAGTCCCAGGTCTTCAGGAACATCGGCTGTGCTACGGGCGTTGCAGAGAGCTGCTCCCAAATCCACTGGAGGACAGGGGAAGAGCAGGAGCTGCTTTTTTGACAAGGATCACCAACATCACATGCACAACGCTGGATGTGCAGAGGAGCCATCTCAGCCAGGCTGTGCACAGACACACCAGCGTGCCTGGCTGCCAACTTGAGCACGTCTGCAAAGCAAATTCCAGCTGTTTACATGCTTAAGATATGCAGATGCATAAGCACAGGCCTCAGATACCAAAATATCTGATTTTACTTGCAAATGAAGCAGCTCAGTATTCGAGCACGTGTAGTTTGCAGGTGCCATGAATTTCCCCCTGAGCTTGGTGTCTGGTTTTAACTGGAGGCGAGAGAGTTGTCAACAGGAGAGCACAACTGCAGGTGTGAGGCTGCCTTAAAAGCAGCCACAAAACGGCTACAAAATCTAGGACCACACTAAGGCAAACTGGTGAAGCCTGCAGAAGAGCCACACCAGCAGGAGAGGGCAATGGGTACGGGCGCAGTTGCCATACGACCCGCTTACCTGACAGCCCATTGATGCTGAAGGTGCCGCCAGCCACTCTCCCTTCTCTCCTGAAGGAGGGCCCAGGTGATGAATACCCCACAAGAGCTTTTCATCACAAAAGAGGAAAGGAATGATCAGCAAGCATTAAGCTCGTCTAGTAAGGCTTCTTCCCCATCAGACTGCATGGGAAACTGCCAGAAATGTTCACAGTCGAAGATGAGACAAGGAGAAGCTTAGAGAGGTTCATTACACTTGAAAATGAGATACATGTTCAGAGCAGCGGTTAGGAAGGGAATAGCATCAACACGTGTCTGCAGGTCTCCAGTGAATAAATGCATCTTACCCAGTGACACCAGTTAAAGAAGGGGAAACTTTGCTATAAGCCATGTCAGTCTTGGTGGGGTATGGTGAAAGGGAAGAGCAGGAAGGCTTTTACTTCCTTAAAGAGACTGGGGAGAGCCATGGACTGCTGCTCTCCAGGTGTCACCTAGAGCAGATGGAAACTGAAAGCAAGGAGAAAACAAATGGGATTGCTTGCAAACGGGAGTTCTGCAACAGGCAGATGGCTGTGTCAGGACAGCCCATAGGAAAGGTGGGGAGGTTTGGAGCCATGACCCTTACGCAGGTAAAATGAAGCAGTTTTGAAGAAAAAATGGGATTACTCAGGTCTAGGATTCGAATGCAAGATTGTCATCAAGTATAAATAGCTCCTTGTTTTGGTAGAGTGTTTTCTTATGAACAGGTCTAGATTTCCATCTGTGCTGCTTCCTTCCTCACATGGTATGGGAACTCCTCACAGGCACATACTTTCTCTTCAAGCTGTCCCTGAGAGGTAGGAGGGTGCTATTAGCATCCTACAGCATCAAGAAGCATGTGCAGGAGCACAGGACATTTCTGGTTTAGCCATGAGATAACCAGGTGTCTCAGCATGCGGCCACCATCCCTCTGGATCCGAGCCTCCCAAGATGCCAGAGGACAGCACGAACTGTTGGGAAAGGACCGGCAGGAAGCTGCTGGAGTTACTGATCAAACCAGCGCAGCAAGTGCTGTGCCAGCCCCCCTGCTGCTGCTGGGCTCAGGGGCTCGAGGACCATAAAGTGTGGGAAAAGTGGACACCCATCTTCCTACATGCATGAGCACAGAGGAGGAAGGGGAGCCAGCAAAGTTTGGCTCCTGCGTATTTGGTTGTAACTGAAAGCTCTCATGACAGCTTTCTGCAAGATAATCTGCGGGTTTTCCTCCAGATAGGTCAAGTGCCTCTTAGATTAGAAAGTGCCGAGGAGAGCTCCCTGTAGTTTATCTTTGCTAATGCTTTCTTGAAGGTCCTGTTCCAGGCAATACAAGTGATGGCTCCTTTTATTAAAACTTGGCCATAAAAGATACATTAACACAGGAATTGGTAATACAAGTTCAGCAATGGAGATCTCTGTGAGCCTGCAAAGCAATGCACTGTTCCCTTGATGGAGAGGGGGTGGCGAGCCTGTTTTCTGTAAACCTTCAGGGTCGGCATTATAAATTGTGTCCTGACACCCAGCCTCCACTGGAAAAGGTAAGAAAAGTCCCAAATAAAAGGTCTGCTCTAGGAAGGACATGATAGGTGACAGACAGGGGAGTCTCAAGGAAGAAAAGTGTTTGCAGAAACTGTAGGAGCTTCACCCAGCAAGTCTGGAGCTGTCAAAATCCAGGCTGTCAGGATAATAGAAGAAAAGCAATTTCCTAAAGAGTAATGAGCTAAAGTGAAGGAAATGTATTTCCTCAGCTCTGGAAACAGGATATACTGAATTACCACGTAGTGGAAGAGCCTAGTGAGACATTTTGACATACGTCACTCAGGCATTAAAGAGCTGCAGCCTCTTTAGGAAATTAAGTAATAATGGTGAATAGGAATAAAGGAAAGTGCCTGTTTGGAGTGGATGAAAGGACTCCAGATGAGTACGCGGCTGTGACTGCTTCATATTGTTTGGGACTTTCAGCCCTGGAAACAAAGGAGACAATCCTGATGAAATATGTAAGCCTTCACTTGAATGCTATCAGGACAGAATCAAACCTAATGTTAAAGCACAAATACAGAAAGGAAACACAAGAGGAAATGAAAAGTGAAAGAGAATCTCCCCTTGAAAAAAAAAAGTAATAAAGACATTCCAGTTCCCCATGCTTTTTCCCTTATCTCACGCTGCTCGGGGAGCATCAGTTCTGCACATGTGACCCTCTGCACAGACTATGCCACATATTGCAGGATATAACGTCTGGGTTTCAAAAGAACAATTGGAACTGAGGGACCTGTCCTGCTTTGAGCATCCCCTGCACAGCCCCAGCCCCACAGCTCTCCCACTGTCACTCTCATTGCCATCAGGTGCTGTCTGTCATCAGCACTGGCAGCGCTGTTGTGGCCACCCTAGAGTAAACCCGGTGCAGGTCAGGAACGACTTTGGGTTGATTATTAAAAACTCAGGCAATACTTACATACTTACACTACAAAACCCTCTTACAATGGCCTGCTGCTCCTTGCAGAGTTTGGGCAATGAATAAAACCAGGAATGAAAAACTAAAGCTGATGGGACCAAGTAAGGTCAATGATGCCCTGCAGCAAGCAGCACCTTTGTCCTGCCCTTGCCTGCCTGTCTGCCTGCTGCTTGCAGGTTCTCCCTGCTTGCTCCTTTCCAGGGCCTGGCACTGTGTTCAGCAGCTCACACACACTTGCTCTGGAGCACACTGCAGATCAAGTCCCACATAGCTGGTGGAAAAACAGGAGGCAGAAGGAAAACTAGGTTGAAGTATGAATTATGTGAATGCATGGATTAAATTTTATGGCATTGGAGATGACCAAAGTAAAAAGAGGATCTTGTTTTATAGTTTTGATGCATTTAAGAATTTTACACCACAGGCTGTGCTTCAATTATAGGACCAGAGAGTAACACGGAGGGGCCATACATTTAAAACCCACCAGTTTTCCAGCCAGGGAGTCTTACACCTGGTTGTTGGCCCATATAGGATAGGATGAGCAATGTGGGCTGGGGGGGGGCTGACAAGGCAGCAGGAAGATGAAAAGTACTGTCTGTCACAGACACACATAGCTACTAGAAGATCCATGCGTTGTTTGTCTCTTACAGACTTTGCTAAGAGCAGCCCACAGATTCTGGCATTGGTTGAGAACACCAGTCATAGAATCGAGGAAGGAGCAGGAAGAGATAAATATGCTGTGTTACTGGGGGTGAATGAAGGAAAAGACATCCTGCAGGTATTCAGTAATTAATAAAGAGCTAGGCTGCCACTCTCTCCAGTCCCACTCTCTGTAACCTGGCAAAGGCAGATGGAAACAGTGCTGCCTGTTGCAAACTCTGCCCCAAAGCAGGGACAGCTCAAAGAGATGCAGCCACAGTCTTTGTGAAACACTCTGCTCCCTGTAGCACAGGCTGCGTGAAAGCAGCCAACATCACAGCGGAGCAGGAGCTGATATGGGCAGGACTGCTAGCTTTTTAAGCATGTTTAATAGGAAACACTGTCTGATAGAGGCATCATCTTTTTGGCACATCATTGCGGGAAATTTGCTACAGGCAGGCAGCTTTGCAAGGCACACAAAATGTCATAGAATCAATGAGGTTGGAAAAGACCTTTGAGATCATCAAGTCCAACTGTTACCCCAGGACTGCCAAGACCACCACTGAACCACGTCACTGAATACCTCATCTACACTTCCAGGGACAGTGATTCCATCACTGCCCTGGGCAGCCTGTTCCAATGCCTGATCACCCTCTCCATGAAGAACCGCCCCCCCCCCCCCCCCCCCCCCCCCCCGGTGCAGCTTGAAGCCATTACTTCTTGTTCTATGGCTTGTTACCTGCGAGAAGAGACCAACCCCACTTCACTACAGCCTCCTTTCAGGTAGTTGTACAGAGCGGTAAGGTCCCCCCTAAACCTTCTCTTCTCCAGACTCATCACAGCAGCTTGGGTGGATTTTTTGAAGAGGTATTATTTGTCAAGATCCTCATCTCCATCGCCTACCTCAGACAAGATGTATGTCTGTACGAGACCTTGACTGGTTCTAATTCATTAATTAGGGGTATTAGGAGTAGTTCTGCCAAGCAAGGCCTTGTACCTGGGCGGAGCTGGTAGAGATAAAGGAGACAAGTGAAGAGGATGAGGTCTGACAAGGAACAATTCTGAGTTCTAAGAATCTAATTTTGCTCACCAGAATCGCTTCAGCAACAATTTCAGTTGCAATCTGAGGGGAAAGGAGACGGAGAAGAAAAAAAACCCCAACAAAAACATTGTATGGAATGGGCAAAACACTGGACAAAAAAGGAGGGGGGAAAAAAGCCCCCAAAACCAACAAACAAAAGCTATATTAAACAGTAGGACCCAAGGGAGAGCAGCAAAAATGAGATTAGTAATAGAGAAAACTGGCTGGCTCCACTGAGCAAAGGCTGGCTAACTGAAAAATTAAATTCTGCAGGATTAAACAAGGCATTAAAGTGGTTGAGGGGGGAAAAACCCACAGCAAAAAGCAAACAGCAACCAAGTGCTCTCATATGTAAGTCAAGTGGCTTTACCGACTCCGAACACTCAGCTGGACTGGAAAAGCTCTTTACCAAAGCATGGCAAATACATGCAAACTGCTGAAAGCACAAATTAGAGGAGACTACACACTTAGGGAGGTATCCTCTGCTGATGATAATCCATGCCTCTTGATTCAGGCAGCAGGAATGTGCAGAGAACCCCAGATGCTTCATGTGGTCTTGATTTAACCCATTTGTATGCTTCTAGGCACTTAACCCTCTCCCCCCATCCCAGTTGGGTTCGTCTTACTGGGGTGATGGCAAAGAACGCTTTTCATTCGCAAATGGAAAATAAACCCCAACAAAGGCATTGTTTAAAAGACATGCCCAGAACTGGTTGTAAGGACTTCAAGGCTCCTGGACTTGGGCATCTCTCCCAGCACGGGAAGGGATCATGTAGAGACCATGGAGAGACACAGGGAAGCTGTAACCAGGTGCCACATGCTCCATGTAGAAATGGTGACAACGGTCACTTTGGCAAATACCTATGAACACTTCCAGGGTCCAGTTCTGCACAATTCCACTGGCACAAACATGGACCAGTGCTGATGTGCAGTATTGTAACTGAGACCCACAGCTCAAAATCAAACTCTGGCAGAGTACAAGCCCAAATCTGACGTACATCAGCCTCTCTACTCTTGCTGATGCTTTGGCACTAGCTGGGTGAGGCAGGGTTGCTGCTACCCCTTCAGATCGAGTTTGGGCCCAATTTCTTCATGAGTGCTGCTCCTCTCGACCCCTGTGCAAGAAAGCCACAGCTTGAAGAGAAATGCTGCAACACACATAAACCCCATGAGAAATCATAAACCATCTGCGAAGTTCTTTTCAGCGTGAGCCAGACTACTATGTACCTTGCAGCTCTCTGATGAAGGACTATACAGATAGGAGACAGTGCGGTACCAGATGCCAGCTGTGCTCTTCACAAGCCTTACTGCCTTCCTTGGGGTCACAGCACAGGCTCACAGCACTGGTCTGCAACTGGGAAGACCCTCTCCCCTCCCTCTCACCACAGCACTTTGTCTCCTGCTGCAAAGGGCCACCACTGCATCCAGCACAGATACAGTGGGGAAGCTAGAAGTGGCTGAAGTCCATGACACCCTCCCAGGGAATGAAACACACAGTACCTGTCCAGAACACACTGGTCAGCGTGACAGCATTTGCATCTGTATCAGCAGCCTAACCAGGATCAGCTACCTGGTAGGCATCCCAGGAGAGGACCCCACAGATGAGGTTTGCAAGAGCCCCTGGGATGGTTGCTGGCTGGTTACTGAGGGCTTCTTCTGCTAAGAGTTGCACAGTGTGAAAGCAAAGGCTTTGCATTTTAGAGTCAAGAAGCTGAAGCTGGTGCACAAGCTGAGCAGAAACAGGCATCAGAGCCAGACTAAGTTCATGATACAGGACTCTCCTCCACACTGGTGGCTGCGTCAGCCATTGCAAGCAAGATGCTAGGGGTGAACAGGACACCAAGCCTCTTGGTCCTAAGGACATCTGCCATGGGATTTACTGGATATGGGTGTAGACGGTTTGTACCGCTGTTCCCCTACAGAAACACAAGAACGCGTGTGAATATCAAAGCTACTTTGCTTTCAGGGACATTTTTAGCACACCACTTCAGTTTTCTCACGAGATGCAGTGGTACCAAAACTCTTCACTGGCATCTTCCACTAGTCATAAATCAGCAATAGCAGCAAACCAAGGCAGCCATTCCTGGCCTGAACCTCACATCAGTAAACATACCAATCGTCTCTTAGCCTGTTAAAACAAGCATCCTGTATCTCCAGTTCATGCCAGACACCTGCAGAGTACCAACCCTGTATTCTGGGGTGTAGGGAGTGTGGAAAATATCCCCCATTATTTCCTGCAGATGGGACAAGTGCCTGTGACTATACAGGCAGAGAGAGGTTGTCTTCACCTCTGCAGGAAGACACCTCCCAAATTTAACAAAGGCTTATCCTTCCAATTGCTTTGCTGCATACAAGAGCAACGCTTGCTCTTGTAACAAAATGTCACCTGCTTTTCCACTACAAACCAAATGAGCTTTCCTGAGAAAATACTTGCCAACTGTTAAAAGACTACTGTTGGAGCTCAAGAGGACTGATAAAACACAGAGAAAGATGAACCACATTCTTCCTGAATTGATACTTCAAACAAAGCCTACTTGTGCCTTGAAATGCGGCACTAGAGCAATGCCCAGTTGTTTTTGTCAAGTTTCAGGCTGAGAGCCATGCAATCATTTTCTAAGAGCAGCATGCCTTTGTTGTTCATGGAAATGCTGCAAAGAAACCCAGGCGATTCAGCTGGTCTCTGCCTTAGTCAGCAGAGGAGTCTCAGCCCATTTCTCTTCAAGCCCACAGTGGAGAATGCCCAGCCTGGGACCAGACCAGGCAACTCTGCTTCTGTCAGGGAGTCGTCCCAAAGGAAAAACCTTACTCTTCATTGTGGCCTCAAATCTCACACCAAATAGCAACTCACTTTTGCTGTTTTGTTAAAAGCAGATTTTTAACAACTGTCATAGACCCTGAAAATTCCCTAGAATGGACAAGCTTAGGGTAGATTTTCTCCAGCCATACTGCATTGAACTTGTGCTGCTGCATTCTCCTTTTGCTTACTTTGTCTCATTTTTAATGTGATCACTCTGTCTCGACAAATGCCTGGATGCAGCACTTTCAGTGTAGTCTCATCTCTCAGGAAGACAAGGCATTAAAGTACATTCCAGTTGCGTCCTTTACCATGAAACCTTTGCAGCATGTGTTAGCATGGAAGACTGCATCATTCACTGACACGGCTTACCCCTCAGCCTGAATTACAACCAAGCACTGCAAAATGCTGCTCTAATTACGCTGTCTAGAATGGCTGATCCACTGTGCATTACAAAGGAAAGTCAGGTTACTGAATCCCCTCCTCATCAATCTCTGTTCATGGTTATTCTGATGATCAGATCAGAATTAAGTGAGACTGTTTATGAAAAACAGAACCTGGAAGATGGTCTCATCTAGGACATGACTGCTTACCCTTGGCAAGTCACAACCTCAAACATACTGGAGATGGAAGACTAGCAAGGCAAGCGTCAGCCGAAGCACATACCCCTTGTGTCAGAAAGCAAAGGGGAAGATGCAGCAGCCATCTATTCACTGCAAAGCATCCAAGGCATAGTTCTGTCTGAAAAGAGGTGGAAAACCTGTTATCGGAGAGCAAACATGGCACTGGAAGGTTAGTGCCAGCCAAGGCAGCCTAGTTTGCACCAACCACAGCAAGGTGGCAGAACAGCAGCTTTACCCCAGTGCACAGGTGTCTGTGTCCAAACAAGGCAGCGGTGATTCCCAACATCTGGACAATCCAGGTAGTCACCACATGCACGCGCTGGCCTTGCAATCCTGCCGAAGAGCTGACCAGAGCTCCACAGCAACCCTCATTTCTCTTCCACATACCAATCCTCAAAATAATGCCAAACTCCAACTTACCAGTTCCGGTGATGAAGCAGGGATATACTGTTTAGACCTCAGAAAACGCAACAACATGTAAGGAACAAAAAATTCTATTCCATACATCTTAAACTGTATTTCAAGTACAGTTCTGCAAACTCAAACCAGAAAATAAGATGAGGGGGATCTGGTCTCCAGGCCAGTGATCCAGAGCTAGAAAGCACTGTAATTAGAATCAGGACTGAGACTGAAGATCCTGGTTTGTTTGCAAAATTGATTAGCTAATGTCATTAGAAAGCAATAAAGAATAAGCAAGAGTAGAATCAGACTCTACAGCTACCTAAGCTAAGGACAGTTTAATAACTGTACTTAGGATATGTTTTAAAAGAAAAAAGAAATCACTTTATGGATTAGATTGCAGCCTGGGCAATACTCATACACCTCAGACTTGGCAAAATGGCTTGAGGAAGAGGGTTTCAACATAGTAAACACAGCTACTTCACAGCAAGATTTATTAATACATCCAAAAGAAAGAAAGAAAATCATTTTGTCACACTATATACAGATAATACATACAGTGTTTTATACACATATTACATCAGTTTTTACACAAGAAAAATATACATAAAAATGTAAACTTTTGTATACAAAAACCCTTAAACAAATTAAACAAGGACCAGATAACAAAAGGAGACCAATCTATTATCATTTCATTGATTTTTTTTTTCTTTTTTTTTTTTTTTAAATGGTAATACAGTACATTCATTGAGAAGTATGAGGAACATGAGAGCCAACCTTTCCTATTTAAAGGGAAAGTACAAACACGAGCTTCCCTACCCGCCCCTGGAATGCTGTCTGTGAGCCTCCAGAACTAGAAGCAGTAGTGTGAGCTGCTATCACTGCCAGGCACCCCGCAGGAAGGGACCCTTCTTCTTGGGCATCTTCATGCACCACACTCTCCAAAAGCGATACATCCACAGAAGGAATCTGGACTGGGCTTTTTGGGAGTATTAGCTTGTCTTCCAGCTAATACCACGAGACGGGATGCAGCAATGCAAGTTTGTATGTTCCCTTTAAGCAGTCATTAAGTGGATTTAGCTTTGCTGGAGTTAAGTTGTTTATTTTTCCCAATGTACAGTATGCTGAACACATGTCGGGGATAAGAGGGAAGAAGGAAGGGGTGTAAGAGACTGCTAATCCTTGCTACCATGCAGTTACTTCAAAATCAGGTACGTTTGCAAGCTACAATTCACTGGTTCAAAAGACACTGCCTCACCTTTGCTTTCCCACTGCAACTTGTTTTACTTTTTGAACTCTAGTGGCCAAACAACTGTACGAGGCTCTTTGTTACAAGGCTGTTTCTGATATCAAAGTGTGATCAAGCTACCTTTAAAATGACACCAAACACAAACTTCTCTTGAGACAGCCTTAAAAAGAGTGAGCATTCCCTCTAAGCACTTTGGATTGTCCACTTGCCACCTTCTCTTTCATTAAATCTGGGATATTTACCCTTAACTGCAAAAAGGATATTGGTTGAGATCCTGACATCTGTTTTGCAGAAAAACATTTTGAATTGGAAGGAAAAAACCCAACAAAACCCAAACCCACAACAATAAACCCAAACCCTAAAGCCTCAGGAATCAAATAAGAAGGGAACTACTTAATATATTGATGAAAAAACTGTTGCAGAAACTCACTGGAAACAAACAAACTATAGATTCCAACGAAGGCTTCTCACATTAAATAAGTTAAAGACTTGTTACAGACATCTTCAGTAAGAATATCCATCCTCCACAAAGTATGTTAAAATGTAACACAATAGCGATGCACTGGTACTTCTCCCAGAAAGGACAGAAGGACATGAAATCTCCTCGGTGATATCAGTATTACTAAACGTAGGAGGTGAACAATGATTTACGGAAGAAAAGTAATGAGGAAAAAAGCTCTGTAAAAGAAACCGTGAATCATTAATTATAATTGGACAAAAGGGGGATGGGGCAGAATGCAATTACAGAATGCCTCAGAAACCTCTGAAGGAAATAAATACATAGAAACTTTTCTTTCCACTTCTTCCTTATGTCCATATAAGCGATGGTGGGAGTAAGGGCTTGCCTGCTTGCTTTTTTTGTTTTGTTTTCTTTTTTCCTTTTTTTCCTTTCTTTTTTTTTGTTTAAATAACAACCCTTCTAGTAAAAATTCAGAAGACAATTCGATGGCTTTAGATAATTAATGGGAGTCTCCTTTATAAAATAAAACTTTGATAACACATTTCTCCATTTCTTCTATATAATGCAGCTTCAGTGAAAATGTGTTGTAAGGGAGAGCAATTTGCAAAGAGTGGGGGGAAAAAATTGCCAACCAAGGTTCATAACATATACACATGTATATGCAGGACATCTACACTCTATATACATATTTAATATACGTATGCATGAGTATATATCAGGAGAGAACCAACAGGTACGTTCTCCACGTACATAAACTGAAATAGCGTAATATACGTGGGTGTATAAATACGTATTATACACACACAGTACAGACATACCCATACACACGCCCCAACATATGTATCATAGAAATTGTCGCGTATGATTAAATGAAAGCTCAGATGGAACAGCACAGCAGTTACCTTTTTCTAATAGAAATGCAAGGAAGATAAAACTCCATGGCTGAACTGTGGCCAAGAAAAAATTGTGCCATATCCATACAGAAAACGCAGAATGCAGTACGACTCGATGACAGAACTGGAGCAGCATTCTCCATTGAAACTGAAGCCTAAGTTAGCCAGGAGTTTCAACAGTGGTTAAATGTGACTGAGCAGGTTCTGACAGCTGCTTTCTGCTAAAAGGATACAGAAGCTCCACTTAGCCAGAAAACAGAAAATAAAACACTTAAAACCACAATGCACTTACATAAGCAAGATCATTCAGTACACAACTGGATGCAAAGTGCTAGCACGTTAATGGTCAACTCTGCAGCTCATTTTAAAATCTGTTTGATGGTAAAATATAACAAGCTGTATTTCTCTCGATATGTTTGATGACAACCCCACTGCTCAGAACAGAGCACAGGGCTGCCTTGTGTTTACTGCCTGCACTACGGGAAACACAAAACCAAACTCCCTTTTTCTCCCTGGGGCTGAAAATTGAAGACAGTTTTTGGTGGGTTTATTTTTCTACTTTTGAGCATTTACCTCTAAAATACAATGCCAGGTTAACCTTTTAGTATGCTAGGAAGCTTTGCATCAGGTTCTAAGAAAAGTTTGTGTTCGTTTACAAATCACTGTCATACTCAAGCACAACTGAATAGCTGAGAAATTCTGCGTAAGTTCAAGCAAGTGCTTAGGGCCCAATTCAGCTTCCGCTACAGTCACCAAGAGAATTTCCCTAATGCATAAGCAGAGCTGGATTGGGCCATTAAACCTGATTGCTGATAGCAAAAGAAACAGTAGAGATGCAGGGACAAGGAGGAGCTGGAATGGACGCAATGGAGCAGAGAAGCAGAAGAGGTCGGCATTGCAAGAGGCCTCAATGAGTATTAATATAGAATAAATGAAAGCAGAAACGTACCAAGGCAACTCCACTGTGAGGGCTGAGGTAACACAGGTCAATGGTGACCAAGCTCATATCAGTCACTGATGTCATCCAAATCCCTCAGAAGAATTAAAACAACCTTGTTTGGCACAAGTGCTTACCTGTTACACGTATGTTACGTGGAGAGTCTCTCTCTTTAGCTCACACACTCGCTCATGTTACAACTAATGTACATGTGTGTGATACAACGTATACCCCGTCTATACATCTGTATTCATGTATATATAGATTAAGATTGATTGCATTCATACGTATTTATTGTACATCATGAGGGCAAGTCCACATTCCGCAAAGTGCTACCAACATCTCATATACAGATATATCTCTCTGTACAGGTATACACAAATATGGATATATTCTTTACCATAAAGGCATAAAAGATTTATGCTCGTAACTCCCATTACCATCACATAAGCAGAAGGAAAGGCCTCTGACAACTTCCACCTCCCTGCCCTTTCACTTGTATGTGTATGTGCCAGAAACGAACTGTGGGGAAGAGGAAAGGGGGAGGGATGCCTGGGGGGTGTTGACAGGGAGGGGGATATTAAAAAAAATATAATTGAAAACTATGATTTGATTTGCAACTGCTTAAAAAATGCCTTCAAAAAATTCAAGTGTCTGTGCAATACTGGAAGCTCTGTTTTTCTAAACAGATTTCTAAAGTCACCAGGATCATCATCATTAAAAGTGATACTGTATGAATAAATAACAATTAGGTTGCTTTCTCCAGCCTAACAGAACAGGATGAAGAATAAGCCAATCTGTAAGAATGTTTCTGACTTCTCACAATTGCAAGTGAGAACTCTCCATAACGAAATCTTCCATCTCCAATTACAGGGGGGAGGGAGGGGAGGGAAAAGTTAAATGGCCATAATTAAATTCAGAATTTCACAGCGCAAGTGAAACTCCCTGGACTGAAAATGTATTTTGTTCTGCAATGCCACAACAGCAATTCTGGGGCAAAATTAATATACACAAAAACCCTCGTGAAAGAAAATAATCTACTTTGAAGACAAGATCCTGTTACAGAACACAAACAGTGCCCCTTACAACCTAATCTGAAAACACAAGTACACTGATTGACAACATTTTCCAAGTCAGACCACAGGAGATTCGGGTATTAATTTGCAAAGATACAGCAATTCCCATGCCTCCCCATCCATCAAATGCAAACCTTCCCATTTCAATTTCTCCTGAAAAACATCACTCACTTCTCCCATCTCTCCTCCTCCCCCATTAGTTTTATTTCAAGGCTGTCTTTGGGAGCTTGGTATTTTCATGGCATTTTAAATAGGGCTCAATGCAAGTCATTTAAAAAACAGTAAAATTGACATGATATCAGAGTTAGCCTTATAACAGAAGATTATGTAGTAGAGAGTTTCAGTTATTTATACAACAGTGAGGACGTAACAACCCCCTACTAAATAATCACATTTCTACAATACATTCCATCACCTCTTGACTACTTTTCTCTTTACAAAACTATGACCTACATACAATATACACATTCGTATCGCACATACATCCCCCCCAATGCATATTTTTTGTGTGTATATATAATACATACATGCACACAAGCAGTCTAATTCTATTTATAAGTCACAGTGGGAATTCCTTTGTGAGGAAAGGAAGGGAAAAATTCCTGAATAAGACACTGTAGATTCCTAATGTTCTGACTTTTCAAATTCCAACTCACAGAGCTAACTGGAAATAAATACATGAAAAAAAAAAACAAAAAGAAAGAAAGAAAAGGTCTTACAAACTTGGTTCACAACTTCCAGCTACAGTAGTTGGATTTCTTTAATTTGATCTATTTACCCTGTAACTAAATTTCTAATCATAGGTACAAACCACAGATAAATTATTGCAGAATGTAACACTCAATTTAAAAAGAGTTATAGGAACAGTAATATAAGGGTTAAAAAGAGTTCTATGCTTGTTGATACAGGATACCATTTTATTTTATTTATATATATATATCTATATATAGATATAGATATCTGCAAGGTAGCAAAGAATAGCTGTACACCTTGACACGGCAAAGATCCAGTGTAAAAAGGTGCTTCACTAGTTTGTTTTTCCAAAAAAGCTTGTATATAATTTTATAGCTATTAAAAACACATATGCAACATAATTCATTACACTCAATACAGCTTTAGTATAAAACTTATAATTTATGAGGTGATGTTAATAGCATAAATTAATATACCATTTCTCTTAAAATCTACAATAAGTATTCTGAAAGCTCATTGGGGAAAGGTATCTTTAAATAAAAAGTTTAAAGCTGAGCGTGATGAAAAAGATTCTGTATGTTGAACTTGAGATGAGAGCCCCGAGAAGAGAAAGAGTCCCTAAGCCAGACACTGTGGACTATAAAACTGAACGAAGATTTCTCCTTCTTGCGCTCTCACTTAGGTGACGCTCTACCTTAAATTATTATTTACTTTTAAAACTATTCACTTTTTTTTTCTTTTTCCTTTTTTTTTTTTTTTTGTTGTTTTGTTTTGTTTTTTGTTAACTGCCCTTATTTCTACAAGGAATCCCTGAGACATACCCAAAACTGTACAGTGAAGGTCATCACTGTTCAGAGAAACTGGTTCAACCCCTTCTGGTAGGATGTAGCTATTTTGCATGAGAATCGAACTGTCCATCACTTTAGAATGAATCTATTTGCACGGGAACCAACCACACCGTTTAAGACGCAGGTTAGAGAGTCATTTCAGGGTAAAACAGTCCACTCCAAGGCAGAAGCCAATGCCATCGCAGTTAGCTACATCAGAGCAATCTGCACCAAAGTTAAAGTTTTCCAGAGGATATCTGGGAATGTTACCTATCCAGAGTTCACCCCTGTGGGCACCGGCTGATGACGACAGAAAGCAGGTAAAACATTAGCATTACTTGACCAAGGTCAACACATGTATGTGGTCGGTACACAGGTACTCTGGGCATCTCACTGCGTGTGTGTTTGGGGGACTAGCAGGGAAAAGGAGTAGGAAAATTCATTTTTCTGTATCAGGTAAGTACAGTTTTAAGGTCAAAAGCACAAGTTTCCTCCTGTTCACTTCCAAACCGAATTCTGTGAGCCAGAGTAGACTGAAAAATGCCAACACTTACTTTAAGGAGACAGAAAGTCTTCTCCAACTCTTGCAATCAATCTACGGCCAAGCCCACTTTCTCCTTTCATGCTTCCATTATGTTGCCTTACTCCACAGTAGACAGAGAATGAGTATGTGAAAGCAAAATACAACAGGGGAAAGCAAAGAACCCAACAACCAGCAGAAGTAGCAGAACAGCAAGGAAAAAGCTCCAAAACCAGTCACTAATGTGGTAGGTTTTTTTCCTTTTTAAAAAAGGGCTGAAAATATGAGTGAGAAAATTGTCAAAAGACATGTCTTGCATAACTCATTCTCCTCCACCAAACTCTTCTTTCCCAACAACAGTGCTTTTGTCTAGTTTTAAAGACAAAAGCAAAACTTCACCTGATAGAGCTAAAGGCCTCTCATGACCAAGCCTCTTCTCCTAAAGTCTAAGTTTTGTAAACAGAAATGCAGATTTTTCCACCAAGTCTCCTTACTTTTATTTGGGTTTGTCCATATTGGGAATAACAACTTATGGTTTTCCTCATGACTTTCTACTGATGCACTTCTATTGTGAGAAGGTAAACTCTTGTTAAAAATACCTGCACATTCACTCTGGTGCAGACTCATGTGCACTCCCATAAACAATGTTGTACCCACAGCATCTAGTTTATGGCATATTAGCGTGCTGTGAAGCATCATCTTACTCATTGATTTGAGAAATACTCTGATCTATTGCACTGTCTTTCTAGCATCTGAAATGTATGTTATGAAACGCAGGAATCTCTCCTTTTCATTTTACAGCTGTATTTGGTCAGGACCACAGAAGACTTACCAGCTGGCATTACTTACACTGGAGAACTATCTCAGAATGGGAGAATAAAAGAACGAAGAAGAATATAGAGGCAAAGGAAACAAAGGAGGTACAAGAATCCCACAACACTCCATCATTAAATGTGGCCCAGAAGATCAGAAAGACCTGAAGATCTGGGCAGCACACTAGCCCAAAACTATTCCTTCAGTTAATATTGCCACCAACACTGGACCTTGCAACAGGCCTGCACTGAGAAGCCTTCACAGGAAATGGCAAAAATACAAAAGCAAAACTAAACATCCTACCAGGGAAGCTGCCCAGACACCCACACCATTACCTCACTGCAGAAGGTCACTGCAGGTAAGCTCTCTACTGTTTGTCTGCTGAAAGCATCTCCTGCCACCAAACGTACGAACTAGAAGTCCTGAAAGATTCAACTGCAGGTAGCTGGCTCTTCTAAGAATTCTCACCTCCCTGCACCAAGGCTCATACTGTTGGAGAATTCACCAGCTCAATGCAGCACAAAGACAGTGAGAAATACCCCTGGAGCCCTGATGATGCCTACAAGGAAACACAGCAGTCAAGGTGCTGCAGGAGCTCAGGTAGGAGCTGGAGTTCAGAGGCAGACTAACAACACATGTACACAACCATCAGCGCCATGTTCTCAGCGAAGACATCTGTCCACTGCTGATTATTCTCCTCCATGAGACTTCTTCCCTGGCAAGCAGATTCAAGCCCAGACTGTACTTTGATGTGGTCACAGTCACACTTCAAACTGAATTTGGCAACTGGCTTGCAAATTCAATCCTAGGCCCTTTGCCCCAGCCATGCCCCTGAAGCCAGTAGCAGTACACTGTGCCTAACAACTCACAACAAAACTTCCCATTATTCAATACCCATCTCCTGCTAGGAAGACAAAAAAAAAAAAAAAAAAAAAAGCCACTTTGCTTGGCTTCTTTGCTATTATGGATGACTCTCCTCTGATTTTTTTTTCCTTGCATTTGTACCCTAATACCATCTCTTGAGTTTTGCCTAGCAAGTGATAAGCTTCTCGGGATTTTCCAATGCCTTCCAAGTGAGTACTGCAAATCCTCATTTCATTAACCCGCTGAATGAAGTGGGCAATCTAGCTGTTGCCATCTTCTCCACAGTGCCCGAGGCAGATCTACAACTGTGCTACCTCTCAGCATTATCAATTTAAAGCTTTATGCCAACCATAGAGAGAAGAATGCTACTAACAAGAAGGGAATTAAGCATAAACATGGAGGAATTGGAAGGCAGGAGGAGACAAAATAATGCATCTTTTCCATGTTCTTGCATCAGACATACATCTTCTTGTATCATACTAACTACGAGGCTAAAGAACAAATCAACTTTGAGGTATCTAAGCACATACGGCTCCCCTCAAAGTTGGCATACAGTCTTCCTAAGTGAAAGGAAACATTAAAGTGTGTCTTACACAATGCCTTAAACACCAGGAGAGCATGAGGCTGCTCCTGTACATTGTCAAAGTTCATCCCGTGTTAAGTACTTTTGTACAAAGACTAATGGAGGTGCTATTATTACAAAAAATGATGTTCCTGGTATTTTATTTTAAGTCTATTTTATTTTTTTTCAGCTCTTTAATACTCAAATCTTATGTAAAGAAATTAACTTTTAGGTTCAACTACCTTTATTCCATTTGTTAATACATAAAGGGCACGACAGGCATTGACCATCTCAAATCAATGGACTGAAATTGCTACGCTGGCTCTTTGGTGAAAGGGTGATTAGAGTGCTAATTGCTATGCAAGATGATACTCCAAAACCTTTGCGAGAGAGCATGGATTCTACTCGGGAACCACATAAATAATGGCCTCATGGACCACCTTAACCAGAGCTGCAGTATTTCCTAGAGGAAGAGGTGTGAAACTGGCTGCACACACATCTTAGACTGGATCTCTCACATCCAACAATAAGACACTGATTCACTGAAGTCAACAGGCTGTGTGAGTGCAGAAGCCTACCTGGAATGATCCACCATGTAAAGCTAAGATCAAGACCCGTAACTGCTTAGAAGGCTGTAACCATGAAATCAGCGGCAGTGAAAAAACAGGAGGTGAACCAGGAAAAGGCAAAAGTGGTGGCCCATTTCAGAGCTCTGTGTCAGACAGGACAGAAGGATTCCTATTTCAAATGTATACAAACCAAAGTCTATTTTTAAAAGTGCAGCTTTATTGCAAACTTAGTTTGCTCATTGAAAAACGTTACGTAGTCACTTTCCAAGGAAGAGTCATCAAGGATTATACAAAAATTGAAGTCTAAGTTGGGGAAGAGAGTTGCTATCCTAGGCTGCCTTAAAGGACTGCAGGTAGGTACATAACGACCATTGATTTCAAATGGGAATTATGGACCTGTAGAGCTTTTCCTGATTTTGAAATTCCCTGTCTAAATCAATGCCCAGATTAGGAGCTGGGTTCTGCTCCGTGTTAGACCAGTACAACCTCACAATGACCTTAGACCAAAGAGCTCCTCCATAACGTATACCAAAGCGATCAAGCAGAACTTGACTCTGTTCCTCTGCTCCCTTCCCCTCACCCCCTGCATTTGCTAAGAAAGAGAAATGTAATGCGGGGCAAACACACCCTGCACTAACTGCAGCTTCTTTAAAGTTTGGGCACAAGAATGATATCAAGACCAAAGTCCTGAAACCAGTTTACAGAAATTAACATCCTCTAAAATGACACAAATACAGAGGCAGATTAAAGAATTAACCATTTGGTATACTGATTCTCCACTCTTTTTCAGCCAGTCATCCAAACACATTAAAGAAGGTATACGCACACAACAAAATTAATTTGCAAATCAAACAATTGTCTCCTCAACAAAGTATGGGGAACATAATACAAACATAAATAAATGCCTTGTCAGATTTGCCTCATTTCACAATACCACTGGGCATTCCTCAATCAGCAGGACAATCACAAGCAGGATTTCATAGGCTTCAACTTTTTACATGATTTAAAAACATTTAAATGTTACAAACATATTTAAATCACCACTTAAAATATTCGGCTTATATTATTAAGATCTATTTTACCAAGTATGAAATAAGGACTTCATAACAACAGAAGCATGAAAATCATTTTTGTTTCCTCCACCCACATAACACTTGCAATTTCAGAAACGAACATATGCATCATCCGTACTCCTTTGTATTTAAGGAGGAAAAAACTTTCAAGAAAAGAGAGATAGAATGATTGCTATGATAGTAAGAAGACACAAGACCTATCCCATCTAAATTCTGTTCCTTAGCAAGACGGAAGGAGAGGTTTGGGTCAGAGATTCTGGTGTGGGCCTGACTGCTAACAAAATGAATTTCTTCTATGGCAACTTAACTTTGTTCAATGATCCCTTGCTCAAATGATTTATTAGGCCTCTCTGTTACATGTGCTTGGTATCTCTTAATTTCCTGAATTAGACTTAGAATACATGCAGGTAGGATGTTTTACTGTAAGGTAGAATGAAGTATGTCAGTAAGAGACTGAAATGTGGGATTTTCCATTCTCTCTCATCTGCATCTCAGAAACAAAGAAGAGTAGAGACTTGTTACATTAAGTAGGAGCTACTTTTACAGTTAAAGTCAGAGTAGAGTAGCAAGTTTGAGCCCTATAAAGTCACAAGCAAGTGTCTTTTTTCCCCTTCCTGATAAAGAGATGCAATTAAACACACCTAAGAATTTCCGCTGCTGTTACCTCTTGGATTAACAACCATAAAATAAAATAAAAATCTAAAAGCTAGTGGACTCCTTTCTTTGAGAACTGAAATTACTACCAGAGTCTGAATATTACCTTTAGCAGGTGGGCAGTAAAGGCAAAACTGTGCTGCAGACAGAAGGGGTTCTTATCTATTTTGCTTTAGTAATTTCTCTTTTGGTCAGCCATGACTGCTGATAGGTACTTGCTAGTTCCTTACATACATTCAGCTTCCCATAGAGAGCATCAAATCCTACAAGCGTTGAAAAAATTATATGGCTCCCAGTGGGAGGAAAACTATCCAAAAAAGTTTCAGTAGCTAGATATAACTTGAGAAATGCATCCATTTGAAACTTACCAAAGGGTCTGACCTCGACTTGTGTGGATGGGCAGAATACCAACCAAATTCTTCCTGTTTCAGCTGGGAAATACCTGTCAGCCTGTCAGGCAAGGAGTTCTTGGACAAAGCCACACTTGAAAAGGCAAATTATCAATGCTACAAGGCCACAGTAATTCAGCAAAAGAGGGAATTTCTGCACAGGTATCTTCACTCATCTTCACTCATTATCTATTTCAATCCTTCTGGTTTAATTTCTTTTTTCTCCCCACCCTGGGCTAACTTTGTATCAGCCTTCAGATTTCTGGTCACCCAGTCCCTGGGCTCCCCTTGCTGCCCAATGAATTAAAAATCATCACAATAAAACAAAACAAAAAAACCAAAACGAAACAAAAAACCCCACAAAACAACAAAATACCAGCATGCAAGAACAGTGCCCAGTTCTGGAAGGGACAACTCCCGCTTCTTCACCAAAGGCAGAAAAGGAACTGCTGCTCCCTGCACCCCAAACACACACACGCACACAGAGGAGGTCAAGAGACTATTTTAAGAAAATGCCAAACTCATCTTGAACCATGACCTTGATTTAGGACTTCTGTGCAGCATTCTCAAATCAATGCGTGCAGCCAAGTTTTCCATGCCAGATGCTACCTTTGGAAAAGGGTAAATTAAAAGCAAACAAAAAAAAGAAACTTCTGCCCACTGGAAAACTTTCTACCAGATGCTAAAGGGATGGCAAGCACTGATCCAAACCCTAGGGAACAGTAACATGCATCAGTAATCTGAGGTATCTTTCTATTTCTAGGTCTTACTGTTAAGATCAATTGCATCCAGTAACTGTGCTGTATCCTTAAGGAATTTTTGGGAACGGTGAACCTGCCTGCAAGAAATGAGCACCGGTGCGTAACAAGCACATGTGAACGCTACAGCAAGGTTCACAGAGGGCTAACCCTGGTCAGTACTGAAGCAGGGGTTTTCTTCTCAACCCCCTCTTAAAAAACAAAAAGGAAGGGAGGACAGAAAAAAATAAAGAAAAAGGAAAAAAAGGAAAGGTAGAAAACACAGGTCCCCCATCTACCTGCACAGAGCCAGGCAGACAAGCTCAGTTGGAGGTGGTGAAGGGCGCAGATGCGTTATTGGTACTGGTAGCGGTGGCACCGGTCACTGCGAAGCCCGTGGGAGGAGCTATGGAGCTGTGGCTGGGCTGCAGGTCCTTGGGGATGCCACTGTGGGAGCTCAGCTGGTGCCCAAAGGCTGCGCTGAACTGAGGGAGCTGTTGTTTAGGGGAGGTGGAGGCCATGAGTTCAGCGGAGGCAGGACCCATGCCACTAAAACTGGTCTGCGGTAACCCCGGGAGCACACTGGAGCTGTTGGGGGTCACAGTGGCGAAGGCAGGCTGTGTGGTCTCTGAGTGCGAGGTGGTAGGTGGTGTGGACAGGGAAGTGGACAGGAGGTGTCCATCTGCACCAAGAAGGTTGCTAAACGGAGAGGGGTCCCCAAGATTGACAGGAAGATTTCCCCAGTGAGTTCTGGGGTTGACCACCCCGCTAAGTGGCACATCCAGCTGAGTTGGGAGCAAGTGCTGTGCCATCATGGGCATCTCTGCTGAGAAGGTAGCTGCCAGGTTATCACCAGAAAAGGATGTGGTGTGAGGGGATGTGATATGGTCACTGTAGGGAGACGGCACATGCTCACTATCATAATGGCTTCCATGGGGTGAGGAGTGTGAATGGTCACTGCTGTATTGCTGTCGTGAGGTGATCAGGTCATCTGCCTTGCTCAGCAGCTGGGCAGGGTGGGGCCTCTGGGAGGCATGGCTGCCATCATGAAGTCCATGAAACTGTCCTGGGAAGGCTCTCTCCCCAAGGCCACTCTGGCTTATCAGAGTGGCAGAAGTAAGGCCAACGTTGGCTGGGGCTGAGAATTGCCCCTGGATCTGCCCTGCCAGGGGCGTAGGTGGGTTGGACAAGGTAGCAGAACGGAGCAAGTTCTCATCCAGCTCCAGACCGGAGAAATTATCATGTACTATACGCCCATTCAACAGCTCCCCCAGATCCGTGTTAACCTCTCGACTCAAGGACTGCATTCCTGGAGCTCCAGCACCTGTAGAGAACACCCCTATCCCTCTATCTGACAGCTCCTGAACTGGCACACCATCTGTCTGTGTAAGTACTCCAATGGTACTCAGGCACTCAAGAGAAGTCACAGCCTGTAGGGCCCGTTCCAGTTCCTCAGCCTCTTCTGTGGTTGGAAGGAGATCTCCATTTTTACCTGCAGGAACAAGGACACACAGGTTAGCACACTCCTCTCAGGTGAGCCCAGCACTGGCACTCTGAGGCTGCAGATGTACAGACAGTTCAGTACAGAGCAGCAGAGTATGATAACCTTCCAGAATGGCTTGCTGTACACAGAAAATTTCATTCACCTGTGTTAACTAGATAAGCAAAGTAAAAAATGAGAAATTACACCTTCCTCTTCAACGGAACTCCCTCTCTCCACCCTCCTCTTCCACTGCAATACAAGATACCTCCCCAGCTTACTAGACCTAACGTAAAAGCACTCGAATGAGATTTTCTTCAATGCTGCAATAACACATAGTCCACAAACTCCCTCCTACTTACCACATTACAGCCTGGACCTGAAAGTCACACAGTCAGTATAATTTCGGTTAATTTCAACTCAAACAGTCTGATGTCACCTCATATCAGAAAATGACCAAAGAAATCACATACCCCAATGCTGGGTTGTTCTAATTTCTTTGTTGTGTGTGATAGATACTAAGCCTTAGAATCCAGAAATTCAAGTACAGTTCTGATCAAAAGCTAGTTTCAAAAATGTATTTAAAGATTTTATTCTCACTCTCTTCTCCTTTTATCAAAGGCCAACATTGACTGTGATTCCAGCCCCACTCGATGGCAGAAAGATGTCATTACGGAGAATACTCTTGATTAAACTGCAACACTGACAGGCAGTAAAAATGTAAAATGAATTATTAAAATCCTAAACCAATTACAATTTTCAGAGCAGTAGTTCTAAGAGCAAGCAAGAACTATACACACCAGCCTTCTTAATGTTGGTTTCCCTTCAGAGCTCAAAAACAATAAAGCAAATGCACACTTCCTTGTCTAGAATTTATTACCTCTGTAGGAAAGCAAGCAGCCCCTCAAAATGTGCTTTAGAAACACTCCCTTTTTCAGTTCACTGACTGCGTTCATGTTAACATAAAACAAAATAAAACAGTACCCTCAAAGAAATCAAAATCTTGCAAGTCATCGGGCAGCCGTGGCAGGACATCAGAGAAGTCCTCCTGATTCAATTCCAAGTCATGTGGAATGTCTGTGATTTCATTGGCGATGTCATCAGGCAGCTCATCGGCACTCAGCTCTGGCGTTGAGGGGCTCCTAGACAGAAAGTACCATTAGTCCCCAGTGTTCAATTCTGATTCCTCCAAACAACTACCACAAATGCATATCCATCTGTAATGGGTGCTTCCTCACACCTTTTGTTTTGTTTTCCCCTTTTTCTAGGAAAAGAAATCATTTTAGGAGGTTTCTTTAGGAAGCTTGTTAGCCTATTGATTACATAGGTAAAATGCAGCATCAGGAGCAAGACATTTTATTCAACAAACCAAATAATTACTCAAATGTAAAACACTGACAACATTGAAGGCAGCAATGGGAAACTGGAGTAGGGCTACCACTGACCGTATGTGGGGCATCTCTACTGGCAGTGAGACACTGGCAGGCATGGTGAGGTTCCCTTGGGGCACTGCAGGAGGAATGGGTTTCTGGGGCCGGCGTGGGCCTCGCCTTCTCTTCTTCTTGTGTTTTTTGGTAAGCGCAGGTGGCTTCGTTTTTTTCCTGGGTTTCCTCTGCTGCTGGTGCTGAACTTTACGGGAGCTGTCCCCTCTCAAGAAATTGTCCTTTGGGAATAAGACAGTAACAGTGGGAACATGTCCAGACCATGTATTACTTTCCTTTCTTTTTCCCCCAGTCATTCCACAGACATTCACATGTAACCCAAGAGAGACTGCTAGCTTATACCCAGGCACGATTACAAATATTAAGCTGTTTCCTTTCTCATCGATCCCAATGGCAAAAATCATAGATCATATTATGAGGTATGCTAAATAGGAGATCATGCAGTGTTGCTGTAAATATAATCATAGCAAACCCTAACTAAAATAATTGCAAAACTGTAACCTTTGGCAGCATTCCTGTAAGTACTGAAGACAGAACACTGTTGTGAAGTAGAGATAATGGGAAGAGTGTGAGGCAGCTGAAGCCAACATCCTCAATTGCCCACTGCCATAAAAGAGTAGGACAGCACTGAAGAAACAGAATTAATGCTGTATGACTAGGGCAAGGATGTGGGTAAACAACTAAGGCTTCATTGTTCTTGAACAGCAATCACTGACCAATTAGAAAAATAAATCAACCATCATCAGTCTTCAGGAGTTTTATGCCTAATGCCTTGAAAGAGGGGCTACACAAAAGTGGGTCTGTGAATTATTCTAAAAGCTTTTTCTGGAAGATGGGAGGCATAAAAGCAGAGCAAAGAACATTATCTTAATTTCCATATTCTCTCAACTTGTAGTAGGCCACTCTTTTTCCTCTGGGATCCACAGATCCCTGAAGGAGGTTAAAGATAAATTCTAATAGTCACCAACAGGTAAATAAAGTAGCAAAAACATTATTTGTATGCCTGTAACTGCTATCTACACTTCCTCTAGAAAATATTTTGGGCCGCATGTACTGAGACTGCTTCAGAAGCAGCGTTCTTACTCACACCGCACTCATACTATATTCAGATCCAATGGTCAGGAGTGAGCCCAAATAAAATAACCACAGGATCTCTCACAATGATTTCCTATTTCTCGATTCAAGAGATGAATCAGATTTCTTCCAGTGAAGGATATTCTCATGCACGTTTTACTATATCCTCAAAAGTATGTAAAAAATTTGCACAACATACTTTATACTAAATGGGAATGTTTGGCATGTTGTACCCTCTTAGGAGAAATAAAAGGAAACAAGCTCTTAAGTTGATAAACTTCCTAGTTGTCAAGCAAGAGTTCATAGAAAGACTGGGGTTAAAACTCCTGATCATCCCAATATACAAATATATACATTACAGTTTTGGCTTGTACTTACCATTTTTTTGGCATGTTCTTCGCACAGAGGTGTCTGATGTGTAATGTCAAAAACTGGCACAGAGCACTGCTGACCATCCGCAAACTTGGCTGTGCAACTTGAGAAGAGCTGCTGAGAACGGTTCAATAAGATATCTGTACATTTCTGAATCAGGAATAACACAGAAGGCAACGATGGAGGAATGCCCTTTGATTTATCAATCTGATGAAGATCAGAGCCTTCAACTCTACCTGTCCATAGATGCTATTTTTAATGAGTACCTTAACTTTGTTATGCAAGTTCAAAGCTAGGTAAAGCTCAAATCCAACTTTTAAAGTGAAAAACTGCATAAATGCAGAATCTCTAATGATTTTATTATATATTGAGATAGTTTTACAGAAGCAGTCATTTCACTAATGAGTTCTTAGCAAAAAGAAGCCTTTTCCTGGAGTTTTAATCAATACATCAATAGAAGCAGTTGGAACAGTGTAGTCAACAGGACTATTTCCTTACAGACTAATGACAATCCATACTGAAACATTAAAGAAAGAGTATTTCTTAATTCATTCTTTTACGGTACATTTTTGGCATTTATCTTTAGAGCACAGACAAAGAAGTTTCAAGATCCTTCCTGCTCCTCTGAAAAAAAGATGTGCAATCAGACAGAAAGGTCAAGTAAATCCAAACGTAAGCTTGCTGAGATTGCCTTCAGAAAAATCCCTTGCAGGAGTGAAAATGTTTCCAGACTTACAGCAAATCAAACAGATATTTCATTGTGTTTTTTCAAACAACATTAGAAGCATTCCTTCCATCTTGAATAGCTCTCACACCTCAACATCACTTTGTATGTTCATAAAACGTTAAAATGCAAAAGAAAACACAAAGAAAACGAAAAACCTTCAGAACAGTCCAGCTGTCAGACTTGTACTGATGGGTCAGAACCAAGAGCCTGTTCATTCTAGGAGAAACAGTTTCCATTGAGAAGCAAGTGCAGAGGGGAAAAAATATGGGTAAAATCACTAGTCCTGACTTCTCTGCTTTATGCACACCAACAACCAAGACCATAAACAAGAACAAAAAACCCCAAGCCAAAACAAAAAAATCAGGATCATGAGGCAAATCCCAAACACAGCTGTACACCATGGTGCTCTCTCATAGAGAGATTTTGAGCTGCTCTGCAGACTACTTCTAAGGAGACTGCAAAAAATTAACCAAGAAAAACAAAGCATCTGCAAGCCAAAAAGGCTGTAAAGGTGCTGCAGCCTGATAGCTACTGGAACAGCACTAGTCACTTATAAGCTCCAACAAAAGCACAATTCTTCAGCTAAAACCAAAAAAGACAGTCTGCAAAATTCTTAAGTATTCCAGGTCAGAAGTCTTCCTGCTTATAGCCTTCAGAATCAAGCCTCACATCTAATGTGCACCCACAAAAAACAGCTTACAAAGGCAAAATGATGTGACTATAAGAGGTGCCACTGGCAAACTACTTATCTCCACTGTCTACAGACTCAAATCATGGAGACAAATTAAGAGTGATGATGAGACACTAAGAAACAAGTATTTCTTTGTGAAAACGTATTTGGCAATGCAAAAACGTAACAAACAAACAAACCCCCCCCTAAAACAGAGCAGCACCCATGCCTGAATGCAACTCCCACACTGTGTTAAGAGGATACGCTGAAAACAATGCCTGGTAAATGGAAGGGCCTTGTTAGTGCACTGTTCTCCCTTCGAAGTCCCACTACAGATTGTTGGTTCTGCATCTCTCTGCCTCACTTGGCTTGTGCTGGAAAGAAAAGAAACATAGAAGAGTTTAGAGACAAAACCCCAGGCTCAGGTGGTTAATTAGCAAAACTACTGCACTGAATGTGGCACAGTAGGATGAAAAATTATAACACACATGTGTGTGTCATGATTCAGATGGGTGCACACTATTACCAGATTCTACACAGGGACAGATGTCAATGACAGGCGAAGGCGTGACTGCATTAACAGGATTATTGCTTATTTCACAGGGCCTTAATTGTAATGAAAGGCACTGTGTGCTACTACCATGTATTTATACTACAACACCCTGCAACAGAGCCAAGGACAGCAGAAGGTGAGTGTCAACACAGGTGACCCTTAAAATGAGGTCAACATCTAGAAAACTATGTATTGAGTATGCCTAGATGGGCAGTCAAGTGCACTTCCAAGCCTGTTCATAAATCAAAACATGCCGAGCATCCCCAGAGCTTACATGCAAGCATGTGCTCAGACAAACTCAGACTGATCTCCGGAGTGGTAGAGCCTGACTGTGCTCAACATGGGTAAAAGCTCTCCTTCAACAACGTGCTACAGCCCAATCCACCAGCAGGTGCCCAGAGCTGAGTGCTCCCTCAGCACAGCCTCAATGCTTTGAGCCTGAGCCGCAAGCAGGCGACCAGACAGCAGTGTGGATGAGTACTGTAAGCGTTACACAGCTTGCTTGGTGTTGGCCTGCTCTGGAGGCATTTGTCACCTTCATGTAGACAAAGCTGGCGATTCCAGGGCTGACTTTCACCTCTGCACACGTTGTTTTCTAGGTTGACAAAAAGCTGTCTGTAGCCTGACTGTTTTCCTTCAGCCATTTCTGTCATTGACTGCACTTTGACTGAGCAAAGTTTTAGTTTGCAGTATTACTCCTGTGAAAAATTTCATAACTGAAAAGACTGATTACTCAAATTAACCAGAGCAGTAATGACTGGCATACCTGGCTTTGTCAGTCTACCAAAACAACATTGCGTTTTTTGCATAACAGAAGGCAAAAATAATGGAAAAAAAAAAAACCAAAAACCAAACCAAACAGCAAAAGCTTGTCAGTTCTGGCAAGGTTTTGCTGCAGTTTAAGTTTGAAAGCATTTACACAACTTTGCAAACTAGCAATATACCTCTGTATTACACCTCTGAGCAGCTCTTCAGCATCAGCCTGCCTCCCCAACAACAAACCCTCTAACTTTCAGGAACCACAGCATGCTGTCCAGGAACAAAAGCATCCCATAACCAGAATATACTCTCAGTACCCTATTCCAGCTTGCCTCTCATGTTAGGCTTTCCTACCCCCACAGTCACATATCCTGTAAAGCAAAACCACAACAGCAAAACTATGCTGCTGATACCCCAGACATAACGCCAGGGTTCAGACGTACTCTGCTTCTGCACAAATGCATGCTGAGAGCTGGAGGGATGTTGACATTATCTAGAAAGAATTCCCACAGAAGGTAACCTTCAGAGTTGTTAGAAGATATTTATTCTGTTGCCAGGTTTCATTTAATGTTAGATTGAGTTAAATCTAACAAAAAGCATGAACTGAAGCTTGATTTGCTGCGAAGATAATTAAGAGGAGGTACAGACTTTTCAGAAAAAGCTGCCTGAAAAACAAAATCTGAACTGAAGCAGTGACCTGCAAACCAGACTGCACACCTTCTAAAGAACTGGCCTTAGTAAAGTACCACGTATTTGAAGGCAGCCGAAATACATAGATTAATTCATAAGAATAAATTTTAGCAGCTCACTAACTTGTTTTGTAACATTTAAGGACTTGGACCCCGATACTGCTGAAAAACAATCCACATTTTAAAGCACAAAGCTGAAGAATGCCTCTCTTCATGGAAAACCTTGTATGCCATGTTTACTTTATTCCACCGACAGGCATTTATGAGGATTTTCTGCCTTGTGCATGCCTACCAGTTTCAGAGTTCAGCATTTCAGCTGCTGGATATTCTGTCAATCTCCACCCTGTCCAGACCCCAGGATACTGCAGTCACAGGGGAAGGTCTAACCTGGTACGACCACACGTAGTTCTTCGGAGTTCTTGTATCAGTTGCCCAGTACACTCCGGCTCTCTGCTGGCCGCCTGCAGCAAGGCTTTCCGGAGTGTGTGCCGGCATTTCTTCTGACGAGATTCTGCCCGCTCCAGGCGGCAGAGGTGCTTGTATTTCTGCTGAAAGTAAGTGCAAAGTCTGGTCACCCTGGAACTCCTGTCATCTGCATTGTCATCACCGCACCTAAAGAAGGGAAGACAAAAACAAATACACTTTACATACTTTTTATTTTTTTTTCCAAGGAAACTAATTTGCCATTTTAATAGACTGGTTAAGTTGGTATCTATCTTCTAGTCTCACAAACACCCAAAGGCTGAAATCAGGCAGGGACACTTGAGAAACCGTAACAGCAGGATTCCTTTTGAATTCTAAAGGTACTTGCCCTTCTTAGTATGTCATTATTAGAGATTACATCAATTCATCATGAAGTCTGACACATTTAAATGTCTGGAGCCTGCTGTTCAAAAAAAATCTATACTGTTAACCTTTATTTACTGTAAATGTCTCAGCAAATGAGACAAACTCTTAAAGTGCGATTAATGGAGAGGACAAGGGTGGGGAACTATGTAGTGGAAACTTATTGAAGAAAGGTCATGCTGGAAAAGATGGTCAAATATTAACAAGTACCGAAACAGCTGCCTTTTTCCAACTCCCCTTACTCCTGCAGGTAGCGTACTCCTTTCTTAACCAATATACACACTTAACACACCTAGCAATTGATACTGCTTTCCCCTTGCTGCAGAGTTACAGTTGAGTTACAATACAGCCATGGAGAAGAAATGCACATTTAACTCCAAAGGCACTGAGGGAAAAATCAGATCAAGGCTAACCAGTGATCAGATGAAGGACAAGTCCAATTCTTTGTTGGCTTAAGAAAGCCTTTTCCCATTTATCTTGGCTTTCTGTATGTCCAGGTACGCATCATCAAGACCATCAAAACCATGACAACGCATTCAGTTAAATGAAGTAAAAATCACGTAACAATAAAACCATCACTGCGACTTGTTAAAACAACAAGTCTACGAAGCTACCCAGAAGCCCTCCACAACAAGAATTCTAGTCTGTAGCATGATTAATGTCTGATCATGGAGCAACAAAGAGCATGCAGTGAATCTACGCAAACCAGAGTTTGTTCAGTTTTCCCTTACAGATCAGAGAAACTTTCTGCTAACTTCCCTACCTGTGAAACAAAGGAATGTCAGGTGGAAAGAATCAAGTCCAAACAAAAGAAGCAAATTAAAAGCTCCCAGGGTTCAGACTGCAGAGTTTGGCAAGTGACACTGAATGCACTTACATTCAAACCTGTGCAGAGCAAAGCAGACCCCAACTAGCTGATGACAGAAGAGATGCAAGATACTAGCCATGGTATTTACTAAATAAAGCAAGATCCAGAAATGGAGGCAGCACAGCTGTCCCTGAAAGGCAGTATGACTAAGACCTACTTTCCTTTCTGGAAACTCTTTATTCTATTTACATGCAGGCCAAATATAAGAGACTGCATCCATCTCCACTAAGGCTGCTCACAAAGACTCCACAGGAGCAAACACTGCCTTGACACAAACACATTTTTATATAATGTTATCTAAAGTCAACCATCCTGTGTATTTTGTTTGTTAAAACAGAATGCAGGTAATTTTCTAGAAGCTTAAATTAAAAGTAACTAACTTCTGCAGTTACGTGCCTAGCAACAAATACAACTTAGTAAAAATATTTAACATATGTAATGTTTAAAATAGTTTAATATTGTCAATGGAAAGATCTGGGATAGCAAGAATGGCCACTGGGAAAAACAACCTGCTTAGAAAAATCTAATTGTGTGCTATTTAATATATATGGATGGGACCAATTAGATACAGGTAGGTTTACGGTCTCAGATTCTGGGCCAAGATTTTTAAACAAGGCTGCATACAAACTGATTTAATTTTACATATGGTTACAAATCAGGTTTTTAAAGAGACAGGAATATTCCTCAGTGTTTCTTTTGGGTGAAAGATGGTTTATTAATGCAAGTGTCCATATATTTGAGACTTTTTACTTCTCTCTTATTGAAATAGATAGAGAAAAGTCATTCTATGTTACAATATTTTGAACTGCAGTTTACCAGATCATTTTTAAGGAAGTAGATGAAGACACACATACAAGTCATAGAAAGAAATCATGCCTGCAATGGGCAAAGGCTTATCTTGAGGCAGTTTCTAAAAGTCTATTCAGAATTCTGTTTCCAGGTCAGCAAGATTAAACAAAACATAATTATATGTTTAAAGAAACCTAAAAATATCACAGTAACACTGCCTTTTTCTTCTTCATTAGGCAAGTACTGAAATGGAAAGGTACTTTTATTGTCTTTTCATAAACAAGTTTACCAACTTCTATTCAGTTTAGTCTCTTAAGCTGCATACAAAACTTCAGAAGTTCAACTTAATGTGTGGCATTTCATTCCTACGAAAAGTGCACGCAACCCGTTTGATAATCCAAAATGCTCCTTCCCAACCCTTCCCTTTAAGTTTGTCACATGTAAACATCAGGGGAATTATCACTGTGTGCTCATGAAGAAAATGAAGGCAGCATGAAGCAGCAGAAAGGAAGAGCAAAAGGGTAGTGGGGAGCAGCCAGGCACCACCAGGGAACCAGAACACTCTCTAGTCTAAGACACCTCAACAGCTATACTTCAGGACCCTCTGTAAGGAGGGATTCGAAGAACCTTCCCTTCTTCCTTTTAGTTTTTCTAGTTACAGGGAGCTACTAAATACAACTTTGACAATACGGTGGTGGTATTTCCTCCTTTGAGTGAGCTGGTATGAGGCAAGTCTTCAACCCTCACACTCCGTTTTCAAACTCGCTACTTGAAATGCTCACTTTATCTGTATTTCAGCATAAGAAGTAAAAAACTACTTTGTTTTAAAGTCATCTGTTTTCCAGCACTTTCTAAGCTGCAAGACCCAGTAACTGAATCATCTGGGGGGAAGCTTCTCTAACCTATGGCTGGGAACAGCCCCTGCTTTCCCTTTCAAATCACCGCTCCTGCGGGGAATTCCTGTCTGCAGTGTGTCCAGTGCCAACTGCTGCACTACTATTTGAACTCAAACACTTAATGCTTGCCTTGAAGCACTGTATCCTGGAACCCTGTGACACAGGAATCCCAATTTTTCAAAATTAAATGACAGAATAATAAAAGCAAGCATTTGCCCTGTGTTTACACAGATGACTGCAACAACATGAATTTTACAGATTGAAAGGTCAGAATACAGGTGAACTCAAAAACGTATTACTGTTAAGACGTGAATTTTAAACCAATCTGGTGAATTTTTCATAGCTTAAGAGCAGCTAGAGTATCACAAAGAAGTTCAACAGGAAGCTGGAAGATTACCCCCACAATCACACAACCAGAAATGCTGAGAACAAGCTGTCCAGTAACAAAGAATTGATTCTTGGCTTTCTCTTAGTGATCCATTCTGAGAAGCATTGCTCCTACTGTGTTCCATGAAGTCAAATGGAAAAAGACAGAATGGAGTTAGCTGGTGGAGAATTATCCCTCTTGCACAGGGACCATGAGCTCAAACACAAGTGAACAGAGGAAAAAAAAGCTTTCATTTTACTATGAAAAAAAGAAAGCAAACTCCCATAAATTTAGGTATGTGATTTCATAGAATCATAGAATCATAGAATAGTTAGGGTTGGAAAGGACCTCAAGATCATCTAGTTCCAACCCCCCTGCCATGGGCAGGGACACCTCACACTAAACCATCCCACACAAGGCTTCATCCAACCTGGCCTTGAACACTGCCAGGGATGGAGCACTCACAACCTCCCTGGGCAACCCATTCCAGTGTCTCACCACCCTCACAGGAAAGAATTTCCTCCTTTTATCCAATTTAAACTTCCCCTGTTTAAGTTTTAACCCGTTACCCCTTGTCCTGTCACTACAGTCCCTGACGAAGAGTCCCTCCCCAGCATCCCTATAGACCCCCTTCAGATACTGGAAGGCTGCTATGAGGTCCCCACGCAGCCTTCTCTTCTCCAGGCTGAACAGCCCCAACTTCCTCAGCCTGTCTTCCTACGGGAGGTGCTCCAGTCCCCTGATCATCCTCGTGGCCCTCCTCTGGACTTGTTCCAGCAGTTCCATGTCCTTTTTATGTTGAGGACACCAGAACTGCACACAACGCTCCAGGTGAGGTCTCAGGAGAGCAGAGTAGAGGGGCAGGATCACCTCCTTCGACCTGTTGGTCACACTCCTTTTGATGCAGCCCAGGATACGGTTGGCTTTCTGGGCTGCGAGTGCGCACTGAAGCCGGCTCATGTTCATTTTCTCATCGACCAGCACCCCCAAGTCCTTCTCTGCAGGGCCGCTCTGAATCTCTTCTTTGCCCAGTCTGTAGCTGTGCCTGGGATTGCTCAGAATCTAACGGTTTTGGGAAACAATCTCCATTGGTTTTCTGGTAAAATTCAGACTCATAACAAGTCATTGTCTCACTAAGTTAGGAGCCACCACTCCAGATTAGCAAGACAGAGTCATTTCAACAACTCAAATCACCCAACAAATAGCCTGAGCTAATTCATTTTTAGTAGCAGCCAGACCACCCTGCAGAAGTGTTAAGGTGAAACGTTACAGGTAATAGATGCCGTTACAGAAGCTTGCAGAATAGGAATTAAAGTTTAAGAAGGCTGACATCAAGTGAATGCATCAATATTTATCTATAAACGAAATTAGTAAAGTAGTTACAGAGCTAACACTGGGCAGGCTAATGGGAAGTACAAAACCAGCTAGTACCATACAAAAATTATCAGTCATGATTAGTTAAGACAATGTTTAATTGAGGTGCAAAAAATGCTAGAATGGAACAGAATATGTCAAGACAAGCTATTCTTTTCCCTCAGTATGTCAAAAGAGTAGGAAGAATCTGAAGGAAGTTAAGACAAATAGAAGACAGAACACAAAGAGATGACCTTTGTAAGTTTACCAAAAAAAAAGGGGATCTATGGGAAAACCAGATCAAATGTCAAAGAGAGACGAGTGCAAGTGAAGTTATTTAACAGATATATCTGCTCTGAAAATTATGTATGATTTAGAAGTCTGAAAGTCTGTTCATGTTTTCCCAAAACAGTTAATTTAAAAGTTGTCTTTAAGTTAAAATTAGTGTTTGTGAAAGCTCACTCTCTGACTGCTAATGCCCTAAAAAACAATGGCCATTCATAACAGGAAAAACACTTTCTTTGTAAAAAAGTGAAGTCTACACAGCTTTGATTCACTGAAGGCTCTCTGTATGTAGCATCCTGGTGTCTCTCCTCATGACAGAGACACGGCTAAGTTATTCACCTTGTGGGCAGACTTTAGAGATGGTGAGAAGTGCTGGTAAGTTTCAGAATTTTCATGTAACAACAAAATAACATTTCTTTAACATCATTACTCTAACTGTGATATTTAAAAATTACACAAAGGGAGAGAGTTGTAGTCTCAAAAAGTCCAGTTTCATAGTGAAAGAGAATCACGTTATAAAAAGCACAAATTTTATTGAGACCCCAATTTCCTTTTGTTATCAACATGCTTCAGTTCTGTTAAAATACTACGCTTAGGATGCTTTGCTTTAACTTTGCACCTTAAAATGTTTACATTAGTAGACATATATTATCATATTCTGCTGTAAGTTCAGATTTATGATGTAGCAGCATATGAAGAACACTCTTTCTGCACCAGCTCTGCTTATCCCTTCAATCACAACACTTCCTCTCATGCTCCCAACTATTTGACAGAGGTTTATTCAACACTTAATTATGAAAAGTGCCTTACCCTTTAAAAAAAAAACACATTAAAACATCATCCAATTACTGTAAAGATTAATGAGTAAAATGTAGCAAGTTTATTAATAAAGCCATTCACAGACAGTAGAAAAGACAAGAAACCAATGGTAACTACTTTCATTTGGTTCTAATTCAGGAATTACCTCTACTCAGCAAGCATGCAAATTAATGAATAAATCCAACCAAACTCAATTAAATTTAGGCAAATAAGCTTGAATTATTTCCTGATGCATCCTTCTGATAGCAGACTGCACAAAGGTGTCTAAGTTAGGTGGAAACTGGGACAGAAGGTGACAAGCTGTTTCATAGCTCTTACAAACAAATGAGTTCAAACAATCCTTTGTTTCAGCAAAGCACTTGAACAAGTGCTTAAATTCTACTAACTCCATTTGAAGTGAAGCTCACATTTACATGATTTATTCCACCAGTGCCAACATGAATACTAAAGAATATATATTATACTCACCCATGTCTATCATAGCCGAGGGTTTCTCGGATAGACCATGCAACCTGGTAAGGGGAGGTTTGCTCTGAATCGTCCAACTCTTCTCCACTGTCTTCAGACCAATCCAGCCCTAAGGGAATTGAAAACATGAAAGCTGGATGAGAAGTGTATCTACCTCATACAAGTCTCTGAGCAAACTATGGTACAAAAGATGAATGTGTAGTATAGTCACAAGCATAATCATGTCTGAGAAAGTCACATAATATTCTCAATTATACAGCAAAAGTTACAGTAACAGCTCCATTACAGTGTGCAAACAGCATGCACTGATTTTTGTCAACTTTGAGTTTTCCTTTTAAAATCCTTATTGGCTTCTTTATCCACAAGCAGTGGAAGCAAGATCACCAGCTTTCTCAACCACAGAAAAATACTCCAGCTTTCATACCAAGCACACAAGATCTTTAGAGAAGAGGTAACAGACAACTCCCTGCCATGAGGAAATGAGTGCCTAGTAATTTTTAATACTATATGATCTAAATAGGCCACTTTCATTTCTGCTCATATTCTGACTCCTGCTCTGTGACAGAATAGAGGGAGAATAGGAAAACTGCAAAACAGAACAGCATGGACAGAGACAGACACACAGCTACACAGAATGTTCCTCTGCTCAGCCTCTGTAATTGTCGGCCAAATGCATACATTAGCATGAAAAGAGAGCTTAAGGGAGAGATGCAAATGCTCTTGCACTTTTGCTAAGGAGCATGCTTTTTGCTTAATGATGATGCAGTAGGATCAACTTACTGTATGCACCAACAGCCTCAGTTAGTCAAGTTAAACACAGCTGAACAGGACAGCCAGAAACAGAGTCCAGCAAGTTCTCATGTGGAACAGTTCATCTGGAGCTTCGCCTTTTGCAGTTTTTCCTACTCTCTCTCCCACATCCAGTGGAATTCTTGCCAATTCCTTGCAGCATGTGGGATAAAATCCCATAACTGCATTTACAAGCCAGCATTATTACGTTTTGACTTTCTTGTGTGCTCCCTGAAAATGGAGCAGTAGCTGGGATAGAGTTAAGGAGCACTTTACTTTTGCTAAAAATAAACTAAACAACTCTATCTGAGATGATTCTGAAGTCAGATGCTTTGAATTTGGTAAATGCATCAGTACTTTGTCACCTACTTTCAGAGTTAGACACACACACTTAGAATACCACCCATTATCAGGCACCTTCATCATTGAGAAGCAGCACTTTAACATAAACCAGCAATATCAGAAACCATATTTTTCAGGAACTTCAACATCCTAAAAATTCTATTTTCCATTCCTATTTTCAAGATATTCATTTGAAATAAATTAAAATCTATTACGACATTTAATAAAATGCCAGAATTTACCTTCAACTTAACTGTTAACTCCCACCCCTTCCATTAACAAATGAAAAAACTCAATACTGGAAAAAGATGTCCACAATTGTTACCATGTAACAAATTATTTACCCAAAGTTTAAAAATAAAACCAGAGATTGCACTGTATTGCTTCTAATGGGCACTGCAGAACTGGAGGAATAAAATCTAATCCAGATTCAGCTACACTCACACTGAAGACTGCAGTTACACCAATATCCAATTACTTGGCTGTGATGCAGGTACACATAAAACTGGCTGCATCTTTTTAAAGATTCTGTGTAGTCAACTCTAGTTCTACTCTGTCACAAAAAAGAAATCCTGAAATTCTCTGAACCAGCATAACTAGACCTTAATATAAAGGCATATTATGAATATATAAGAAATGTATTTTCCACTCTCACATAATTAATACGTGAATTGTTACTTTGCCAAACAGAAAATGTTCTAATTACGTACACATACAGTTATGCAGATGCACATGTTCATAGGTCTAATCAGTTGTACTATGCCTCTTTTTCAGGACACTGTATTCTCTCCATCACTTGAGAACGTAAAACTTTAAACACAGAAAGTGATGTTTTTACAGTCTCTCAAAACATGGGTCACTTTCTAAGCTATTGGGGTCTGTGACACTCAAGTGCCTCTGGAGTTGCCATTCCTCAAAAGACCTGCATTATATATAGGACCATCAAAGAGGTTTTCTGAAGAACCTCCTTTGGAGACATGCTATGGGATGCTAATTATCTTCTGAACAAATAGCCAAGCTATCCCATGAGTGCCAAAGGACAGATCTTAATAGCAAATTAAAAAAGGTTAATTGAAATAGCAAAAATTACAGATGTTTGCAATTAAATAAGATGTTGTAGGAAGAATGTCCAGATTTATTTGAAGTCTTTTGTTTTTTCTTTTAAAGAAAGGCCCATCATAAAAGGCATTCCTGCTCTAATATCACCCACTGATTCCCATTTCTCTTATCACTATCAGTATTTTAATCGTTAGAAAAGTTCAATCTAAAACTAAGCAAAAAAGTAAGGTGACTTTGGAAGGTGAGGGAGAAAACAAGTTTGTCGAGGTCTACCTAGGTCTGTATTCATAATCAGACAAATAAGCCGTGAGATCAGCCACCTTTTTAATGTTTTTGAGAGTACTACTGCCCTAGCATCAAGTTGGTTATATTAACTTACATCTTCTCAAGCAGCAAGTGGCTGTAATGATTCCTAAATAATAATAAGGAAACTACTCCTGCTCTGGAATGCGGGTAAGACTCTACTTCTCCAATTATCTTCTGTAACGGTGCTGCCCTCCTGCAGTAGTCCTTTGCTTTTGTTCATCCATATTCTGTACACCAATAGGCCCCATCAAAAAAAATTCTCTTGTGCTCCAATTTTCCCAGTCAACTGGAAATTTGGATCTGCAGAGAATGATGGACCAAATGTCCGAACTCTTACTTTCGCTCATTTTGTCATGTGCACTTGTCACACAGCTAACACTCTAACTTTGCTCACTTGTGTAGGTACAGCTGGCACCACCTTTATTATTGGAGTTGCAAACCTTCTATGTAACATCTGTACCATCCAAGCAGTGTTTTCTACACTTCTGACTGATTTCCCAAATGGCTAACAGAACATTAAGAAACAAGCAAAATGCCGTAAACCATACTGGATGGGTCCAGGCATTCCCTGAGCACTTTAGGGCTAAAGAAAACACCGAGAGATTACCTAGTCCAGGGTTATTTGTCAGGACAACACACAAATGCAGGACAGAGCTAGGAAGACATTTCCCTTTTGTCTTCTGATTTCAAGTTAAAAAAAAAAGAAGTGGCAGTGCATCTATTATCTACCCACCTAAATGGGGAAACAGATCAGTCTCCAGCTGCTGTTTTCGAGTGCACAGTTTCACCAGTCTCTGTAGCCGGCTCATGCAGGACAAGTGCGGAGAGAAGGCTGTGGCTTTCATGAGGACCCGATCAGTCCTTGGAGGGTCCGTGACAGGAGCCCTAGCGGGTGGCAGGAGAGGCAGAGGTCTCTTGTTAGACAACTGCCGGGCTTGTGCTATAGTGTGTGTGGTGGGTGCCACTCCCTGCATTGGTAGGCTGGTGTTCGGAGGTTGAGGTGACTTGCAGACTACGCCCTGCGGTAGCCCTGTCGGCTTTAACAAAGCTGATGAAGGTGGCAGATGGGAGCGCTGCTGCTGCAGAGGCTGCTGCTGCAAAGGTGCAGGAAGGGGGCTAAAGTGCTCTTGGCGAACTTTTAAAATCTCTGTCTCTCTCTGGCGCTGCCGGTTTTGAGCCAACTTGCTCTGCAACTTTTTCCTCACCGTTGCCCCTTTCTTTAGGTCATCATCCTCCTCATTGAAAGCAAAGGGGTCTTCTAATTCTGCCTCCAGGTAGTGGAGAGGAAGCCTAGCCCCTGGAGGGGAGAGGGACATCCCATCCAGTCCATTGGGCATCTTCAAGGCCAGGGTGGGCACTGTCAGACTGAAGGCCATAGCATTCATCTGATGCCTGACCTTTACCTCCTCTATGGGATCATTCTTTTTCTTCCTCTCCTTTTTCGGTATAAAGCCAAGTACCTGCAGGTGGCTGTTGCAGTACCTTTGAAAAGTAAAAGCAGTCAGTGACTAACTCAACTCCTGTAAGTAAAATCTGAAGAAAACAGACATCGCTAAGGGAAGCCCCCCCAGTCTCATGTGAATACAGATTGAAACACAAGAGTTTTTATAAGAAGTGTACATAACCATTTCTAATACAACAGATAACTGTGGTGTTCCCAACCTGTAACAGAAAACAAAAACTTACAAGTGACAATTTGTAATCTCAAGATATAGAAGTCTTCATTCATTACTCATAGGAAATTCACACGCAACCATTCAAAATATTTACTCTCTAACAGGGTAAATACTCACAAAACAAAGTGAACAAAACAAATGGACTGTCTGACACATAAACCAGCAAGAACTGAAGCCATTAAATCTGATCATTTGAAAAGCTCCCAAGAAAAAGTACATTGAAGACTACTTCCTTCCATTTGACTGTTCTTTCAGTGGAAGTAGCTAACATATTCATCAATACACACATTAGTATTATTACAAATTCCACTGTAGTAGGGAGCAGTTTCTTATACGGACTATCTCACTACAGACACCTGCTGAGAAGGGTCACTATTTGCACTGGATGAACAAGTAGCATAAATATTTAATAGTAGTTTAACACGATGAATTTTGTAGCCAGAGAATTAGCTGAATGTTCTTCAAGCAAAGACCTAGTTTAAACGGTTTAATGGCTAGAAAATGTTTACACAATGACAGGAATACGCATACATACAATCCGCAAACATAGATTTTAAGCTCTTCTAATACAAGTCTGAAAAAAAGCTTTGAAAGTCACGCTATTAAAAGGAAAAAAAAGGGAAAAAGGCCTCTGAAAGTCTGTAATGAAAATTAAAAGGAAAGAGTTGCAACTTATGGCCACAGATTAAGAAAAAAAAAAGCATACTAAGAAGTAAACAATCTTTCTTTGATTAAAATAAGCAGTTAATAGAAATGTAGAAACTATGATCTGATCCTTTTCCTGTTTCACACAGGCAGGCCCCTTCTGCCTCTGTAGAATACCACCAGCAATCAAGACTTCTGCCCTTGCAGGATTCCATCTACAATGTGCAGCTTATAGATGAAAACAAAGATACGGGGAAAGAGTGATGCCTACATCAATGTATCTACGGACAAGATAAGGAAATACCCATGAAGGTATTCTTCAAAATCCAGTCAGTACGAATCCAAGAAAAATAAGGGTTTTTTGAACAAATAGGTTAAAATTAAATTATTCATGGTCTTCATGGAGAAAAAACAGCAGAAAAGCCCAACCATACCCCACCCCACCCCCCCCAACCCCGGGTTTAACACTTCAGTTTAGTGACTTCCAACTTGTTGAACCACCCCTAAAGAAACAATGCATGAATTGCTTCTAAAGGGTCCATAAAAGGTAAAAAATGAAAAAGCAAATTCATATATGCTCCTTAACAATCTCCATATATGTAGCTTCTTGCAGCATCCACAACCATAAGGACTCATAAATCAGAAAAGGCTGAAAAGTACAGCTACTTATTATTGTCTAAATAATTAAGTTGTAAGCAATAAATAAATCTAGATGAGGCAAAGTGAAAGCCAGCGATGTGTGAAATCCTTATTAGAACACACTGGAATACTGTAAATTCATAGTGAGATACACACTTCTAAAAATAAAATGATATAATGAGGGCTCAACAAAGCTTTCCTTAAAGTCAACAGCACTATTCCCAAAATTAAAATTAAGCACTTTTAAAGTATTTTGTTTGAATAAGACTAAGATCAGTTGCAACTGCACTTTTAGTATGACAGAAAACAAAACAATAAACAGACAAAAACACAAGGGAATTCCCCCCCCCCCCAATTCCAACTAAGAGAGAGCTGTGCTGCATGTGAATGCTTCCCTCCTATTGTTCAGAACTTAAATACTGCCACTTTGTGCTTGTGCCAATGTGAGAAGGTAAAACCAGCCTGTGTGTTTTCATTGTGGAAAAACAAACAGAAAGCAAATAATAGATAAGGTAAATAAACAGGTAAGAAGCTTGATAACATTCTCTGAGTTTTAGGCTAGCAAGGGTTTTGCTTGTTCATTTAACTGTAACAGAATCATTTTTATATGGCAGAGAATAAAGCTCTGGCTCTTACAACTGACCATACTGCATCACTGGATCAACTCTATCTTACGCAGGCATCATCACCTCTGGACACAAACTCATAGATGCCAGGCTACAGCATTATGAAAATATAGATCACAAGCACTTTGCAGACTCCTGTACACACTGAGTTGGCTCTGTGCTTTAGACTCTTACCAACTCTCTGCCTTTCAGCACAACTGAGGCTGATACACCCTAGAGTAAAAGAAGCAAGAAGAAACTGGGAAGAGCGCTTAGGTCTTTCTCTCTCTGGTTAGAAAAGACTACACACAGGCAGTTTTGGCTAGACATACTTTTAATAGCACCAACCCAACCCTGGCCTTGTCAGGCTCTAGCTAGTCCCATGCAGAGCCAGGCAGGCACACACACCAACTTCCCCATCCTTCAAGTCCTAGGATGGCTTTTTTGTTGGCCCTGGTCCAAACGGGCTCTGACTTTACACAGTGCTGCAGATACTAACTGACTCTGCCAGAACCAGTCTATAGCCAGCTGACTTAAGGCAATAAACGATTTGGATCAGATGTAATGCCAGGAAAGGTGGTAGTAGTCTTCCTGGTTTGGGCTGGGATAAAGTTTGTTTTCTTCCATGTAGCTGGTACAGCACTGTGTTTTGGCTGGGTTTAAACCACAACCATGGAAGACAAATTACTGGGAAGACTGGAACAGCACCTGTAAGTAGCACAGGCCCTTCCACACAGATCTGAGTGTGAAACCTGTTAGGGTCAAGCTGGCCCCATGAGAGCCAATTCTGATGTGACTGTCTTAGTGGCTCAATTTGTCACGTCTATAACCTGCCTGTGAGTTATTCCCAGCTAACAGGATCACATTGAATATCTAATACAGCCTTTTCCACCCCTTCCTTACTCAGTGACAAAGGCACTTATTTTGTGCAGGTGAGGTCGAATGCAATGAGCACGTATGGTAAGAGCAGTGGGTCGATATCCACTAAAACTGTCTTAACATGAGACACACAAAAGGTGACAGGCTCTGAAAGCTTCAGCTGGACACTTTCCCATGTACAACTGCGTTCTACTTCCCAGTACATCCCAGGGCATGGCTTTCCACATACAACTCCGTTCTGCTTCCCAGTACATCCCAGACCAGTATCACATTCTGTCCCTTTTTTAAAGGTAGATCCAAATAAACTGGAAAGCATCTTGCATATTAACAAAGTATTTTAAAGACTCTCTTGAAAGAGAAGAGTTAGAGATAAAATGGCATTTAACCCAGCTAAATTGTAATAACCCTGACTTAAAAGTGAAGCTGAATTTCAGTATCTATGCATATATTTGGATAAGAAAGAATTAGGAAACATATTCAGAGGGCATACATATACAGAGCCCGTGTCTGTATCACCCCAAGCAGACTTTAAAAAAAGCAAGATAGTGAATAGAGAAAATAGACTTCAAATAAGGCAGCGAAATCATGCACTATTAATAGATTTAATTTGCAGAATGTTAATGGTTAACAAGAAATCTACTAATATGGGAGCATATTAAACATCTTTGTGGCTGGTAGCATCTCATTTGTCTGGGGTCAAGTGATAATTTTTTTAATTATCTGTGGACAGACTATGAAGCTTTTGGCATGTAATGCATGTGTCCTGTTAAGACTCTTCTTTTTTTATCATCTTTAAAAGTATCCAGAAAGATAGCTGTCAGAGCATCATACAGCCTGCTTCTGATCATGTACAGTTACATGTCTACAACTGTGACAAAATGACCATCTGACAGCAATTTTGTACACAGAAAATTAAAAGCTATGAGTGAAGACCTCAGACATAGCAAAGATCTCTATATCAAATGGAGTGTGAAAAAAGTCACCTAAGAAACAGATACAGGTTTGCCTGCCAAAAAAGAGGAAGTTTAGAGCAGGCACAGTCTTATCACTAGCATTCATTAAGTTTTATTGTTAAAATTAAGCTCTGCCCTAAGAAGCAGTCTTTTAAAATATTCTTTCAAACTATCACATCCTCTCATTTGAAATTAAAAGTTTATTTTCTCCTTCAGACACCTGCTGTCCTCTTCAAGTACTGTAATATGACACTCGACATGCAATTGAATTATTCTAATATAACATACACCAGATGTCATGACCACACTTCACTTTAACTTGAGAAAAATCAAAAAGAACAAAGTGTGAACTCAATTCAAGGTGTAAAGAAAAATCTCAAATTCCATGGCAACATATGAGACCTCAAAAAGTGTCATTAAGTAGTATTATTTCCATTGTTTTTAAGTATGACCCTTGGTAAACAGCAACTCTGGTTCAGTCAGCTCCTGCATCTGAAATTACAGCATACCATTTGTGCTAACAATTTCCATGATCATTTCTGCAAGCTTATTTCCAAGGAGCCTCAATTGTACAGCAGCAAAGAAACAGCCACCGACTGTCAAATTACAGCTTAAAGTTATTCATCTTGTGCCATTTGAGCATTTGCCCTACAGCTTTTGACAAACATTCATGGTTTTTTCTCACTTCATCAGTCTCCTCAACTGAAATGGCAGGTGAAGTGCAAGTTAATTTAGAGCACAGTCCAACTGTTGTTTCAGACAAGAGAGGGAGCTGTGAGCTGAGAAGGAAGTTATATGTAGGGCACAGTGGGAACACTACTAATAATGCAAAAGGTTAGTGAATAGCAGCTCATAATGTGAAAGGTCAGTGAATGGTGGCTTGACTCTTTTTTGACGTATTTTGTTTATATTTTAGGTGAAAAAAATCGCTTCTAACAGATCAAGCTTCAGATAGTTAACATACACATTAATTAAATACTGTGTTGCAGGCAAAGCATGCAACAATGACTGAAAAACTGAAGTCATATATACCTGGCAGACAAGACAAGACAAGACAAATTCTACTATTTCAACCCAAGCAACACCAATGACACTGGTGTTCATAAAGCCTTAAAAAGCAAAGAAGAATGCCCTTGTGGTTGCAGTATGGGCTGCAATTCAGTAAATCTGGTGTGAATTTCCAGCTCTCCAACAACTGCAAGTGCTATCTCTTGCAAGGCATTTAATACGTGGGCACCCTGGGCATCTCTATTTGGGAAGAGAGGGGAAGATGAAGCAGGGAAGCAAAGAAGAAATGGGAGTGGACATCACTTTCCCATCTGGTTCATCTGTTATCAAGAAATATTTATTTTAATCCAGTAATACAACACTACAGATCAATACCAAATCACAAACACTGAATTGTAATTCTGGATTTGCCCCCATGTGTCACTGCTCCCAAAGCCCAGAAGGTATGCATTTTCAACCGTTTGTCATGAAAAAGCAGATGGAAGTGTGCTTTTGGCACAGCTGGCCAAACAAGCAGGCCTTTCTAAGAGCATATACTGTGAGTGACAGAGCAAATTAATTAGAACAGCAGGTAGTGCATAGTAGGTTTGATCCACAGTTTATAGTGAATTTGAGAAAAGCAAAAAAACTCCCAGAAACTTCCTTGGCAGCACGTTATTGTCTCCTGAGTACTTGGCTCCCACAGAAAATAAAACACAGTTTACTGGTGTTAAAATTGTTAAAAAATTCCCTCCTGGAATTCAATCCACTTAGGTCAGTTCCTTCCTCACTCTGAAACCAGGCAGCATCTTAAAAGAAAGCTCATGCCTATGTCCCAGCCACTTACCACTTTGTAACAGGTAACCACAACTCACCTACGATCCTCAGATTTGGGGATGGGGTTGGTGCAGCGTTGGCTGTTATACTTGGCCACATATTCACATTGCTTGAAGGGGGCAGTCTTGTCCTCCAGAACGTGTCTGATACAGAAGGCGTAGCCGTTAAGTCGCCTCTGCTTGCACAGTTTGGGGCTATATGAGCACAAGGGCTTATTGTCAACCTCAGAGAAGTGTATGTGTTTGCCTTCATACATCACGTGACTCTATTCCTTGTGAACATCAGCTGAAAGAATCATAATATTAAGACAAATCACATAAGGGGGGGGGGAAATAAAAGGCATTCAGTTCTAGATTGTGTGTTTCATTTTGGTGGGAAAAAGGGACAAGGTGGGAACAATACCTGATTTTAAATCTTCTGTACCATATCAGTGTTAAGAGAGAGCCCCAAGGACACCTCTATCCTGGAATGATGATGAATCAAGATGAAGCAGATTGTCTAAGGAAAATATCAAAAAGGTCAAAGTCAGACAGAATAAAATAGATATCATTACTGCTTAAGAACTAAGTGGCCAAGTGCAGTCACTAAACCTGTGGTTCAGCTAGCACCCAATAAGCCAAATCCGCTAGCACAATAGCTTTCAATCAGTATTCACAGATCTTTGGAAACCATGAAAGGAAATTATTGGGGGGGGGGGGGGGGGAGGGGGGATAATGCTACTGCCACCACACTTAAATCTGTTAAACAAAACTCTACTCATCTACCATAAAGCGACTGGAAGCTACAAGTTGAAAAAGGTTAAGTGTCAGATTAGATCACTTGCTTTCAGGAATCAAGTTGAATGATAATTAACCCATATGAATGCAGGGGTTTTACTTCAAGCACCTCCTTACAAAAAGGCTGGTGACTACCCCTGCTCTGCAAAATTTTAAATTTCATCAGGCAGTGCAAAAAAGCTTTTTTGGTTTTAAAGCTTTCTTTGCCATGAAGACCATTACTGATAAACAGTCTTCAGAGTTTGTGGCTGCCCGCAGCTTCTGCAAGCATCAATATGCAGTCTTTCCTGAGGTCACCATGGCTCTTCAGAGCTTTTCCTACCTCCTTGTACTAATTTTAGGTAAATGTGAGCATTAATAATGTCAAAGAAAGTACTCCCATCAATGCCAGGAGAGCTGAAATATTTCAGCAAGAGGCTGGGGTTTTTTCCTCACTCTAAAATAGACTCCTACAGTGCAAACCCATGCAATCATAGTAATACTTTTCATTTCCCAACACTATGGAGTCTTTGGCAATCATCTTTAAACAAACAAACAAGCAAACAAAAACCCAAACAAAGAAACAAAGAAAACAAACAAACCCAAAGTAGCTTCAAATAAAATTAACAGTACACATATTCTGCAGCTACTCAGCTACACTCAGCTTAGCCTTCAAAAGGCAGCTCTTATTCAGAAAGGCCATCCCAAAAGTACTGGAATAAACTCTTTGAAACACCATACATTCACTGGAATAAACTCTTTTAAACATGGTATATTCATCACTCAGTTCAGTTTCATGTGTCATATACCAAGCAAATGAATGTACATAGAGGTGATAATGAGGAAATACATTCTAAATCAGAGGCATGTGACAAATGTACTTATTTGTCAGATTAGCACCGCAATCAACTTACTCATTCCCAAAGCCCGAAATGGCAAGAACATGAGTGCAAGGAGGAAACCTGCACAGACTTTTCAGGAAAGATGCAGTTTCCTCTTATGAAGGTATAAGGCTTCACTTTCCACTGTGTAAATGTACTGTGAGAAAATGAAAAACACTATGGCACTGGAGGACCTACAAAAGCAACTTCAGGTCACCAGGGCAAAACAAAACACCCTATCACACCTCTAACAGTAAACTGTATAAACCAGGCCTTACATTAGCATATTATCTAGGAGCAGAAGGGCAGAAGACTACTAAAAATTTTTAAACACACTTAAAATTACTGAAACAGTTGTACATGTACATGTGCGGCATGCACAGCAGACAGAATGGAGATGCACTACAAAACATAACTAGCTCAAGTGACCTGATTAATCATTTGACAATAATAAGGATCGTTTCGCATTTCCTCTTCATGCAAAATTCCCTTTCCACGCACACATGCAAGCACACAACCCCAGGGGTAGAGGCCTCCCGTTTTGTTTATACTGGACAGCCACAACACAAGCAGAGATATCTAATCCAGTTCCAATCACCTTTCCCAACTTCCCTCAATGCCTGCAAGCATTATGAGTACATGAAAGCAAGGAGCACGTACTATATATATTTGAAATCAATCATTGGAGTATGACTCTTAACAACACATCAGTATTAAGAACAATAAAGTTCACCATTGGCCATGCTCTTCATACATACAGAACGGAAAGAGGGAACCCTCTCTTCTTTGGCATGCTAGGAAGCAAATAATCCTTTCAGACACCTTTACGGCAGATACTGACATACACTTCAGTAACAACATGAAAGAAAAACATTAATCCCATGGTGACGTGCTCAGTACAGGAGCTGTGATCTGGGTTTGGGTCCCATATGTTTGAGATACAGCCTCCTCCATTACTACGGCAGCAAAAAGGTTGCCTTAGTCTTAACTAATTGCATCCCATACACACAACTGAAGCTTTTATTTGGTGGCATACTGGACAGGATGAAAAATTTGACAGAATGAGCGCATCTTTCAGCTGGAGTGACTCACGTGCTGCTATTTCTGTTTTATTTACCACCTTCTTTCAAGCTACTACCATGCTTTGCAGAGCTTTTGACAGATCAATGACCTTCTCCTTTTCTGCACAACCCAGCAACGTTTCTTTTCTGAAGGTTATCAAGCAGCAGACCAAAGAAAAAGAGTACCTCAGAACATTCCAAAGCAACCAGCAAGAAATATATACCTGATGTGCTTCCGTTAAGCTTCTGTAAAGAAACTGCTCCACAGTTCCCAGCCACTATAATCCTGGATTTATTCTTGTGCCCCCAGTCTTACTTTTGGATTTAACTCATAATTATAAGTTTTATTTTTGCATTTAACTTGACTGTGTCAAGGCAGGCACAGTATTTTACTTCTCGTTTGTCTGAAAGATACAGGGTGCAAGTACAATGCCGTATGAAACATTTAAGCAAAAATACTGACAATACTCCTCAGGGAAATCAATGAGCATGAACATCAATTTTGGGGTCTATATATATACTAAGAGATGCTCATGCAAATACAACCATGTTAAAAATCCTGACAGGAATCAATTAGTGCAACAAACAAAAGCAAAGCTAATACACCTAGCAGCCAATGTTACATTAAAAAAGCCTACAGCAACTCTCTCAAACTTGCAATTGTATCTTTATTGGTAGTTTCCTACATAGACTTCCCAAAAGACAGTGGTGCTATGTGTATACACTGGCAGGATCAGAGACTGAGGTTGTACATAATCTAAAAAAAAAAAGCTTTTTTTATTTATTAATTCCATAGCATACCATATATATATTTATATATATAAATAACAAAGATTTCTGAATCTACTGATTATGATTTAATCTGATGGCATACTTTATTTTGAACAAAATATACAGGAGTTCTTAACAGAGCTTTTTGTTGCTACACAAAAAAGTAGCACAAGCATGGAATAGACACATGTCGCTTAGCTGAAGAGAACTGAAACTACACTTAGCTAAACAGTGGGTGGGGGAGAAACTATTTTTGTCCCACAGGATTCAGTAAGAGATGACGGAAACATGGACTTCCCCTGGAAAAAATCAAATGCTCAAGCAGCTGTACTTCACTGCAAAAATATACCAGGGAACAAAACTTTCCGGAAGCTGTTTTGGGTTTTGCATTTACACTCTACATTGAAGATGTAGAAAGGTTCAACAGAAACATAACTTACGCCTGCACAGAAACATAGCTTATGCCTGCATATGCTCAAACTAGCTTTAGCCACAACCCATGGAGAAACCAGAGGCTGCTTCTTAAGGAACCTTAATTTTCCTTAAAACAAATGATTCTGAATAAAAGGTTTTGAGCTGGTCAGAAGCAACAGGGTAAAGAACAGAGAATAATAAAAAAAAAAAAGTATGTGTGTCGTTGCCAAATCACGTAAGACATGAGTGAGGTTTAAAAAATCCTGGTAGGGGATAAGGTCAATACAGAACAATTGTATATCATATCACACAATATTAGAACTACGGGCACTTCATGAAGCTAGTAAGAGATTGACTCAAGACATTAAAGTAGCACTTCATTTTTACCACTCATGGGTAGTGAACTGCTAGACCTTGTTGTCACAAGAGGCTATAGATGTATCATCAGGTTCAAAAAAACAATAGAAAAATTCATAGACAGTGGGGACATAAGTGATGTACCTGCTGCCTGTCTAATTTAACAAATATGGATGGTGGAGAAGGAAACACTTAAAGTGGCTGGGTCTTCATGCTCTTCCTAAATAGCATCATTTACTCCTACTACCCAAGACAAAATACTAGGTTGGATCAACCCCTAATCGGACCCAGCAGTGCAGTGCATTTATGTTCTTACGGGGTTACCATTAACATTTGTAATTTTATAACACACTCGTTTCTCCCCTTCTCTCGTTTTTTATTCCTGAGCAGCTGACTGGAAGAAAGTCTTAACCCTCTGGCGAAAGCCCTATCTGTACATGTGAAGACCAAGAAACACAGCATCCCAGCAAGACTTTACAGCAAGGACAGACAGGACACAGAGCAAAGCCACACTCTGTGACATCATCACTTAGAGCAGAGCTACTTGTCTTGCTGACTGCAGCCACTGGTGGTCAGTAAGACACCAGAAGGTGGTTTGCAAAGTGACTGCAATGAGAGAAATGAAAGACTTAAATACATACAGGTACACACCTGCACAACCGTCTGTACCTGCTGTCACACACAGGAAGAAGCCAGCTCCCAACTGCTTTTAGTACTGGCAAGCAGGCATAATCATTTCCCTTGCAGCGCGCATCAGCTCCAAGACAACAAAGCTGCAGCTCCGCACTCCACACACCCTCTCCCAAAACAGTTAAACAGTCCTTCAGAGAGGCTGGAAAACGGCACAACAGCAAACTTTGAGAGGCAATCTTTGCTAAACCATCCTGAATATCAGCACTTTGTCATACAGAAATCTGGTACCTGACATCATCTGTAGTCTACAGAGAAGTTAACGGCTTAGTCACTATTAGAAAGCCCAAAGTATTACAGCCCCAAAACTCAACCCGTAATTTCGAGGAAACACTGTGCTGAGAGTATTAGAATATTTTAAATCATGTGGGCTGGAAACGTTCTTAAATGTATGCTCAGAACTTGACATTCAACGTACGTAAGACCCTTTTAGGCAATGGAATTCCCAAATGCATTGTAAATTGCAAGGCAATTATATGTCGGTGGTTAAAAGATGTATAATTAAGAGGACTGAACTCTGAGCTTCGCACACTGCATCCAAACAAAAGCCACGATTAAAGAAGTCTTTACTGTGTTGTTTGGCATTTGCTAATACTAGCACAAGTTTCATGTTAAATTTCTTGGTGTCTTCATGAAATCTCACAGACAAGGTATAATCATCTACATATGTTTCCTAAACCAGCAGCTTGGGGCCAGAAGTGGAACGTGGATCTCCAAAAAGTCAGTTTTTCCACAAACACAAACAGCATAAGCAGTAGTTTTGTTGATTCCTCAACTTGACCAAGAAAGAACAATTCCTTGCACTGTCATTGCCCGACCTTTTTGCTGAAACTAACACTAAATATAGAGATTCGAAGATGTTTGGGCAACGCGGACTCACATCCACTCTTCAGAGATGAACAGAGACCATAAAAATCATTTCAAAAAGACAAGCATTTAAAGCTACTTTACAGTAAAACCTTTCAGTCAGTATTAGTAAAAATTATATCATTAGAGAGAAAACACATTCCTTTTTCCTATTTCATACTAAGAGACTTTAGGCAACTAGTACCTCTCTGTGAAGTGCTCTGTTCTGTCAAGAGAAGCCGCACCACATTGAATTGTGGTTGGCATCAACACAATGAAGTTACAACTTTTGTCCCTGTTCTATGATCTAACCATAACTTTGGCTTAGTTCTGGTCATTTAACAGCTCAATTCTCTACTATGCTAAGCTACCAAACCAAGCTTACTATAATTCTGAAAACAAGTCTTTTTGTTAGTAAAAGCATCCAAATTGAGACAGCAAACAAAGTCAACTACAAGAGTTCCTGTAGGGAACGCTTTTTTTAACTATAGTACAATCGTTACTCAAGAAGATCTCTGAAAAGCCACACACAAGTCAAGGTACTCCACACACATGCAAGTGCCTGACATATCCAGGCACTGTAGTATGTTAAGATCTTACTAGACATTTTTAGTTACCACCTGGAATCATGTTTCGGACTACTTCTTTTCACTTGTTAAAATCTACCTAGGAAGATAGAAGCAGCAATGGTGTCCTCATTCTGCCTTTTTTGAAAGCTTATAACCTCAACTGTGCAAAAAGGCAGTTTATATTGCATAAGGATGTCAGATGTATTAACAGAAAAGCAGCAGTGTATTTTAGGCAATACTGGGAACATAGATTATACTGCAATAAATAGAGAATTAAATTTAAGTATTATTCCCAATAACAGTAATGGCTAGAAAACTTACAGACTTGTAACAAGTTTCAATCAACATCAGAAAACATAACTAAGAGGAGGGAAAAATAATTCTTTCTGTTCCAAAACTGAACAGATTCTTCTGTTTTCCTACACAAAACTTAGGCAGGAATTTTAACTTCAGCTGATTCACTCATCTGATGAACAGTACCATACAGAAAATGTGACAACGATAGCCCAAAGCCTAAAAACCAACAACCATTTAAGACTCTAGGAATTCTGGAAAATGCAAAGGATATATAAAGAGAAAAGATGTTAAGTAGGAAGATTCGAAACTGTTGCTAAGAGCACATTCCTACAGACTTCAATAAAATAATTTCCTATACATGGCTATTCCCGATCTAAGGGTCTAGACAGGCTCCTTATCTTTGAAAGTCTTTCCAACAAGGATTTCTCTAAGTGAGCAGAAGGTCACAGGCCCCAGTCCCGCAATCACATCCTCACAGACAGATTCTCGTGCTTGCACAGAAACACACTTATTTTCAGTGTGGCTGTAAACAGGCCCCACGTTGAGAGACGCAGGGTGAGAGGGGCTGCAGAAAGGCGGCCTTCAATCAGATGCAGCAACAAACGGAACATTAGGCCATTGCGACATTGCAGAAATGTACTTTAAAACGTTATCTCAAAGTATCAAACCATGATCCTGAGAGAAAGCAGAGACTAAACATACCACAGCATACTTTACATCTGTACTTGAACAAAAAAAAGGCTGTAAGTCCAAGTCTTTTATTTATTCAAATAACAGACAATCTGCACTTGCATATGAGGTTAAACAAAATGCCTCAGTCTTATTTTTAGACCAAATATTGCAAAGAATAACAGGTTCATTTTCACACAATACAGGAATATCATTCTTGGTTCGGTATGAATACTCAATAAAGGAGCAGAGCTCCTCACAGAGCTGCCTTTTAGCAGTAATGAGCTATCAAAGTTTCAATATGATATTACAAAAATCTGTACCTCCTGAGGATTTCCCATACTGTAAGAACACGGTACACACAACTCTGTAGGACCAGGCCCTACGTACAGATCAATTCACTCATCGTAGCAACACTGGAACATCAAAGTAGCTCCCACTAGGTAAATTTTGGGTTGCTTTCTGCAGATAATTTATGACGAATAAAACTTGTCTGATACATGTATGTATTACAAATAAACCATATAAAAGGCTGAAGATGGCTGTGGAAATGCTACCAGGCTGTTAAGTGACAACACAGAATACGGGCGCTCTGCTTCAGGCATCTGCAGTGGTACCTGGTGGGTATGGACCGCCCCAGTGTGAAACACTGCCAGCACAGGGGTGTCCATAGGAGAAGGTACTCAACTACAAAGGACCAATGCGTTGCCCTAAATTTGCCAATTTTAAGTCTACCAAACCTCAAGAATTGAGAACAGCCTTAAAATAAACCTCTACCGCATGTTGTTAGGTAACAAAGTTAGAAGCAACTACAGATCTACGTTTCTTACTCAGATGGTATAATACAAGGCTTTAAGGTAAGCGTGACTTTAATTTCCTAAACTCACTAGAGGCTACCTGTACAGAGCCATTAGCATTTCGAGCCAGAAGACACAGCAAGCAGCATTTGACCAAACCCAGGCACCTCCCACACTATAAACCGGAGCTATTTCACCTGTGCGGGGTGAAGCGCGTTGGTGGGCTTTCCAGTGGACTCACTTCACAACTACCAGACGTTCTTTTCCCTGCAAACAACAGAAGAAAAAAGGATCCCTTCATTTTCAGTCCCGGGGGGCAGCAGCACCTCACAGGGACCCCCCCCCCCGCACCCCAGTGGGACCCGGACCCGTGGGCACAGCCAGGGTCCCCCAGCGGGGACATGACAGGGGCCCAGGGCCCAAATCCAGACACAGCCTTTGCCGGGTAGGGGCCGCTGAGGTGATCCCTTCCTGCGGCTGCGGGGCCAGGCGGCTGTTGGCTCAGTCCTGCTGATGCCAGTGTGGGTGGCTGAGGGACCCCGGCCGCGCTGAGGGGGCTGCCCGCCCCGCACGTGGCGGGTCGCAAAGGCGAGGCCGAGGCAGCCCCTCGCCCCTGCCCCTCACCCCCCAGCTAACGGGGCTGGTCCGGGACCCCCATGTGCCGGCAGCTTACAGGGCGGGGGGCGCACTCCGACGGCCTCCCCACACCCCCAATACCACCTCCCCACCCCCTCCCCAAAAAGTTGTGAGGCCAGTCAGCCCCACACCGGCCCGGGCGAGGGGGTTCACCGACGGGGAGGAAGGGGGGGGGGGGGGAGGGAACGGGACGGGCGTGGAGGGGAGCCGCGGCCGCGGCGCCCCCTCCCCGCCGGCTCCGTCCCCACGGCCGCGGGGCGGACGGCGGCGGCGGCGGGGGAAGCACCCTAAAAACGCCGCGAAACTTTCCAGGCCGCGGCCGGCGCGGCCCCGCACGCCCCGCGGGACCGGCACCGCCTCCCCCACGGCAGCCCCGGGCCGGGCTGGGGGAAGGGGTGCCCCCCCCCCCCCGCCACCGGCCACCACCGCTCATTAAAAGTCGTTCCGGCAAATTAATGCCGCCCCCAGCCCCCCGTCCCGTCCCGCGGCGCCCCTGGCCCCGCCGCCCCGCGCCGGAGGGGTGGGGGGGGAAGTGGCCCCGGCAGAAGCGTCCCCGCCGCCTCCCCCAAGTCGCCAAGCTCCGGCGGCGGCAGGGCTCGGCCCGCTTTGGGCCCGGGGCCCGGCGCGGGGGGCCCGGCAGGGCGGGGAGCGGAGCGGCCGGGCCGCGCCGCGCTGAGGCCTAGCGCCCCCCCGCCTCCGTTCTCCCCAGCCGCCCTTCACCTCCCGGGCATAGGCGCCGCCGCGCCGCACCCCGACCCTCCCGCTGGTCCCTGGCGACCGTCTCACCCCCCTTCGGCGATCCTCTCGGCGCCCGAAAGCCTCGAACCCCCCCCGGCTCCCCTCTCCCCCCGCTGCGGCCTACACCGCCCCGGCCGATCCCCGGCCTCACGTAGACCGCCTCCCCGCCCGCCCTGCACCCTTCGCACCGCCTGCCGCGCTACGCGAGCCCGGGGATACAGGCCGGGCCTGGCTTACCTTTCCAGCTGCTTTTTTTTTCTCCTCTCTCTCCTCTCCCCCCTTTCCCTCTGTTGGGCTGACAGATCAGAGTTTCCTCCCCAGCAGAGGGACTGGGAATGGGCTCAGGCTCTGTGCTGTGGAGCTGCTGCCCCCCTGGCTCTGAGAAGATCCTGCTTTTTGTGGGGAGGAAGCTTTGGGGGCTCTTTATTATTTTAAAACTACAAAGTGCTCAGAGGGTAGGTGATTATTAAGGGGAATCCCTGAATATATTCTCCAGCAAAGAAGGCAGGGCTGCTGGGGCTGCTCAAGAAGAGAGCCAGCAGCCTCCTACAGCACCACTACAGGCACTGCGAGGACATAACATCAGAGAGCGGCTCCTCTGCCCTCCAAAACAACAACTTTCCTACCATCTTGGAGGTAGTAAAGAGGGAGAGAGGGAGGGGGAAAAAAAGTACGGAAGGTTTTTATAAAGTGTCAGTTTGCGGGAGGGAGCCAAATGGCCAAAAGCAGGTTTTTTATCATTTATGTGGCATTTTATTTTAAATAAAAATAAAATACAAAGGCGTGTGGCTGAAGAAATAATTTTCTTTGTAACCTGTTAAGATCAGCTTTCTGGAAAAAAAAAAATATTAAAGGAGGTACGGTAAAAAATACATTTTTAGTAACTTTTTCTTCAAAAATTAAAAATTCGTATTTTTTTCTATAATGCATAAAGTTGATAACTTTGTTGTTGTGTGATTTAAAATTAATGTGTAATTGTAAAAGTTAGTGTAACTTTTTTGGTCGCTTTTCAGTAGAACAGCTGAGGTTGACATGGGATAGTTCGGTGTAACTGTACTGTTATGTCTTTCTCTTAAAGCAATGTGAATAAAACAATGTACAGGTAGGAAGCAACCAGCAAGGTTTTACTTTTGGGGTGTTGTGGGTTTTTTGTGTTTGGTTGGTTTTGGTTTTGTTTGTTGTTTTTTTTGGGGGGGGGGGTGTTGTTTGGGTGTTTCTGTTGGTTGGTGTTTTGGGGTTTTCTTTTTTATTCCTAGAATAGGTCATGTAGAGGAGCTGTGGGGGATTTAATGCAGGTGAGTGGAACCTGTGATATATTATCAGAGAAATTCTGCTAACCTGCTAATAAATGTAGCATTGTCTGCCTTTCAGGATGGGATGTGAAAAAATAAATCTCATAGGAAGAAATTTGGTTGAGTTTTGGTTTTAATGCTTTCAAAGCGTTTTGCAGCCTTCTAAAATTAGTTTTAGTTCAAGTTACTGCATTGATTTGGGGGCTTTGTTCCTGGTATTTATGAATAATAATATTCCTGACTTCTTTACAGAGTTGAGAAATGCTCTAAATTTATATTACAGTATCTTGTAATATAAAATAGTTGTGTTTTTCTTTGTTGCAGATGTTTTTATTAGACCATTTACTATTTATTTTTACTATTTATAGTAAAAGAATATAAGAAATGTTGTGAAAACCGTGTGAGATGCTATGGTGTATCTATGGGTGAAGACATTGATCACTGTGCTCAGCAGACCTGTGATAATGTTTCTTGCAATAAGATTATGCACAGCCTTGCTCAGAGGTGAACTGCAAAGATTATTTGTCCTGAACCGAAGAAGAAATAATTAGAAAACAAATAAGATATACATTAAAAAAAAAAAAAGGTATTTAATTTTTTTTTCCATTTATAACGATTATTCAGGTGGTACACACTAATTGAACTGCAGTCAGACTAAGGTCATAAGAATGCAGGTATTGAATTACTACTTAGTGTGTTATCAACCTCTCCCCCTCAGCTGTCAAACCTGAAATATGTTGGTTTAGTTCAGTTATGGTAATCTTTAAACAAAAAATAAAAAACCTGAATTTAGATACATTCCCTTTTCAAAACATTCTGAGTTTGCCTAGCCGGTATAGTGAGTGGTTTGTGTGTTTATAGTGGGGGTTTCGTTTAGATAAATGAGTTTTAATTATATTTGAATTCAAAGTCAGCTGGTCTCTAAGTCAAACTGTATAGAACCAGAGAATGGTTTTGGGTTGGAAGGGACCTTAAGGATCATCTTATTCCAACCCCCCTGCCACAGGCAGGGATGAGAGTGCACGATCACCCTCAGTAAAATATATATGTGAATTACACTTTAAACTTTGGCCAGGACTTTCAACAATTAAACAGATATCTATAGATATCTCCCCTGAAACATCCTGACTTAACTGTTCAGTAGTTGCAACTAGATGAAGAGAACCTCACCACTATTTCCAAGTATTCCAAGTTCGGAAACTTTTTAAACTGGAAACTTTTTAAAATCATTCTGTAATTTCTTCAGAGTTTTTGTTCAGCAGGAATTTTTTTAAATGATGGTTAGTCTACCCAGCACTTTTTAGTATTGTGGAGTGTTGCATTCAGTGGAGTTACTGCATGAGGTGTTTTTCTGTATCAGATTATTAATCCATTAAATGCATTATTCTGCTCCGGCATTAGAAAACCAAAAAATAATCAAATATGCTGCTCCTAGATTGTATTTTAAAAGATTTTGTGTTTTGTGTAGAAGTAATGCGTTAATTAGAGTACTTTATAATCTTACCAGTCATTATACTGTGCTTTGGATCATGACATATAATGATTCTTTTTGTAAGATATTTAAGCAAAAAATACTTTTATATTCTATATCTAAAATTCATTACAGGAATGACAGGGATTACAAATGTTGGTCATATATGGGATAATTAAAAACCACACTTTTGAAATACTCAAATTATTTCAGTTGATTCAGAAATTCAACAAAGGCAGCATTAAACTAGTGTTTCATCTTATTTTATTTTAATAAAGGGCCAAATTCTCAGATCCCAGTTTTGCAATTGCTTGCAGGCCTGATTAGTAATTCAGAAGTGTTTGAAGAGTCACTCAATACTTACTTGCATTAAAACTCTCACCTAAAAGTTGGTAGGGTTTTGCTAGAATACCAAATTCAAGTTTCCATCCTAAGTGATTTCTTGTATCTGGTATTATGCTAAACAAGAAGATTGATTCTTTTAACTGCAGTTCAGTATAATTCAACTGTAATTCAAGTTCTCTTTATTGCAGTGTTTTGGGAAGAGAAGGCACACCATGAACAACCAGCCTATGCTGAGTCTTTCTGTGGTACTCTTGAGAATATCTGTACAGCCCACTGAGGGGCATCATAGTATTTGTATTCTTTTTATAATGGGATGCAGATGATCCAACATGTTAAGAGAAATGGCAATGAAAGCAGTTGAGAACCTGAACACAGAAACAATAGTAAACCCTGTCTCTGGCTATGTGTTTGACTTTGCAGATCCTGACTTTAGTCGGATTACTTGCATGCCTAAATTTAAACATGCATCATAGTAGCATTACACATTTTGGTGACATACTGAGATCTGTTTGATGTATGTTAATTGCAATCCAGAAGCTTAATGCTAAGGGAACTGAGAAACATTCTGAATCTACTTCGGAATAGAAAATAGAAAAGCGGAAATCAGATATTTTTTAGTGTCTTAAAAAAACCCAGCCTTTTAAGGAGGACAAAGTAAAAAGATTACTGTATCCGAGTTGCATGGACTGTTGTGTAATCATTCAACAGAGAAGTTAAAATCTGTACATTATAGATGGATGAGTTTATTTAACAAACTTTGTTTATTTACCTGAGAGGATTAAAAGGATTTGCTTTTCAGTAACTTACTAAAAATTGCAAATATTATTTTACTTGTTTTACTGGCAATACAGTGTTACACTGTAACACCCTAAAGCACCATAGTCTGCTTGTTTTAGTAATGCAGAATGAAAAGAAGATTTAAAAAAAGGTTTGTTTATCTTTATGGACAAGAATAGGGAGATGCAGCATTGTGATAGAGTAGAGCAGTGCTCTGAAATAACGTTGGAGAACGAATTGGACTCTGAGACTCCTATACAAGGATGACATGTGATACTAAAGAAAGAAACATCAGAAACACAAAGAAACACAGAGAATTGTATTCTGGAAATTCTTTCTGTCTGCCTTGACTTTAAAGTGGCGACATCCCTGGACCAACTGCTCCAGCCAGTAAACGCATTGCACACTTGCGCACAGGGTGGTCACAGAACATTAATGTTCCCTAAATGACTAGTTTCTGGCCAATGAGGCATACTTTGCTGGTGTGTCTCACTGGTAGTAATAGTGAGACAGAGGACAGTGACATAGTGAATAAGCTTTGTGAGTCTAATAAAAGTAATGGAATAGATGCTTTAGGTTGTATACCAGTTACTGGAGGAAGCTGCATCAAGAAATGAACCCTGACTCTCTCACAAGGTCATACGCGCCCTAAATGTAGACCTCAGGAATTTCTGGAGCATGACTTAGACTGCATGTGGTGAAGAGTCTGGAGTTTTCAGCAAATAGTGTTATAACGTCAGCGTCTTGGTATTATTCCTCGAAAGAACAGTTCCAGCATCTTCAAATGCTTGTGAAAGGGATCAGTAGTTTATTTCAAATGCAGATGAATATTGTGAAAGGGAGGAACAACTCTGTGTAGATGTTCATTAGAGACTTTTATACATACAGCCACATTTCCATAGAAGATCTTGTAGTATTTAAACACTGAAGAGGGTGACAAATAAATACCAAAATTCTTGATACATTTTTCTAAGCAGCATCTTGAGCAGCAGCTTTTATGTGGTACTGGTTTGTTTGGTTGTGGTAATTTCTGGAGTCAAGCTAACCGGTAAAGCCCAGCATAGTAGTAGTACTGAAAAATGCTTATTGTTACTTTTCAGCAGTTGTTTAACATGATCATTTTATTGCAGTGGTTGTCTCTAGCACATCTGATAGCTGATTTCATAACCAGCTGTGGACTTCAGTAGGAGGGTAGTTGCAGAACTAAATAGTTCTAAATATACTAATATTTAAATAGCCAGTTGGGAGCAGACGTATGCTAGCTATTGCACGATAATATCATTAATTGTGAACTGTACTGAAAATAGTAATTAACTCAGACTTACTAATCTGTTCATCATCAATGTGTATGTTACTGTACATTAAATAAATGGTATTATCTTCCTAAAGCTCAGCAAAGACAAAACAGTAAGACTGTTATTTGTGGGAAGGTTGTCCAGAGTACAGGAAAGGCATCTGTAGATGAAGGCTTCTTTAATTAGAGGACACATGAATGGAATAAACTGTCCCAGCAGAATGCTCTAATACAGTCCCATTTTACTGGAAAACCTACTGTTAATTCAAAGTATGCTACTGTAGTTTTACTGTCTGCTGCTGTCTGTTGGTATTTCATTAACTGTAATTGCAGCAGTTAAGAAGCCATACACTTCATCACCAGTCCTTCTTTCTGCTATTAGTTCAGTTGTTCATTTACATTCAGGATAGAGCAGGCCTTGGTCATCATTGCAGATTGGAAAGATGAGAATTCCCACTGTGGACTAAATCAGCGATCCCTTAAGTCTTCTGAGAGTAGCCATAAGATGCTTTCAACAAAGGTGTGGAATAGCCTGTGATGGATAATTCAAACATGAAAAGCATGCAGGACAGGGTTTTTTCAAAAATGGTTGGTGTTAACATCAAAGCATGAGGCTTAATTACTGGCCAGGGTCATGAGATTCCAGGGGATTTTGTAAGTTATTTGTTACCTATGAAGCTTTTTGCTTTCAGTATGTTTCTTTTTGATGCATGGTTCTCATCTCTGATCTGTTTCAAACACAGTCACAGGTGTACAGAAGGTGACAAGAAGGAATGAAATTATTTCTTTGAAATATTAGTTAAGTATATTCAAAATTCCGTGTTAGCACCAGAGGGAGGAGATGTCTCTACCAGATAGTATGTCTTGATACACAGAGCAGCCTCTAAATCTCAGTAGGCTTCTCAGCATTAGACACTGTGAACTGATACTTGAATGAAGCCAGTGGGAAGCATTAACAGTGTTTGGTATAGCAGGCTTTGCTGATGTTAGTTTGAACTGCAGGGGTTTGTGTACATTGCTTATGACCCTGTGCCATTTCTCTGTTATGCTCAGCTGTGGATTGTTGGGGATACCCAGGTACTTTGGGACACATTGCTGACAACATTCAATCAGCTAATATGTGTTACTGTAAAGTGGCTTTTGGATGAAGATGCAACAGAGAGGACTGTGATTTGTACGAGCTCCCCTCCCAGTGAAGGAGTCAATGTTTGTTTCTGAACAGAGTTTTCCATGTGACTCTCTGAACTTCAGTGCCAAAGGTAGCTGAGCCCATTTGATAATAATAATAATTATATGATAATCTATAGTAACATATTAGTAACAGGTTTTCTTTTAATGGGAATTTAAAAACTGCTTCTTGAGCAAGGCAGCTTCTCGGGTAACTCTGGGAGAACTTACCCCATTAGAACATGTACTTGTATCCTGATTCACAGCTTACTTCACGTGTCTGAAATCGTTAACTTTTCCTGCTCTCCTTAATTCCATGCTTATTGTTGATTTTTTTCCATGATGGTAGTCACAATCAAGTTGTGTTCTATCAGTTTGCTTGTTAGCACTTTCTCTGTTCATGTCCTGTCAGTGCCTTGAAAGAGTCAGTCTTTCAACCCTTCATTACTAGAGGTGACTTCATCTAATTGCATATTCTAAGGTCAACACAACAAATCATTATTGAGATGGTCTTGTTTTGGAAGAGGATGTTTTGGATTAGCCATTGTTTGGAGTGTTTTGTGGGGACAGGGATGGAGATGAGGTTTTATATCTTTTCTCTTTGGATTAGGGCTGATGGCAGGCTGCCACTCTATTTTTTTTTTTTTTAGCTGTGTGTATCTGAGCTGCTTTTCTATAGGCTTCAACAGTAACACACAGCACATCCCCCAACCAAGAAGAGAGCAGACACTGTCTTGCAAGATTTTAATCAGCATCAGAAGGGGCATTGATCTTACGTCTCCTACTTCCCAGGGAAATGCTGCAGACACTTCCTTTTCTGCCTTGAGCTATATTTCAAAATGCATAAAAAAAATAAATCAGTCACAACTTTTTATGAATGGCCTAGTTTTGTTGGCTGTCTTGCTGAGAACATACTTCAGTTTGGCTTGACTTCCATTTGGGACCACATTTTCTGGTTTCTTTTTATCAAAGCGGCTCACTAAATCAGCCAGGATTTACAGCAGTCTCCCTCTGGGACTATAGGGATGTACCCATGGGACACCGGTGCTTCCAGAAAGGTGGCTATTTGAACAGGGTTTTTAAACTTTTGTTTGTTTTAAAATTGTATCGTTAGACTGAGATGCTTAACATCTGCCTGCAGCATTTTGACAAGGTTTGTTAATCTGACTGCTGGTGACTGTTAACCTGCCCTAAATTTGCCTGAAAATTCAAGTGCATAGTATGGTTTTACCTTGCATTAACACACCCTCTTCCTTCTCCATTCCCTATAGCCTTCTGCAGAAGACAAGGCTACATAAAGGCAACATTTAATCTAAACCAGGTTTGGGGTTAATTGCTTGTATGTAAGAGCTATGTTCACACAGTGCTTTGTGGAGAGGATACTTAATGACTAAACCTATCCATCTGTCTCCCAGACACATGCCAGTTCTTTGTCATGCTGTTTGTGAAGGCAGAAATGCACAGGAAGCAGAGATGAAGGTTAGTGAACCATAACAGACGATGCAGCCAGAGAGGCATTCTGCCAGTTGGCCACCAGGTGGTACTAGGGCTGCATTTGGGAAATAAGATCTCCTTCAGATCTGGTCTTGGCTTTAAAATAAAATGGGATAAACCCCCTGCCCACCCCTAACAGAGTCCGGATAAATGTACCCGCCAACACTACACTGGCAGGTTAGCTGCATCAGCAGAACTGACCCTTCAGGCAGTGTACGGCCTAGCTAATAAGCCCTTACTTAAACAGTCAAGAATACTTTGAGAATGTTCATCTCCCACTATCCCAGCTTTTTATTGCCACCTTCTCATAATACTCTGCTTTAATCTGAGGTTACAACTTCAGAACCAGCAAGTACTAGCACTAACTGTAAATTTCTTAATAAACAGAACTAAGTTGCATGAATAACCCTGTTTCTGTAACTTTTGCTCCAATACTTTGCCCAGCCTGTGTAATTTCTCTTCCTTTGCAGACCCCTATCCTTTTATTGGTAGCTGGACAAAAGTCCACAAGTACACTGACTGTCCAGCCACCAGAGCAAACAACAGATAAGGAAAGGTCTAAACAGTAACTCAGTTGATAAGAGTGGTAATTTAGATTTAGTTGGAAACTCTGTAGTTTCCAAGTCAAATCTGTAGACAGGCTTGTTGCTATTACCCAGTTCAGGTGAAAAGTTCTATACTCAGTAACTAGGGAGGTAAGAGGGTAGAAGCAGGACAGACAGCACCACAGGTACTTCTTATCCTTCTTGTCTTTCAAGGTAAGGGCTGGAAACTTCCTGAATAGAAATAAGGATCTCCTACACACACTGACTGAAGGGTGCAGAGCTTTCAAAAAAGAACCCCAAAAAGTCGCATGTGCCAGAGCTCCTGGAGTTAAGCAACACTGTGAGATGTAAGGCAAAAAAAAGATTCTCTAACAGTTTTGAACCTTCACAAATTTTGAAATGTAGAAGTGATAACTGACTTGTTGCACAGCTGAAATTATTCCTCTGTTTGTACAACATGGATTTTCAGGAAGAACCCCAAGGCTTTCATCCTAAGGAACCTGGGAACCAAATGTTTTACTGAATACAGAATTCAGCTGCCCCCTTTCCTCTTCGACCTACCATCTGTTAAAAGAGACAACTGCCTTGCTTTGGCATATGTTCTCACACACATTCTTTTGCTATGTCCCTGCCATAAACCCCTCTTCCTTCTAAAGAAGTAATGTTCTACAGGGACAATATGAAGGTTTTTGCAATATTTGGTCACACACGTGGACATACACACTAGGGGGTCCTGCGAACTTCCATTAAAAATAGATACAGTATTTATAGATGTCTTAGTTACATGCATGGTAGTATCGTTGAATAAAGTGAATAGTTGTCTTCCTACCGCCAAGAGAACTGACCCTGCTGGTAACTGGAAGATGGGAAACTGAGTCCATGTCCAACATTTAAGACTTAGTCAGCTAGTATGAGAACTCCATGCTATGCAAGGATAACCAGAAAGAGTTTGCTTCCTGGACAACTTTTTAAAACATTACTTGTTTGTTACTGAAAAATCTTAAGCAAAGAACTAAAACTGAATTTTATAAAGTCAGGGCTTCTATAGCAGCACTCTCATGCACGCAGTATTGTTCTACACTAAAAAATGAAGCTTCTCCTCATGCAACTTCTTTTTTTAATAAAGTTGGAAGTGATGGTGTTGTGATACTTTTCCCATTTGCATGATTCGTGGAAGGATTGCTCTAAGCCTTATTACCCGAGTAGCCTGTTGAAGAGGAAGCTATCCTTCTTCCAGACTTAAATGAACTAACATAATAGAGGAGTCTCTGTTCTGAAGTCATTCTAAAGCTTAAAAAAACCAAAACCACCACCAACCAAAACACCACCACATGCAAACTCTTCCCCCCACTTTGCTATAATATCACAGAGAAACTGTTCTGAGATGTAGTCTATATTTGAATTGGTGTAGCTAAAGGCCTTATCTTTTTGCTGAATTCTTAAAGCAGCTCAATATGAGGAAGCTGTGTGAAAACTGCTTTTCTTTTTCATGACTTCAAAACAATTTTCATTTCCTCCATGAGTAGTTTCTCAGCTGAGACAAAAATGGAGAAGCAAGTATCTTAAGCAGTGGTAGGTCTGAACACTGACGTAAACCAGGTATGTTTGACACAAAAGAGGCACAGCTTGCTCTGACAGTACATTACAAAAATAGAGTGTTCACACCCTCACCAGTGCTTACAGTTAAGATACTGGATACTCTGGAAGAAGGTTAAAATCCAGTACTTTTGCCATGCAGACTTGTTCCTAGCAAACAAGACTCCCCGAGTTACTTACTGAGTTCTTTTCAAGCAAGAAGTGTGAGCTATATGAATTACATAGGTTATGGATTGTTTGGTGTTATAATTTATTTGTATACAGTCATCATGTACTCTGCCTCTGAGTACAGTATGTTGAGTGCTGCATGTTCTGTCCAACACAACAACAGTCCTATAATATTATGGGACTATTTCAACTGATGAAAATGTGAATGAAACAACATAAAATGACCAAGCAGATGGATTTTTGAAAAATAAAATTATCAGTCACAGCAGTTAACTGCAACAAATACTTGGATGGAGGTGGTAGCAGTCTGATCAGTCTCTAGCAGCTGGCTGGCTCTTCTACTGCATGAGCACCTTCAACAACGGCTTTCACACACTTGGCCATTGTCTGGGATGCTCTGCTGATTGAATCTGAAAAAAAGAAATCCAGATACACGTCAGTGTGTTATAACTGTTTGTTTTCAAAATGACAATATAAAAGAGATTTAGAAGACCGCATACAAAGAGGATAAAGGAAAAGCACTTAGTTGAAAATACAGTCCGACAGCCTGTACTTTACGGCCATTCCAGATGATTTTACTAGAAAAATTCTGTTTCTTCAGAAGACTCAAATCCTCCATAGCTTAGAGGAAAGCTTTAAATGCCTCCTAAGAACCTTACTATAAAGCTAAGTAAAATGTATTGATTTCAGAATGGAAAGGCCACACTATACATACCTGTCATATAAAAGTCTTTTATTGTGAGCTGAGGTGGAACAAGGGGATCAGCAAGAAGCTGTTGCTTCACTAACTGTGGCAGGAAAGGAAAAAAAAAGTCAGCTTTATGATAGGAATTCACATTTGCTTAGCGAATTCAGCACAGGTCAAAGAATGTGTGTGGTACTTATTACATATGAAGAAGGCCCATTTCTTCAAAAAGCACCAAGCTGTGTAACAGCACTAAATCACACCCAGACGCTTCAGTTTCAATTACCTTTGACAGTTCATTTGCCTGGTTGAAGTAGTTAGCCTCTTCCACATCATCGTATCGAACCAGATTAGGAGATACTTCTTCTAAACGTTTCCGTATTTGATCAAGGTTCTCATAAGGCAAGGTCAAACCAGCCAACTAAGAGCATCACAGAAAGAAATGCCATCAAGTCTAGGGATTTAATTCACAGTGGTTTAGATTACCAAGCCATTAACTTACCTAAAGTAAAATGAGGAAAAATCTGAACTCTTAAACACAGGCAATTATATTTACAAACTGAAGCAAAGTCACAGTATTTTGTTAGACTTATGATGCCTACAGTTAAAATCTGCAGACAAAACTTCACCCATTATGCACTCAAATAGCACACAGCAGCTACAGTATTAGTGCTCTCCTCAAAAGGGAAACGGTATCATTTAACTCACAGAATTAACAAAGGACTCAATACAGAACATTACTTCATAAGACTACAGTCATGTATTGCCCTGAGAATGTACCTCTTTTTTGGAAACACTACATAAAAGCAACTTAACCTCTCAGTATACTTTTATTAGAAGCAATTTATAACAGGAACAGTACCTCAGAGACAGCTCTAATAATTTTCCAGTCTTCCCTTGCCATCCCGGGAGGCGTAACTGCAACTCTTGTCTGCTGGGCCCTACCCTCAGTATTCACATATGTGGCTGCCTTCTCTGTATATGCTGCTCCTGGGAGAATAACATCAGCCATGGGAGCTCCCACATCCCCGTGATGTCCTAAATACATGGAAAGTGGAAACAGTACACAGCCATGGAAGATGTAAGTAAGTCACAATAAAAAGAAATTCTTTAGTTACACAATACAGAATTTCTGTGTTTTTGGTAAAAATGAGGTTTCTGAGGCTTGCTTAACTAGTAATATAAAGGCTATTAGGCTGACTGCTCCGAGATCTTACTTGCCTAGTGCTCTGGAGAGAACAAATGGACTACAAGCAGTAGTAAGTGCTAGTTCAGTCTCTACAGTCACTCAAGCTTTGGGGGTTCCTGGAACACAGATACTTAGTGAACTAAGAAAAGACCATGTTTTGGATGATAGGACAGCTGGGAACCAGTGCTGTTTTGATGCTAGATTTGAAGCCATGCTCCCACAGACATGATATTCCCTTACTACTCATCAACAGTTTCTCATTTTTACTCAAGAAATAAGTAATCAGTATCTCAAGTTATGTGTTGCAAGTTCCACTTCTTGGCATAAAATAAAGGCTAAAATTTATCAAAGAGTCAGATGTGTAAGAACATGCCACTGTTTCAGCTTTCTCTCCAACTATTAGATAGCAACATTTCTTAATTTACATCTACTAATTACCTTGATAGATGATAAAACAATCCTTTGGCAAATCCTGACGTGTTATACAACCTGAATCTGCTCCCAGGAGATACAATACTTTGGGAGGATTTTTCCTAATTGCCTCCACTCCTGGTTTGAAACCCAGATCCAGAGCAGCTACCTGGCTTGCAACCCTGTAGGAACAAACACATTATGACTTTAAGTTACTCCGTAATTCTTCCTCTACCATCAGAACAAAACTAACATCTTTTTTTTTAACTAAATATTTGAAAGGGATGTAAGAGATCTCTTAACATTAACAGGACAAAAAAGAAGCATAAAGGCAGCTGACAATTCCTGGCAGAGTATTTAACAGAATACCAGGTTGGTTTTGCATTTTGACAAAGTAATGCTATTTGAAGTTTTCACAGTGAATCTCACTTATTTAAGATACGGTAGCAAAAATAAAGGCAGACATTCCAGGTCAGGGCCTAGTGGCAGGCAGCTCACTTGTCATCTGGAACATCAAGGTTCACCTTTCAATTATGTATTGAACTCAATGGCCTTTAATTTAGGGCACTCACATGGAAGAGAAAAGACCAGCTACCAGACCATCATCTACTCTGAAGCACTTAAGACCACTATTTTATCACTATTAATTTATTCACACATAAAAATACTTTTAAAAGAATGAAATAATAATTCTTATTTTTTCTGGCAATCTCTTTCTTTTCCAAAGAAAGAATTTTGCATAATCCTACATAATCAGGTGCCAGACTTCCAATTGTATTTAAAAGAAAAGAGATTCTCTCTGTAGAGTACGTACCTTTCAATGCTGCTCATGTTTGTCTGACCAGTCAGACATATAGGTTCCAGTAAGTTAAGTTGCTTTTTACATTTAAGGTAGAGAGGATGGTACATCAAACATTGAAGTCGGTAACATGAAAGACTGACAAAAACCCCATGTAAAAAAGGTATCGTGAGGCTTTAACTCATGAGTATTTTGGTATTAAATGTTTCAGTTTCAGCAGCAGGATTCAAGTTTCAAGCAGGACCAAGCACTGCTCTTGCTATACTAGTTTCACATCAATGAAGCTGATTTTGGCAGAAGGCCTTGGCTGAGTCTCTGAATCTGAGCACCACTACAACTGCTGAAATAACTTTTCCTTTACAGATTGCCAATTTGACAGAGTTTTAGAAAGAGTGGGGAAAGACTGTCCCAAGAGGAGCTTGCCTATTAAAAGGAACAATATCCCAATAAACTGAATAACTAAGATCACAAGCCCTAAAATTAAAAGCTTTGAAGCTTTTCTAGTAACTATTCAGTTAAGAAATTGCATAGTAAAAGGAATATTGTGAGAAACCATATTATTTAAATACTCTTGCCATTTTGTTTTTCTTCCCCGAGATAAAAAGCAATCGTTTAGCAAATAACCCTGGTCTGCTGTGCATTCTGCTGAGCACTGTGCTATGTTATTAAGCTCTCTTGCATTCTATACCTTGGAATTTAAGCTTTAAATTGTACATTTAAATATAACAGATTAATAAAATTTCATTGAGAGCCTGAAAATCTTGACAGGCCAAGGAACACATTTTTATTATGGAGTTTCTGCAAGTTTGTACTTCTGGGTTTTATATTCCCTACAGGTTCTAACCTGATAAGCTGCTTGTGTGTAAGACAAGAAATGCGCACTGCATAGATTGTGGTAGCTTGTTAAGGCCCAGTGTGAACGAAAGTTGCTCCCCAAAAAGCTCTGAAGCAAACCTGTGGAGGATGTTCATGACTTTCCAATCAGGATCAACACCACTCTTAGTCCTGGCATTCTGTGCAATGGTGGAAACTGCAGCATGGATAGCTGCTCCGTCACTGCGCTGCAGTGCTGCACTGCCTACCACCACCACTGGCTTTTTGGCCTCATTAAGGACCTGTGCGAGTAAAGAATCAAGAAATTAATTCCGTGGCTCTGAAGACAATTCTCTGTGCAGATAAAGTCATAAATCCCATCATTTCTACATAAGTCTTCCATGCAAAACTATGGTTCCGAAATGGTCATTATTTCATTTAGAGATAAAGCGAAGAGCAAGTGCTATAAGCAGGATGCTACCATGTCAATACAGAACTATACTCTTGATAACCAGACATTTAAGTAGAAACAGCAGCAGCTGAAACAGCCTGGTTTGTATCAAGAAGTATTCCAGAAGTTTCCTGCACTGCAAAGTTTTACACACCTGATTATATTAAATAGTTCACACATACTTGGTGCACACTAATCATTACCTCATCTCTGCATGTGATTAAAAGCAAATAGCCCCATATACAACATGGTACTTCTCTTCAAATTTATCTCTGGGGAATCCAAATGACTATCCAATAAATCTGAAATTTATCAGTCACACCCCTAAGTTGTGTGTACCTTGCAGAATGCATGTTTTCCAGAAGCAATCTCCTGGAGTATCTGTGGGGACTCTCCTAGATGATGGTATGTGTAGGTCAGATTCACAGGAGAGCCAACAAGGGCCACTTGCAAGTCATTGTGAAGCCAGCTGAAAACACAGCATTTTATGAACGTTTTATAAGAATCAAAGAAACACAGAGTTTTACTCAACCAAACCCACTGATTATGATTTTAATAATAACTTGAAATAGGACACCACTTCTTCCAAAGGAATGTACATGGCATTCACTGGTTTGGTAACATGCAGTTTAGCATTATTCTGATGTTTAAGAAAACTTAAAGTTTTTTTAGAAGGCCTATTTCTTTACGTACATTCTGAAGCCATTGCAGCAATACAATTTATATGGTAAGTTCATAACTCAATTGCCTCCTATCCTCAAACTTTTGCCAATTCAGTGGAAGAAAAAGTGGCACAAAATGAGGTGCTACAACTTTAAATGATCTTGTCCGGTGTTAGGCAAAATCCAACTAAACCCCACACCTATAGCTACTATTAAGTGTATTTAGCTCGACTTAACTGTTAGCTAATTCAGAATTGAGGTTAAAGCCATTTGTTTTAGGAATCCACTTATTTCTTAGGTAAACAGATTGATTCAGCCAGTAAGAAATATCTCCTTTTTTGCAGCTTCTCACAGCACAGACTTATAAAAAAAACCCAAAAAATACAAATTGTTCATAAATTTAATTGCATTTTTTTCCCTCTCAAACTTTTAAGGCCACTATTGTTTAAAATTACAAATTTTGGAAGATCCCATCATTAAGGACAGGACTTTTATAAACCTCATTGTCTCCTGCTGACATATCTTGTTAAAGTTGAATAAGCTATGTTCAGAAGTCTGGGAAAGCCACATTATTTGTCAAAGAAAACATTAAATTTGAATAATTGCTTCTAAAATCAGCAAGTCTGATTTGTTACAACAACAATACAAAAAGCAGCAAACTGATGCTGAAAAATTATTCTTTAAGGAATATGCTTTAACAAACTTCTCTAAGAAAATCTGAAGTGTCTGTGTAATGTAACAAAGGAATAAATGTCTGAGTATATGAACTTACATAAATGTCAAAGTAAGAGCTTACAAAACATAGCTATAAACTACAGGGAGAAGAGACCCCCTTTTTCTACACATATATCACCATTCCATTTACTAAAAGGTGAACTAAATCCAGTGAGTCCATCTGGATGAATGCTCTCAATTTACTGCCTGCAGCTCCACCTGAGCAGTGCATCAAACCCAGATGGATTTGCATGCTTACTCACCGCCAAGGAATACAAACCTCTTTCGAATTCTAGCATTAAAAAGTGGCGCCTCAAAGCGTGGATTGGTGCCAACCAGAAGGAGGATATCTGCCTCCTCCACTCCAGCAATCTTGGTATTAAGCAGGTAGTTGGAGCGTAAATCTGTGCTATAACAAGAAGATGTAAGAAAGAAAAAGGGTAAGAATTCAGGAAAGTGAAGGAATGAATATGCAATAAAAATTCTAGATGCACAAAATAATTCTTTATTTTGGAAGAGAAAGGGAAAGAAGAGATTTCTCAATCCAAATTACTAACCCAAATAAAAAGAGCAAACCTCTCTCATGAGTATCAAGACAGCAAAACATAAAAGGAATTACAAACTGTGTATTCCCTACATTTACAGGCACTGACAGCCTTCACAAACTTCATCTGCTATTACACAGTTTTCAAGATCCTAACTGTAGTAGATTTTTCACAACACAAATAGAAATAAATTATCCAACTTGCAAAAGAGTGTAACTGGCTTTCAGTAGCCTACTGTTAAAACTGCAGCAATCTCAACACATGGTAGTGTGCAACCCTTGCTGTAATAGAGACTGTGTATCAACTAACAATCCATAAATACTCTCTATAAATGAATACTGTAAATTTAAACAAACCCGGCTAATACATCAGCAATTACTTAGTCATTTCAGAATCTTTCTTACCATGAGATCATTTGCAGACTGGAAAGTTTATTAATGTACTAATTACAACCAAACTTTGCCTGGACTCTTACCCAGCTCCAGCAGTAGGGAAGACCTCTTCAGTGCAGAGTGTATCACAATTTACTCTATTGAGTAAGTCTTTCAGAGCTATTAGTGCTTCAGCATCCACGAGTCCTCCTACAATTGCTGCTACTTCATTACCTTTTACAGCCTGAAGCTGGAGAGGGAGAAAATTTAAACATAAGAAAGAGAAACTATTCAAATAAATTCCCATTTTGCCCAGTGTTTGTCACATCAGGATGTGTGAAAGCCAGCAGCGCAGCCACTGGCCTGGAGCAGCACAAACTGATCAGCAGTGTCTGACTTCTCCAGGACAGCAACTCTACTTCCTTCAGAGCTCACAATAAGTACAGAAGAGCTCTCTGTATTCTATGCAGGTCTCTCCGACTTGAGTTATTACTCAGATGTGGCCAATTCTCATTTGGTGTGGTGAGGTAAGGAAGATCTTTGAGTGCTTTTATTTTAATGACTATAAACTGCAGACAGAATACAAACTTCCATAACACAAGCTCAGTAAACTCAAAGGTATTATCTGAGAAGCAATAGCTTTTGCAACAAACCCTGCTACTGTACCATGGGCAAAAACATCCTTGAGGAAAGTTCAATTAGTTATTCAATTCTACTTTGTCCCATATAAAATTTTTAATCAAAACCCAGAGCAGTCATGCAGCACTTCATTTGAACAGCAGTATCAATCACCACACAGAGAAAGCACTGAGGCAAGCACAATTCAGATGTAAGTAATATAGAATTAATGGCTTTGATAGAAAAAGTGGTGATAGCACGGTTTAAATAAATTTAAAGAAGTCCTCAGATAGATCAGAGAAATTCAGGACTAAGTTGCTTCCTCCTAACATTCAGAGGGAACAGTTTAGTTTCCTGTTTAAATAAAAGTATTTTCTCTCCCAGTGCCCCAAATAAAATCATGATAAGACAGAGTTTTTCAGATGGTCCAATCCATGAAACAGGAAATAATATTCAAAAGAAAAAATGTAAGTGGAAATAAAATGGATTAAAAGTCAAATGCTCTCCTCTAGCTTTAAAGAATAAAGCCCTTTTCTGTATAAATTTTCATGTTAATCACTGTTACATGCTCAGCTTTAGATATTAATTTTACACTACATATATTGAAAATTGTTCTTACCACACCAGCAACACGAGTTAATACATCCTCCCATGAGGCATAAACAAAGAGTCCTTTCTCATTTTTGATCATTGGCTGGGTAAGTCTCTGACGCTTCAGACCATCATAAGCAAACCTAAGTGAACACCACTATTATAAAAGAGCAAAGACAACTGTGCATACTAAGTATTTAATATGACTGAGTTTTTTAACAGCTTGCAATGATGAGGAAAGAGAAACACAAGAAATATTTCCCCTGAAAGTTTAACTTTTCCTTCTCAAAACCAAGTAAAAAAAAATCTGTGATACAAATTAAAAAGTTACTGTAAAAAAAACCAAAATGGTGCAAAAACATTAGAAGATTTGGTAAATTCAATTATAGCATTAAAAGCACACTTTACCCATTAATCTTCACTAGAACTTTACAATATTAACAGTGAAATCCAAAAGTCAGCACTATTGTCCATATTTCTAGCTGTGCAATGTGTGCCTTTAATGTGTGTAAAAATGTGCACGTGCATGCAGACACCTCCCACACACCTTGTTTTGTCAGATATCCATTCCTCATTGATATCTTCATGCAGCCTTGGCAAAATCCTCATCACTTCTCCAGTTCTCGTGCTCACGATGATGTTGCTTCCAAGTGCATCGAGAACATCAATTGACTCTACCTTCCTGTTCAGAAGAACAAATAAAACCATTGCAGTTTTCTACATATAAGCAGCAACAGCATCCTGGTTTTGGCTGCGATAGAATTAGTTTTCTACCTAGCAGCTGGTATAGCACTATGTTAATTCAGGATGAGAATAATGTTGATAACACACTGGCATTTCAGTTGTTGCTAAATAGTGTTTACATTAAGTCGAAGAATTTCCAGCTTCTCACACCACCCCACCAGTAAGTAGGTTGGGGGCACAAGAGGTGGGACGAAACACAGGCAGGACAGCTGATCCCAATTGGCCAAAGGGATATTCTGTAAGATATGACACCATGCAGAATATATAAACTGAGGGGGAAGCTGGCCATGGGCCACTGCTCAGGAACTTGCTGGGCATCAGTCAGTGGGTGGGGAGCAACTGCACTGTGCTTCACTTGGTTTGTATATTCTAATTCTTTTATCATTATTATTTTCCCCTCCTTTTCTGTCCTATTCTGTCTCTTTATCTCAACCCACAAATTTTACTTTTTTCCCCCCAATTCTCTCCCCAGTCCCACTAGGGAGGCAGCGGTAGTGAGCAAGCAGCTGTGTGCTCTTTAGCTGCCTACTGGCTTAAACTACCACACTCTTTTTTGATACCCATCATGGAGCACAAAGAGTTAACGCATATGACCAGACCATGTTAAACCAAATTTGTTAACAGCATTCATTATATTTGTTTAATTGTCACTAGTCACAATGTTGGTTTATTTGCTCTGAGTTGCTGTGAGTATTCTCAGACTTGTATTACGTCACAACTTACTTGCTATGTTATGTGTCTTCCCTGGCTTATGATACGATAAAATTGCTGGTTCTGAGACTAATCTGGTATTTGTATGCAGCACTGTCATCACCTCCATACTTTGGGAGCCATCTATTGGAAACTATTAATAACTACAACTTTTACTTTTTCTCCTCGGAGAGCCCGTGTATGGGGGAGATACCTTCTTCCACTTTTCCTCCAGGCTAATTACAATAGGTCTCAAGAATTTTCACTATTCTTAGGGTGTTCAAACTAGCATGGCCCTACTGCTGTCTCCTGAATGTTTCAGGTCTTGGTTATATTTAAGAATACCACCCTGAGATCTGCCCCGAGGCTGGACAGTTATGAGTGGCAAGGTATGTGGGACAGCATGAGCAAGTGCCTATGACAGCAGTGAATTATTTGTAAGGGTGAATTATTTGTAGCCCAATGGGCCCAAGACACTTATGGCCATCAAGGAAGAGATTCAGCATATAGATGGACTCATGATCAAGGGGTGCACTTAACCACAGACACAATTGCCCAGGTTATCCATGAATGTGAAACATATACTGCAATCAAGTGTCTAAGGCCTCTCTGGTATGAAGGACGATGGCTGCAATATAAATATGGGGGTCCTGGCAGACCAATTGTATCACACTCCACAAACCCACCAAGATAACCACCATATTTGTACAATGGTGGAAACAAAAGTGCTGTAGTTTTAGTTTTAAATATACATATAGGAGCTTAGTTTCCCATATTATTTTAAATAATATCCTCAACAATTACTGAGTTAATGAGTTTGATTTTTCCTTTATACGCTTTTTACTGAGCAATCACTACAACCTACAAGGCCAAAACATTTTAGGGTAAAAAATAAAGGAATAATAGTGTACAAACTATAACTTTGTTTTCTTGAATAAGACGTGAGTAAATAACAGACTGCGTTAGATTCAGTCTATGGAGAAGTCTACAACAAAAATCAGAGATAACTCTTGGTATCACGGACGGATGTATTCTAAGTATACAACAGAAACAGAGAACACTGCATCTTCAGTATGATTTAAGATACATACCTTGTCTCCCATGGGCGTGCGGTAAAGGCATATGGCTTGGAAGTAAGAGCACCAACTGGGCAGATGTCAATAATATTCCCTGATAACTCGGACATGAACATTTTTTCAACGTAAGTACCAACTTGCATATCGTTCCCTCTCCCAGTTGTTCCCAAGTCATCTACCCCTGCAACCTCACTAGCAAACCTGGTAGGTGCAAAAAGAATGAAAAAAATAGAATATACAAACAGCAACACAGCACATTTTTCAACCCTTACCTAATTTTCTTAAGATAAAAACATTAGCCTTAGTTCATATAGCTGAAAGAAGAAAACAATTGTTTAGATGCATCAGTTAGGGCCATCACATGCAGGACTACACATCTGAAGAATTTCATTTGGTGGAGCTACACAAACTTGGTGGGGTTAAATAAAAAGCCAGATCATTTCAGTGCTCATTGCATTTCACAGTCCAAGTCCAAGATTAGTCCTAACTAACAAGGTCTTTCTAGAGCTAAGAGGGTACATTGTATTCTTTTCCCTCTGGTCAAGTTAGCCAGTACTGAACCTCAGGACAACGGAACAGCATAAACACAGCTACCAGAGGCTGCCAAGAAAAACTAAATCTTGCAGCTGTGGCTGAAGAAGTCGCCGACCATTTTAAAATCCATTCTGGCATTAACACCATGAAAACAGTTCTGCCCTGTAGTAGTCTGATTTCACTTTCCTGTTTTGGCCATCTCTCTCTATTTCCTGTATGCAGCTGTCTGGTGGCTCTAAGACATCAGGTATCAGACCCTACCAGAAGTACAGTGAGAAAACTACTTACGTACAGTGAGAAAAATAGTTTTTAATAAACTGACTGTCCCTCATGGTGTTTCTTTCACAAGTAATACAAATCAGCCTGCTCAGTACTGTCTCCACTGAAAAATGAAGAACATTACCTGATACATCGAGTGCACTGTATACACCGAGTCATGATTGTTTTGACTAATGGGCCGATGTTCTTGTCCTCCACAGCACGTTTTCCCTCTCTAAATCTACTCCTGTCACTGCCAAACATCATTGATTGATCCTAGAACAGACAACAGAGAACAGACATATCCAGGCTGCTGGACAGCGCAATTGCACCTAAGACAAGAGTATTAATACGTAAGTCTACAAAATTTAATTGTATGTTGTACCTGTAGATCACATTCTCCACCCTGATCACAGATAGGACAGTCCAATGGGTGATTTGCCAGCAGGAACTCCATTACACCCTCTCTGTTGGGTGCAGGAACTGAAGTTAGTGTCAAGTGTACCTCTTTTAGCGGATAGTACACTTGCCAGCTATAGGAGGCTAAAAGAAAGGTACCTGGCTTTCCTTGACTTCTCGGAGTTTGTCAGTATGTTCCAGCCCTTCATAACTGGCATGGCACAAGCAGCAACTGGCTGCAATCAACACAAAAAACAGGCATGAACATAAAATATTTCTTCTCAACATGGGCACAAACCTCAACCTCTCCCTCCCCCAAAATTCTGACACAGGCATCTCTTATTAATTTAACATGTTACAGAAATAAAAATATATATGCAAAGAAAAAAAAGAAGAAAATCTAACCACTCAAGTCACTAGAACCCACATTTATTAGTAATCTGCTATATAAAAAGTTTAAATTAGTTATGACTTAAATATTTTTAAAGTTGAAAATTTTACACTTTTGGGTTCCATTCAAGTAGTTACAGAAAGAAGAAAGTCAGTTTTAACAGATATAAATCATATCAAAGTGATTCAGCAGAGATCTGGAAAATCTCTAGAACTGAAGTTCAGAGTACACATCATTTATGAGACATTTGGACGAAGCCTGTACAAAAAAGTCTTGGAATAAAATTCTTCACAAGATTACTGCAAATTTAACAAATCTGCTCAGAAAACAAATTCCTTCTACTTTTTGGTCACATCTTGACACAGATCATCCTGCCTTCCATCTGTAGTGATAACTCAACATTTCCAGAGACACACAAAGGTCAAACTACGGAATTCAAGTTAAGGTGAGCTAAAGAGTTTTACTTCTGAATATAGATGTGCAATCCAAGACTGAAATCCAAAAGAACCTCTCAACTATCCGCATAGATTTCTTAATACCGCTGAAGAAAGCGTTCAATTCAGAAGTCTATTATGTTACAACAGACATCAATGCATTAAAATATAAATTAATAAGTAACTGCAGTCTCTACTGGGCTAGAAAAAACCTGTGGACACTAATTCCACAGCTGAATTCATACAGTATCTGAAGTTTACTATTTGTGTAGTATCAGCTGAAAATGTGCAGTTGAAGCCTGACTTACAGAACATAAAAATACATCTGACTGAAAGCACACAGCCATGAAATGCTTATGTCCAGGAGCAAAATAATCTAGAATAATCCAAGAACTGACTCTGACCCATAGGCAATCACTGCAGTCCGATGGGGAGAAGGAAAAGAGCTGCTTCAAGCAGCTGAATGACAACAATTTGTGTGCTAATGAGAGTACAAACAATTATTTACAGGACTTAACTAGGCCCTAAGCACAGCAGAAAATTGCACTTTCAATGAAACACACACAATACCTTTGGAGCTTTCTCAATTTCCACAAGACACATTCTACAGTTCCCAGCAACAGAGAGACGATCATGGTAACAAAACCGGGGTATCTGAATTCCAGCCTTTTCACAGGCCTATAATGAATAAAAACCAAAGGAAAACTAAATTTCAGTTAGACCCTTCAGTTCCACCTCATAAAACATTATGCAGTTATTCACAGAATAACTGTGTTAGTGCTCAGGAATATAGTGCCTTTGCCCTTTCAATTTACTAAGTGACCATAAAACAAAGATTCTGACCAAGCAGAAACATGCCAGGTTATCAATTACAAATATATTTTTTCCAAAATGTGCAACTGATTGGAGAAATGAGAACTGACCCCTCTTGAGAGAATAGAGAGAATTCTCTCTAATAGGCAGCACACTAGCAATACAAGTAAGTTTTTAAAGAACACACAATTTAAAGAAAAGTGCATAAAATGAAAATCTGAAAAATACAAAGGAAACAAGAATGAGTTCTGATAATTCAGCAACATGGACACTCTCTATAGAGGTACTTGAGCACAGTCGCTCATCAACTTCAGTAGAATGCCAAACTCAAAGAAACATTCTTCCGTCACATGAGTGAAAAAGAGACAGGAGGACAGAGACAACAGACTTCCATAGAGGAGATAAATATGTCCTTTCCTGTGTAAAATCCCCACAGCTGGTGGGATCGATGCTATAGCACTAGCTACGCCTGCCAGAAGAAATCATACTGAATTCAATAAAAAAGAACTAACAAGATTTAATTTTTCTGATTATTTCTAAAAAAAACCACCAAAACAAGCCAACAACCAACCCCCTAACCTCCCCCCTCCCCCCCCAAAAAAAAACCCACAAACAAAACACATGTAAGCAAAACTTTAAAAAATATCATCATTTAAGAAAATTTCACACTAGACTCCTGCTGGGGGTATTCTAATGCCTTAACAAATCAGTAACTTGTACCCAAAACATGATTCATTTTGCCCATTGTGTACTTTAATATTCTAACTCAGTATACTATGGCCCCATTTAATGGGTTCTTAAAGAGAAGTTGGACTGGAAAGATATCGACTTGAAACTTTTGGCCTGAAAAGCAGCAACGCTGAGTATGGGCCGGGAGATTCAGGTTCCATTTCTTCCCACAACAAGAACAAAAGAAGCAAAGGATCAGTGTTCTGAATCGTAAAAACTAATAACCAAAACGAGACAAGCCTTCAGTTACCTGAGACACCAAGTTAACAAGCTACAAAATTAACAGGTTCTGAAAGACTATCAGGCCACACGTGGTTCAGAGCTAGAATTTCAACCAGGATTTATCAAAGTCTGTTACTGCATTGCATAGATTTTTGCAGTTGTAATTTGTGCTACATGCATCATCTTTCAGACAACCAGGGCTGAACTGTCCAAAGGATTTCTGCCACGTGAAATTACATCAGTCAGTGAAAACATTGCTGAACAACGCAAAGAACAATGTAAAGGGTTTTTAGTTTTAATCCTATATAGGATAAAACACACTGCCAAGAAGTGAGATGGGGAGTCCACTCCCCATACCTGAAGTACTGTGGTTCCGGGGTTCACCAACACAGGATGCCCATCCACAAACACCTCTATTTGGTTGCTGGCTGCTGTTGCAGTTGTACGCCCTGAGAGAAATAGAAAAAGAAAACAAAAACCTTCAGTTACTGCTAGATGCAAACCATCAGACCCCATGCTCCTTATCTTACACAGTACTGATAGAATTCCTGTTCCAGGAACAGCACAACACAGAACTCCACAGTTGCAAGTGAAGTACGTATATATGCCCTTCAGTACGTCAATTACACACGTTAATTTTATCACCATACACACACGCATAAACTAGAGGCACTTACCACATACTTTGGAGGACTGGGTGACCCCAGCTAAGGTCCTCTGGACAGCTAGCAATCGAAGCATGGCGCTTTGGTTAAGAGAGAAAACAGCATAAAGTTTTTATCAGTTTGGATGTTTGCTGACAGGCGGCAAACACGCAGAACAAAAACTTCCAGACCAGCTGTCAAAAAGCATGTATGTGCCTATGTAAGAGAACAAGAAGTTACTTTCATAAACTGCAGGACATGGTCCTCTTTTTATACTTCACACATACGCATGTCACCTCACGTTAACACCGGTGACTGTTGCCACGACAAACAGCCAGCAGCCCAGCTCAAGGCACTAACTCTGCAAGAGCCGCCACTGAGGACGGGTGACACCTCCACCGCAACCGGTTCGCGTTTACAAGCAAACGCAAAGGCTCCCGAGGGGCGGCTCCGCCAAGAGCCGGGCAGCCCCTCCGCCTGCAGCGGGCCAAGAGCAGGGCGCCGGCCCGCCCCGTCCCCCCAGGCCCCGCTCCCCAGGGTCCGAGCCAAGGCACCGCTCCCGGGGCCGAGGTCACGGCCAGCGGCAGCGCTGCCCGGCGCGGGGGTCACCTTGGAGGCGCCTCCGCCGCTGCCCTCCGGGCAGCCCCCGGCCCGCCGCCGGGCCCGTCAAGGGCACCGGGAGCGGCGACAGGAGGAAGGAGACAGGAGCAGGGCGCCCATGGCGGCGCCGCCGCGGCCCGCCAGTCCCGCGCTGTGGAGGCACCACAGCCGTCCCCGCCGCGGCGTCCGCCATTACCTGGCGCGGGACGGGCGGCGGAGGCGCCTCGGCCTTCCCCGCCGCTGAACAGGCTGCCCTTAGCCTCAGCCGCTATGGCGGGTGCCTCGGGTATTTCCGCCGCTTCTCGGCGTCTCCTTCGGCAATCTCCGGAGCGATCAGCCTCAGAGCCGTGTGCTGCGAACTGACGTATGCGGTCGGCAATCCTCGGAACGGACCACTTCGGGCATTTCCGCCAAATCGTTGGCAAACGATGGAGCTCGGCAATTTCCGCCTACCTCCCAGCGCCTTCTCGGCCACCGTCGAGCACACTGCACTCAGCAGTTTCTGTATCCTTCCGCTTTTTCGTCTCGCAACTGCGGCCACTTCCGCTGGTGCCTGCGGAGCGGGGTGGGGGGTAGGACAGGACGGTACAAAGAATGCCACAATACCCCTATAACACTATCATTATCTTCATGTCCGTTACTCCGATCCTTCTCCGCACCGCTAATGTCCCGGCCGCCGCACGCCGTGCGCTGCAGCATGCAACGTGTGAGGAACTACTTCGCGGTTTATTCTTGCGGAGGGATACTTACGCGTGCGACATCGCGGAGGGATCCCATGCGCTATATAACCGAGGCGCGGGGGCTGCTGGGCCTCTTTGAGCGGCGGTCTGAGTTGGGGCGCGTGTGTTTGCGCCGCTGCCGCCATGGGCTTCGGGGACCTAAAGTCCGCCGCTGGCCTCCGGGTCCTCAATGATTTCCTGGCTGACAGGAGTTATATCGAGGGGTGAGAAGCGGCTGGGGCTCGGGGGAGGCGGGCACGGCCAGGCCGCGGTGAGGCCCGCTGGCCTGGCGGGATGGGGCCTTTCGGCAGCTGCTGTTCGGGGCCGCTATGCGGGGCGCAGGGCCGGAGCTGACAGCTCGTGGGCCACCACAGCCCGCCTGGCTTTGGCCACTTAAAGCGGAGCTCATTCTTGGGGCCAGTAGCAGTCTGAGGGACGCACAGAGCTGCTGGTGCGGCACGGTCGTCTCAGTGCTCGGTGGCTGCTGCTTCACGTTCTCCTGCGTGCACCGAGAAAGGGAGTTAATCCTAGGTTTGTTCTCCGCAGGTATGTCCCGTCTCAGGCTGATATAGTAGTCTTCGAAGCAATCAGTGCCCCACCTCCTGCAGACTTGTTTCATGCTCTTCGGTGGTACAATCATATTAAGTCATACGAAAAGCAAAAGGCAAGGTATGTCTCATATAAAGAGTTTAAATACGCATGCAAACTGGTTTCCTAAGTGTTGTATTTCTTTCCTCAAGTTTGAACAAACCATCGTTTTTTATTGGTACCATGTGGCTTTTTGGGTTGCTGTTGGAACAGGAACAGGTCTAGCAACAGAGCAGGCCTTTTCTGTCAGTACTTTACATTCCTCAGTTAGCATTTAGGCAATGTGTTTCTGTCTCTGTTCAGTTGTTGACGTTTCTACTAAAGCTCATAAAAAAGGCTTGAGTGTTGTTGCTGCCATTTACACAGAGAGATAAATGTACAATACATAGACGATAGATAAGGAAAGTGCTTCATTCAGGTTTTTAGTCCTGGTAGGTAAAACAAAATAGATGATTTGCAATACAGAAGCACATACAAAGAATGGGAGATGTGAAAGCAAATGCTATCTTTTTTCTTTTTTAGTGATTTTAGTGTTCATGAAAGGTGCTGTACTGACATCCATGGAGACTGCAGGCCTCTCTAAAAAGGTACAGCATAGGTAGTGTCAGTGTTGCTGCACTGCCTCCTCTATGTGCCTCAGTCTGGTTTGGAGGGAACTTGTAAAGTTTCTGAAGCTCTTACAATGCTAAAGGGGACTGAGATTATAAAGTTGCTTCACAAAGTTTGCTGTGTGGAAACTACTCACAGTTCTTGAAGCCGAAGCTGGTTTTATGACTCTTGTAAAAGCAGTTCACAGTAATAGTAGAACTACAAGCTTATCCTAAAACTACAGAACTATATGAGCTGTAGGGGAAAATTAAGTCGGGGGTTGTGGTCCCTCCTTGTAAGAATCTGTTTTTTTATCCATACGCTTCAGTGGAACAGCAGTGTTGGGCAGGATCGTGTCAGTTCAGATTAACAGTCTCTGGATATGGGACTTAAGTTGCAGCAGTATGTCAGGAGCATCAGGAGTCATTTTTGGGGCGGTTCCTTTTCAAGTAGCAGAATTGGATTTAAATGTGGTTTGGTTTTTGTTTTTTTTTTTATCTGAGCATCATTTGATTCTGAATGCACTTGTAGTTTCATTGACAGATTGTTGGTATTTGTTTGACAGTTGAGTAGGTTCCTAATATCTGCTTTTTTTTTTCAGCTTGCCAGGAGTAAAGAAGGCTTTGGGGAAATACGGTCCCGCTGATGTGGAGGACACAACAGGGGCAGCCACAGATAGCAAAGATGATGATGACATTGATCTTTTTGGATCTGATGATGAGGAGGTATGTGTAACCTTTTTGTATTACGTTTGGGGCTTTAGGAATACCCAGGTATGCAGATCTTTGCCTCAACTAGCTTAAGTTTCTTAAATTTGTGACCTTGATACCAGATCCTACTTGGAATTCTCAAATTCAGCTCTCTTTGCAAAACAGAGGAGCTTGGAAAGTAAAAAGAGTTAGAAAGGAATGGGTTGCAATGGGATGAATTGCATGTTTTGACTGGCTACATGATGAATAAAACAAAAAAATCACCATCTTTCGGCTGATGGTTGTGATGATTTGTTTTAGCCTGAGTAGATGCCAGTCAGTTTGGTAATGCTTTGAAGATGCAGGGTTTGGTGCTTTTCTGTAACTTCAGATTTCCCTTTCAGGAAAGTGAAGAAGCAAAGAAACTGAGGGAAGAACGTCTGGCCCAATATGAATCAAAGAAGTCCAAAAGTATGTCTACCAGAAACTTTCTTATCTCTTACACTAGGGTTAATTTTCATACACTTGAACAGGGGGGCTAGAAATACTTATTAACTATAACATACAGGCTTGACTGGAATGAGACAGGGAGTAATTAGCTTTACTTGAATGGCTTGTGGGCTTAGCCTTTCCCATAGCAAATAGGAACCTTAACATAGCCTTTGTCCTGTTAATACACTCTTGTTTGATTTAATCCAGAGTCTGAGCTTTATGTTTAAATGGAGATAATCCCAGGATTTTCTTTAAAAGTTTATGGAAAAGGCTGCACTACTCAAGTCCCTCCACAGCTACTGGTCTGGAACTGTTCAGAATTGTAGCAGTTGCAGTATTCCCTCTGTGGCAAATAAACTGTTACACAGGATTAAGCTCTTTCTCAGATCCTCTGAAAAGGACTTCCTATGTAACAAACAACATAAGCTTCTTAATCTGTGTTTTCTTGTGAGACTTTCTGAAGAGCATATGTACATCTTCTACATAGGTAGAGCTGAAGTATTCTAGGAAATGTATGTTGGTACAAGAGGTCTGTCACAAGAGAAGTTCTTGTTGGTGAAATTGCAAAAATAGCTCTTGTAAAGCTAGTTTGCAAGTATATTAACGAGGTTTTGAACATTTCCTAGTCTTTAATGGTGGTTTTCTTCCCCCAGAACCAGCTGTTGTTGCCAAATCATCGATCTTGCTTGATGTGAAACCTTGGGATGATGAGACAGACATGGCCAAGCTAGAGGAATGTGTTCGAAGCATTCAAGCAGATGGATTGGTCTGGGGATCCTGTAAGTAGGAGAAAATTTCAAGGCAGAAAGATAGTGCAGTCCCTTAACATACAGCATACGAATGGGTAGAGTTGTGCTTGCTGTTTCCTGATCTGTTAAAATGTAGGTAGAGCTGCAGCAGTGCAGGAATTGCATTCCTGCATTGTATCTTGACATTGTCAGAGGTGTGTTAGTGCAGCAGCCAGGTTAAGATCCAAATGCATGTTTCAGAAGCTTTAAAACTGGCTCTGCTATCCTGCAGCTCCCTGTACAGTTCCTAATGCAGCAAGCAGACACCCATTCACCCACATCACTGGTTTGACTGGGGGGACCCCCACAAAAAGAAACCTTTTTTGAACCACTTTGTGAATGCTGTGGTGTTAATGAGGCAGTTTATAATCTGGAGCAAATTATGCTGTTTGTCTTTCTGCAAACTTGCTCAGTTCGATCTTATATCTGCATTTTTAAGAGATCCCACCAATCAAGGAGTATCAATGCTATTTTTTTTTCTTCCTTTTTTTTTTGCAGCCAAGCTGGTACCAGTTGGCTATGGTATCAAAAAGCTTCAGATCCAGTGCGTTGTTGAAGATGATAAAGTTGGAACAGATATGCTGGAAGAGAGAATAACAGCTTTTGAAGATTACGTACAATCAATGGATGTAGCTGCTTTCAATAAGATTTAAGTCTTGAGATACCTAGAATAAATGCAATTGCAAAAATGGGGCCTTGTCTGTGGTTAATTCAAAATCGTGTGATCAAACCCTTAAAATTTTATTGAGGGGTAAAGTCGAAGCTAAAACTGAATTTCAGGGTTTCTCCACTGTAGTACCCAAAAGCATGAGCCAGAGAAAGAGAAAATTTATACAGTCAGTCTGGGTTTAACATCTACTTGGCTTGAAAAATCTGAACTGCTCTTGGGGGAAGCTGCATCTTTAGACATTTCTGTAATACCTCTGGAAGAAGGGATGGTTTCAAGGGGAAAGCACAGGGCTCTGGCAAAGTGCAGGTAATTTCTCTTAACAGATAAGAACAGTAGTATGAATTCTTTTTGTTAAAGTTAGAAGTAAGTTAAAAGGCACTGCTATGTGCTAATGACATGTAGTAACACTTTATTGGACTGGAGACTATCACAGTGCCTTGTATCTCCTGTGGTGTGGACTTGGACCTCTTTTTCTCTGAGGTCTGAAAACATTTGCAGTGAAAGTACTGTAAATGTTTCATCTTTTCCGGGGCTTCTTAATTAGTACAGCAAAGAATGGAGTTGGTAAAAGCTCCTACTTTGATTCATATTCCAAGGTCTTTGTGCATCCTGCACCCTAAAATAGCCAAGGCAAGCACTTGGTTAGCTTGGGAGTGGGGTTGTGCTCGAAAGGCACTGCAACTCAAAGACGACTAGAGGGCAGCATGCACCTTCCAACAGGACCCCGGGCACCAGCTCCTCGGCAGGGCAGTGCCGGGATGTAACAGGCTGCAGTGACCGAGGCTGCAGCTTATGCAGATGGGTATTTTACTTGTCTAATAACCAAAGCACCCTCCAGACTAAAACCAACAAAAAAACAAGTGTTCAATTAAAATGCAAAGATAAAGTAGTGTAACTAACACCAGCTTGAGCTGCTTGCTTCACTCCAGATTGGTTTCTAGATTGACTTTTTTTATAAAGCTTGAAGAACCTATCAGAACTGTTCTCCATTTTTTATCCGTAGGAGTGATACAAACGTAAAGGCTGTCAAAGTTGTGAAGCTTATAAATAAAATCACATTTCTAGGCCTTCTGTTGGACTCAGAAATTGTGACCCTGAAATGGAAGCCTTTTATGTGCCACGTTGGTCACTCAGTGCTGAAGCGTAACAGCAGCAGCTAAGGTAAGTTTTTGCCCTGGTTCACAGAGTATGTGTGTGTGGTTATCTAGGGCAGGAGGTCCTGTTCCTCCTGTTGGAATGTCTGCCAGCTTCACATTATGCAAGAGCTTTGTTTTATAATTTGTCTCTGAGAAAAAAAAAATCTGCCTCCTAGAGGTTTAAAGCATGATTCAACAATTGAAAGTAAGTATAATTACAGGCTTCAGTCCCACCTCCCACAGATCTAACTCTTAAAGGACTGGCTTCATCCCGTGTGTAATAATGCACAGTGCCCTGTCTGTGTAAATTTTCTAGCTGCTGCTTCTACATCAGGTAGCTCAGTTTTATCAGTTCTTTCATGGTGCTGTTAAAAGCAAGAAATCAGCAAATGCCACATCAGAAAAAAAAAAATAAAAATCTGCCATAAAAATACAATTTTTATTGTCCTTGGCCATTACTGTTTCTGACCTCCCATGCAACATGCTTCTTACCTTTAAACTCTTTCCTTGACATTGAAATTAAAGTTTCAGGTAGATAAAATGGTTTGGTTCATAGGCTAACTTTGTTTAAATGCAGCCCTGTGAGCCATCCATCTGACCTGCCAGTTGGGATTCCCCTGTGTGTGTATATGTTAGGCTAAGCATGCATGTACAAACTCCTCAGTTGTTGGGATTTCATTTGTGGGTTTCTTTTCCTTGATCTTAGAAGGAAACTTGCTGCACAGGAACAAGACAAGCTAAAGAGCATAGTCTCTGCAGCTGAAAAAGAGGGCAAGGTAACTCCATAGAATCAACATATCATTATGTTATGTTGTGTAGTATTTGGATATGTGTTGGTGTGTCATTGTGCCTGCGAAAAATCAGCATCTTAGAGTAAATGAGACACTTCTATCTCAAGTGTCTTAACAGAAAGATCAGCAGAAAGTTCTGTAATTTAAATATGTGATACACAGGAATACTGGGAAAACAGCTTCAACAAAAGAAATGGTTACAAACTGACCTATATAACAACCTTCACAAGTACAAACTGCTCAGGAAGCAGATAAGAGCAAGTAACCAGAACCTGAAGTAACATGAAGCATGCCCATAGCTATTATTCTTGAATGAATGGTTGATCACAGAGCTATTTCCTATGAAGTGTTTTTTCTACAGTAACTTTTAGCATGATAAGATAAATCCCCTTCTTTAGGCTGCTTTTTCCATTGTGTTGGGTTGAACAAGTGTTCCTTAGTCCAAGTGGCAGAGAACTGTTGGTATTGTTTTAGATTCTCTTTGGAAACAGAAACTTGGAGCATTATCAGTTTCGTTGAGGTATCTTCCATTACTCTTGCAGAAAACATTTGGAGACAATTCTGTAGCTGATCTTGGTGTGAATAAGGTAGTAATTATATTGCAAAATTATTAATCCACTTAATTGCATAGACCAGGGCTGACTTTGGCCATACTCCATTCTGTATCTCTGTTCTCTACTTCAGGGGAGGCTTTCTGATAAATTATGTAAGACAGCATAAGTCTGTTTCCCCCATTTGAAAATCAATGTATCTCTTTACTATATAGCAGTATGTATGCTCACATAGCTGACACGCAGAAGGAAAGCTGATATAAACCTTATTCCTGTAGCAGAAAGGGTCAGGGCTTGCTTTCATCTTCCAAGATCTTTGAGTAGGAGGTCTTCTTATGGAAAGTCACTGCATATTGCTGCCGAGAAAAGCAAATGACCACACTCTCTGGAAACAACATTATTTTATTACTTCACTTGGAGTACAGTCAGGAGAGTGGTAGTACTGCATCGCTCTTAGGAGTGTGTCAGGGAACATGTGACAGAAACCAGTGAAATGTTTGATTTTGGCACATTCAGCAGCACAGTGCCAAATACTATGATGAGTCAGTATGTACCAGGCAGCAAATGACTCAAGGGAACCGTGCTGCTTACCAACTTTCCAGCCCAAGTGAAATACGCTGAAATTCCACTGATCCTGCCTGACTCCCAAACTCCCTGAAAGCAAAGCTCAAAGAAAAGAGTTTCAGGCCGTAGACAGACTATTTGTATTTGTACCAGTGCTGTATGTGCTTATGCATGCAGATGTACATATTTTATACGAAAGCAAATATATTTACAATAAGGCCTCAGTTGCAGTATAAATGCTACTTACATGTGTTGTCAGGCCATAGAAACTGGGTAGATTATCTGAAAGGCAGTTTTATTGTATGTACCTAGGCCAATAACAATTCCTTTTTTCCAACAAGAAAAAGTTTCAATTTACCCAAACCTTTATGTTTTTACTTTTAGTGGAGTTTTATCCCAGCATTCAACTCTTTAATTAAAGTGGTATTTCATCAGAAATTGGTCCCCTCCACTTAGCATATATATTTGCATTGGTGCATGTGTGATTCTACAGCAAGCAACAAGTTGGAACAGAACACAGTGTAGCTGAGGCTCTGTAATCTTAGTGAAGTGGGCTCCACTTCCATTTGCCTCTCATTTGGCAAAGAAGTCCAAATTTGGCTGCAGACTTGTTACAGAATATTGTTGAAATCGCCCTGCCCATTTTTTGACGACCGGCATTAAGGCAAACAAAATGTTATATCATTTCTTTACCTTTGTTTGAGAGAGCAATAAAGAAGAACTGACAGTTGTAAACCACTTTGAGCCTGAAAGTTTTAACAGAAAAAGAACAAGTGTGGCACAGAGTCTTTAATCTCAGCTTCTGTAAGAAACATTTCCACTAATTCTTTGCACATTTCAAATGATCCTAAAACCTAGATGAAACATCTACTCACTATTTTGCATCCAACTGGCCCTAGAAGAACAAGTGACCGAAGAACACAGAATCTCCTGTCTTAGAGTATAACATAAAGAGTGCTGGGAGAAAACAGTTTCTCTTCTTTGTCTCAGGATTCTTTTCCAGCTGTGAAGTAGAGCCATCAATAGCTTCACTTAGCTGGGATGTAGCCAGGTGATTCTTACTTAAGGCAATACTAGACAATCAGGAGACTCGAGCCACTGATGTATGGCCATGCCCTCTTGGATGAGAATGCTTGATCAAGAGTGTCATCAGTGATGGCAAGGAGGAACATTTTTATTATGTGCTCTTTTGATATCAATGAGGTATGGAACCACAACACAACAGGATTACAACAGCATTCCTGATCAAAAATCCAGTTGGAGCAATTAGACTTATGCTCATAACTTTCAGTTCAGGCTGTGTGTGCACTGCAAGTTCACCACACCCAAGCAATGTATCCTTTATAACCTCTTCAAGGAGAGCAGCGAGCGCAATGAGGCCAGCTGTTTACATACAACTGTAGATGCAAAGATGCACATCTGACTGACAGATGCAAAGTCAAGAACACCTCCAAATCTCCTGCCAGCTGTTCTGGAGAGGGATGGTGACAGGAGCAGTCACTGGGCAGTTTCACAATAGTGCACAGGCGCATGGGTGTTGTCTGAGCTCCACAGCTGCTCGCTGACAGTTCCAGAGCGGCTCACCTCCCACAGTGCCAACTTCAGCACCTCAGAGACCGTAGTCTTGACCTCGGCCTGGAACTTTTTGCTAATCAGAACATAAAGGATTGGATTGAGGCAACTGTTGATGAAGCCCAGGCTGGTGGAGAGGGGAATGCCATCCTGCAGTAAGTCATGCAAGTTTTCATCATGGTGAGCTGACAGCTCCACGATGCTGAATATGTGATATGGTGTCCAGCAAACAAAAAAAGCTACAACTACAGCAATGATGGTCCAGAAAAGCCTGCTGGAAGTCAACACAGTTCTCCTCTTCACTTTGACAATCAGCAATGAGTAGCAAATGACCATGGTCACTAGAGGAAAGAGGTAACCAAATGCAAGCCTCACCCAAATGAGAATGTGATGCGTCAGCAAAATAAGTTCTCTGTTATGCACGTGGAAGTTGTTGTAGCAAATGGTGACATTGTTGAGGACTGTAACTGTGTCTCTAAAGTATAAGGCAGGACCACCAATAATTGCAGCTGACATCCAAATGATGGCACTGAGAATGAGTGTATTCCGTACAGTCCGATACTTGTAGGAAAAGACTGGATGGACAAGGCGGACGTAGCGGTCAAGGCTGATGAATGTCAGGAAGAAAACACTGGCAAACATATTAAGTAGCGCAATGAATGAGTTCATTTTGCAGAGCCACTTCCCAAAAGGCCAGTGGAAGCCCATTGCCACATATGTAATGTAGAGTGGCAGGAAGAGAACAAAAATGAAATCTGCAATGGCCAGATTGAGGAACCAGAGTGTAGAGACACATTTATCCCACTTAAAGCCCATAAACCAGATGACGATGGCATTACCTGGCACTCCCAGCAGAAATGCCACACTGTACAAGGAAAGGGAAATTATATGGGCAATGCTGAGCGAGGACTGGGGTGATTCATCTTCCTCAGACAGGTCATAGAAGTACGAGTAGTTCTCAAAATCTTCAAATGTCATGTTGCAGAGTTGCTTTCTAGGGAAGAAAATAAATGGAACAGTCAAAGGGGAAGTGTTTTACTGCACTGCAAATAGTAACCTGCAATTCCTTTAGGTTCTTGGTCCTAAAAAAAACCCCAAACATTGACTTAAGTTTCACATGTCTATCACTTCTTAGCTGTCAGTTGCTAGCACAAAGCTTGTGGAGTATTTTGGTTACAGGCATTTATAGAAATGCTCGAATCAAGACAACACTTGAAATCTTCAGGAACTGCCTTCTTTGCATTTATTTCTTAACACAGAGCACTGAGCACAGCACCACTGATAAATCCCTGGGAGACCACATGCAAAGTCTCACTTAAGTGTGATTTCTCTATTCTTTTCTAGTCGGATTTGGTATTTTACTGCTCTGTTCCTCTTCCAAGCAAGTTTAGGGATTATATCTGTCAGAAACCAGAGAAGCACCTAGCAAATGTAGGCAAAAAAAGTGAAGTTAAAATGCCAGGAAGCTATTTCTTATAAAATTACTACCCACACACACCTCAAATTACAGTTCACAAAATCATAGAGTCATTTCATTGCTCCAGCAATTGAAAGTTCATGGATTTATTCCTCTGCATCACATATCTAGCTTTGTATAAAGGAATGCTGATTTTCAGATACATTCAATGCATTAGATTTCCATAACACAGCAAAGGAGGTAGAGAACTAAACACATAGAACATATTTCAGGGACAACACATATAACTGTGGTAATTCTTCCACTAGTGAGCTGAGAAACAAGTAAGAGATGAAAGAAAATAAAGCTTCCCCGGAGAATAAGACACACTGTTAGAGCTATAGATGAGAATATGCCTGTCTGGTTTGTTGGGCTTTTTTTAAGACAGATCCCACAGACAGATCATCTGTTTTCTTCTGTTGCAAAAACTTCTGGAACTTACAAGTACAACTTGATATTTCATATAGGAATTTCCTTGTAAAACTCCAAAGGAAGAGTGTGGGAGGGAGAGAAGGGGGGCAGAGGGGGAAAGGAAGGAGGGAATAAAAACCAAGTAAAAAACCCAGAAAAAGAGAAATGAATGGGAAAATAAATAGCAAACAGAGGTTGAACAGTACGGGTTCATTCCAACACACCACCGATGGCCAGAGTCTTACAGAAGTATCTGCAATGGTCGAAACAAATATTCTGCTAAATTCTGTTATCATTTAAAGCTATGTTGTCTGGCTGGACTCAGCTACACTACAAACCTGTCCCTGAGATGAGGATATGACCAGCCCATTGTACTATGGATGAGCTCACCGGTACTTTGCTCTGTGCTAGCTCCATTCAGAAGCTGAAATTCAGCCCCCCCCACCGCTTTTGGAACTCAGCCCTGCATTCCTGCAATTCCAGTGATTTTTAGCATGCTAAGGACAACAGGAGAGGGGTCTCCAGAGTACACTGCCTGCAGAAACACATCTGCAAGTTTGTATTTATGTACATACCTTTCCTCCAAGAGTAGCTCGCTTGCTTGGAAAGGACTACTCCCGCAAGTGAAGCTACGCATGTGCACACACATTAGCAGGATTAGATTTCTCATTCGTAGATGGATAGGCAAGGGTGGAGAGGGGGGAGAAAGTTGTGTAATTTTATATCTCCTAATTAAAGAAAAATATGTAGTAAGAGTCAATACAGCCTGTTCTGTCAAGAGGCTATGATAACATTTGCCTTTCATAATTTCCATCAGGCTGAAGGAATGTTATTTGGTCGCTGTTCTGATAAAATGATACATACTGGGCTGCATTCATGTAATTACATGCCTCTTGGGGGTAGATTCCACACTAAATACCAGTACCACCCATCTGAGTAATTTTTTCAAATAGCTTAACAGCTGCTGAGAAATAGCATAAACAAAGCGCAGTACCACTGACATCTGTGACAACATTACATTTGGGCAGTTTTACAGGACATCAGGTTAATAACTGTATGTTTAAGTGTCTACACCTATACACAGAACAATACCTTCAAATTGAATTATGCAATTAAATAACAAAAAAAAAAATCCTATTTTTAGACTCTTGTTGATTACAATCCTGTATTCCAGTCTCTAATTAATTTTGCTTTTAAGTGTCTCAAGAGCTAGCACAACACAACAATACTTGGATTCTAACATTTCCTCCCCAACTTCTGTTTTTCCTAATGGTGCTAAAAAAAAAACCCCTAATGACAATAACAAACATTTGCTTACTGCCCAACAGTGTTGATTATGTATTTAGAATTTCAAACATAATGCATAGCAGGAGAAAGAAAATGCACCTAAATAAATACCAAATATTTACCGAGCCTCCTGTAGTTTAAAACTCCTCAACTGAAAGAGCGCACCTTTAGAATGCAATTATTTCTCAAAGCTTGCATTTTTCCTTATCTCAAACTCCTACTCTTCCCATGCAGTAACTCTTTATCAGTGTGGGGATAAAAACCAGGAGGAACATTGCTTACGATTGCTCCCAGTGCAGATGCTGAAACTAGACTCTATGACTAGGGCTCAGAAAAGACTTACAATTACCTCTGTAAAACCCAGACACTTTTACCTCTGGCATCACATATATGAAGCACTTCAACATGTTAAGCCCTGCTCTAAAAAAGGTAAGCATTAACGGATTGTCAGTGGAGCTATGCTGGTTAACATGACTAAGGACCCAGATATTTTCTTCTGGGATAACTGTGAATCATCATTCAGCAGGGATATTTCTTTGTGTTCTTGGAACATATGCAGCCTCATATACATGTGTTTGCTGGGGTTTTTTATTTATTAATAAACTTTAGAGTCAGAACTGTCTTGCAGTTCAAAGTCTAGGTCTCAAAAGTGAAGAAATCTAATATTACTCCTTATTCTGTCACTGATTTCCTGTATGATCTTTGATAAACTGCCTAATTTCCAGGTTGGAAAAGCCTCTCATGAACCTGTTTGCAAACAAAGGCTCAGCAGAGAAAACAAGACTTTTTGCCAGCAGTTTCCACTTGGCTTTCAGGCCAGCTGCTAGAAAGGGTAAAGGAGGTTCAGTGCAGTTCACTGGATCAGTCCCTGCCCGTCCAGGGTTGTGAGAAGGAGCCAGAGCAAGGAAAGTACTTTTCAATAAACAGGAATGTGTGGTCAGAGGCCTGCCAATAGGACCTGGGGGCAGCCACAGGTTACAGAACAGTCTTGTACTGCATATGGATGAATATAACAAGTTTGGCCTTCATCCTGTCATTTTCTTTCTTTTTTTTTTTTAAATAGTAAACAGCCTGTGTACACTGAGCAGTCGCTTGACCGGAGCCTGTTCCTGTTTGCTGAGGTCACAAGCAGCTCTGAAAACTGAGCCTCCTTCATTCAGTTGCTTAATTATGAATATAGTTGCTTAATTTTAAGCAAATAGGTTCCAGAATGTTTGACCAGGAGGTTTCATTTCCTGTCCCCTTCTGTAAAACAGAAGTTAATTATGAAGTTACTTCAGAGGAATATCACAGACCAGCACTTGGTCCTGGTACCTTTTAAATCCTGGGACAGAAAACAGAATTACCAAGAAATACATATAGTTATGAAACATTTCTAAGACACAAAGCCACAGAACTGCTGTGAAGAGGCTTCCACCATGTGCTATATGAGCCATCTTTCTCTGAATTTCAGCAGGGAATTACAGAATTCCATCTCAAGTGACATATTCATAGCTTCTTATTACAAGTACATAGAGCTCGTTTTCTCTGCTACTACTATAGCAATTCATAAAGTTGAGCCATAATGACAAGTTGGACAAACAATTTGATCTACTTAAAATAGAACAGCTTTTGTCACACTAAGAATGGCCTTACGGTTATGACATGGGAGCAGTACTTCGGACTCTATTCATGGCTAATGCCACATGCATCCTGTTTGACTAGGGGCAGTCATTTGACCTCTTCACGCCCCAGCTCTGAGGTCAGTGGAATGGCTTTTGAATTAAATTACATTGGGTTTTCAGTCTAAAATAGGAGAAAACAAACAAAACAGTTGCAATTTCCACTCACTTCATTTGATGCTGTCTTCCTGGGGGTTTGAATTCTCTAAGCATCACACAAGTTAGGTTCCAACCTTATTACACTAAATGTGGTAGTTTATGCAATATGTTTGGACTGCACATCCCTCTCTCACATTTGGTCCTCATTACTTATGAAATTTACAGAGAGGTCCAATGGAAGAGCTTATTCATTCTCTGTGTTGGTTAAAAGTTAACACAAGTATATGAGTTGTAGTCCTTAGATCTATTTGTTCAGTGTGATGAACAGTGCTCAGAGCTTCTGGCCAGCCAAACTGATTTCAGAGGTCACAATAGTGGGTCCTGACTTAATAGCAAAAATATGGCTCGCAGAGCTGGCTATCTCAAGAGTTAACTTCACATATTATGACGGAAATATATTACATAAACCCACCTTTTAATGTCTTTATGAATAATTCCGAGTTTATCACATTCCACATGTATCATCTATGGCTAAATAAAAGCTTATTTGGTTTATTCACATCAACTTCTGTCATTTCCAAGAGTCAAATGTTGGAGAACAACTGGCTTCTCAAAAGGTCACCTAAAGCCTGCTTGTCATGCTGTGTCTCAGCAAGTTTGTCTGGTTATTGAAATAATATAAGAACCTCAAAAAATGTCTTCAAACATTTAAGATGCTAAATTTTGAATTTATCTAACTTCAAAAACATAGGCATAAAATAACCCAGTAGTTTATCTGCAAAGTTCAAAACACAGAAGGCTGAGTAATTTTCTCAGAGGTATATACATACTTCTGGCAAGTATTTTATAAAGACATAAAAAAAGATCCTAAAAATCATGAGGAATACCGATGGATTACAAACTGTCACAGATTCATACTTCTGCCTCAGAAGAACAAAGCCAAGATGTCCATTTGCCTCCATGTAGAAACATTCCTATAATGGGAAGTGCCTGATACACTCATACTACAAAATTAAATCATAGCTATGCTATAATTTAAGCCTAAAGTTGGCCCTGCAGACAAAGCTACTGGGAAACAAGCATTTTTTGCTAGTACACACAAAAGCAGAATCAAGACTTGTGTGGAAGTTTTCTCTTTCACATACACATATACAATGCCTACCTCTTGAATATCATTTTAATCATCATTAGATGTATGGTAACAATAACTTTATAAGCCATCCTGAATTCAGCAACTAGAATGGGTTATAGTAGATAGGGTATGTAACCAGAAACCTTTTCAAATTGTAATATAGATGTGTTTGTTCTAGCAGACTAGACAAGAATGCAAATAACCATCATTCTCCATTATGCCTCTCAGTGAAGCAGTGTTAGAAATGTAGATACAATGTACTAGATAAAAATCTCCCGCAATTAATGCCAAGAATAACTAACTTTGAGCAAGGCCAAACATGACACTGTTAGTCATAACACACCACTTCATCTGTGGTATTGAAGTCATTTGACCCAATAATAGCCTCATAACATTTTATGCAGAGCGAGTGTAACGGTGGGATTAACAAACCCTTATAGAGCAGGCTCAGTTAATACTGATTTCAGACCTGCACTTTTGCTGCCACAGAAATGTTAAACAACCAATGGAGAAAAATAGCTTTATATCTAAATAATAATGCTGTAATAGGAAAAGAATCTACAGCAGGTCTGGCTGGAATATAACAAATCATCCAGACAACTGCTGCAATTGAGCAGTGTACCATTTCCACAATCGGGTAATTCAAATGTCTGCAACCAGCAACTGCATATCATCAAAACTGATTTATTTTCATGCTGTTCCCAAGAACCAAGACTTCCATCCCCAAAGAAGACAAAAAAAACTCGGATGTCCTTAGGATACGCACTGGATGGGGGGAAGCTGTAGAGAGGGCACTTGGTAACTGTGTAGTTAACACTTGCTCCTGCTCTTATTCCCTTCCATTAATACAGCTAAAGTAGAAATATATTTTTTTTTAATATTCCTTCTGAACATAAGGATTTGCTGTAACCACTGCAAGTCTGTCGTGTGACCACAAACATATTCCATGAAGTCAAGAAAATGACAAGTGAAACCCTTAAAGTGGCTCCATTCTGAAAAAAAGAAGGAAAAAAAAGGGGGGGGGGGGAGGAAGTGTGTGTGGGGGGGCAATATGTAAGTATTCTTCCAAGTGGATAAAAATAGAAGTTTAGGTAAACAGTGCCACTTGAGATTTAAAGTATGGTCCTATATTGCATGTGTCAGCACTGCCATAACCACTCATAAAGACCTCAGTATTCATAACCCTTAGTGGAAATGGGCTCAAGTGAGAAGTATCATCAGTCTGTTTACAGACAAGAAGGCTGAGGATGACCTACAGGAAGTCTCTGATCAAACCAGGTGCTAAACCTGCCTAGTGGTTCAACCACAGTCATATCCTCCTTCCTTAAATATAACTGTCCCCTCATCATGATGGAGTGGAGAAACCACAGCTTCACCTCTGAAAGACCTTCCCCTTCCTGAAGAGGGACTCTCTCCTGTACCATCATGCCCTCTGTGTTGGAAGGAACCAGCCCCTACCTGGGCAGCCCTTGCAGATTGCGTTCTGCTTTCTCTAAACTGAAAAGGAATCTGGATCTCATCATTTGTTGTATACATTAATCTGTCTCTGCAGGCACAGAAAGTACCTCAGAGCCATTAAGCACAGCTCTCAGATGACAAAGCCAGCAGGTACATGATATATCATTTTGGCTGTGCCCTCAGCATGTAAGATATGCACACTAATGAAATATTGTTCCACAGAACTTTTACATGTTCTCTATTCCTCTGCAAACGCCACCAGTATTTTCTTTGGTGATAAATCACCCTAATAACAACATACCTGATTTAAAATTTTCAAGCGCCTCAGCTTCACAGTGACTGAATTGATGAGATCATGGATGCTTGTATTTCTAATCAAGCATGGCTTTTTACATTTCTCATGCAAAATTTGTTTGAAATTTTAACTTTGCAACTGTTCAATGCATTTGTGACAAAAGAAGATTTTGATTAGCATTCATATGACCATTACATGAGCATGCAGCTCTGAGCATGTTTTATAAATGGTTGTACTCCTCCAGCAAACACATGGTTTAACCACAACTCCCTCCTAACAGGAAGCAGCAAAGAGAGTAGAGAATAAAGAGTGAAAGCAGAGATTTCTTTCAGACTATCAGCTGTTGTCTCAGCAGACTTGATTTAAGGCCAATTAAAATATGTTAGACAACAACCATTCTAAAGTTACTGCAGGGTAACAACAGGTCATTACGGAAAAATGAAAATAACCCTCTCCAGCAAGATACAAAATCTCTATCGAGTAACAGATAAAGAAGCTTACAATACATTATAGTTCATCATCTTGACAAGAAGAGTTAGAAGCTAACTCCAAAGAAAATTAGCAACATAACTAATTCCTCAAATATGCCTTCTTATTCCATTTCACATATTAATTTCCCAGTCACTCCTAACAGTATGCTTGGTTATGTACTGCCTTCTAAATATATCTCTGTTCTTCTAGGTTTATTCTTCTGCTCATTAAATCTACATCAGCAGTTTCTTCTAACATGATTGTAACATTGTTATGGTTATATTACTCTAAACAAGCTCTTGCATGGGTATATCAGAACATCCAGTTCCAAAATTGCCTAGTATATAACCAAAACATTCCAGCTGATAACATACTTTATTTTGTCTTCACAGTTAATATACTGGGTTCACTGTGTACAATAGATTAAAGGTGTCTACTTCAGTATCAGTGTAACTCTAATATTCCTACTCATACAAAGCCAACTCTTTAAGGCCAAGTCTAAAATAAGCACTGCCTGTATCTCTGCAAAACTACAAAATTCACCTTATTAATACTATTTCAGGAGGGCTGAATATTTATCTACCTCCCTAATATGGCATTGGGAACACTCCTTAGCACTGACAAGAACAGATGGCACCTATGATTAAGAGGTAAAATCAGGAACTTGGAAATACAGGTTTTACAGGCTTCCCATATTACCTTCGCAAATCACTTCTCATTTGACCCATTTGAACAGATACGGTACAACACCCTCAGTTAAAGAGTTTAGGACCTCAACAACGTGTTACTCCATTTTCTTAAATCGACAATGGTTCTTAACATTTCTAAAATGCCTCTTGAAAATGATGCGGGGCTAAGCTCATTAAAAAAGGATTACTAGAAAGGAGAAATGGGAGTGTAGAAAATGATATTACATTGATGGTACAGGACTTACTACTCATCACTGTCTCTTGTCTAGGCTTCAGAAGAGAATAAAACTGTGCCAGGTTCACACTTGCTGAAAGCAGCAAGTATTTTCTGTTGGGAAAGTACCCAAAGGCCCTAGCCTTTGAGATCAAAGCCTAAATGGATCTAGACATTACAAGCACGTAATGAGAGACAACTCCTACTTTGTTTATAATTAAACAAAATAAACAGATACAAGAAGAGTAGGGAAAGGAACACAACTACCTCGCCCAAAGCCAAACAGTAGATTCAAATGTAGAGTTTGCAGCAGGATTCAGACCTCGACAAAATAATGAAGAGGCAAATATCTTTTGTGGATAGAGAAAAAAGGTGCTAGTTCTTCATACTTGTGTCTTGTGATTCTCAAAATACATTCCTCAAGAAGTACCACAATGGGACAAGACAGCCTGGGCTGGAGAAGCAGGAGAATGCCGCAAACTTTGCTAGCTCACGTTCCTAGCAAGGACTGAAGACTTTTAGAGTGCTGGCGTTTGCAAATAATCCTTGCAATCAAACCTAACTCGTAGCAATGGGTTTGAATAGCTTCCCTTTGAGTCAGCTTACAAAAAAGTATTGTATCTGCAGCAGGTCTGTCCAGTTCATCCACAGAATGTAATGAAGTAAATTAGTGTAAGAGAGTTGCAGCAAGCGAGCAAAACTTCTCTCTGGAAAAGAACAGCCATGGGCTGATACAGGGCTTTCTGCTCCTGTTTCCAGACCCTCAACCTCTGGAACATACTGAGGATACAAAGAATGAGCTGAGCTCCGCTAGAAGTACTATATGGTTCTTCTGAGGACAAATATTTTTTCCTTTCTTGTCTCAGGATGCTCAAGCACACTGTGAAAGTAGTAGCAAGTGTGGGAGAGTTGATCTGTGCATGATGGTGTCTTCTCTTCTAAAACCAAGTGCCTCTTGGACACTGCCCACCGCAGTAACAGCAATCCCTTCTTCTTTAACAGGCCATGAGAAACTCTTCCTTCCACTCCGTTCTCTTCTGCAAAGCCAGCAACAACACAGCCCTGCACTGTTGTGAAACTGCTAGCTTTAGACTGAACGAACACAAATCACACCATTACCAGAAATAATGAGTGAAAATTAGCCAGACAACCAGCCACCACAGTAAGAGACAGCTAACTGCTGGCTTATTTTATAAGACAAAATGAATAAATAAGCTAACAAGACGACCATTCAACAGACTACATTTCTCTGCAAAACTAGCTACGTAGTGCTTGGAATAGCAGTTATTAATAACAAATTAGTATCTTAGAACAGATCACAAACTTCAAGAAGAAGAAACTTTCTTTTTTCAAGAAGAAGAAACTTGGCTTTTAAGAAACACAAGAAGAAAATTCTTTAAGCAAGCTGTCTTTAGTAGGAAACAGAGATGTAAATTTTCCTCTGAATCTATCAGAGATAAACACAAATCTGACTATTTCATGATGGTCATTTCATTAGGTTGTCTGCAGAGAAAGAAATTCTTAAAATGAAAAGGAAGTATTTATAATCTATGATCTTGTTGGCATCATGGAGATGTGGTGGGATAGCTCCTGTGACTGGAGTGAAGGCACATGGAAAATAAAGGAGTGATGGGTAACAGTCAACAAGGCTTCACTAGGGGCCTGACAAATTTGGTGGCCTTCTACAATGGGGTGACAATGTTGGTGGATAAGGGAACAAGTGGTTGACATCATGTATCTGGACTTGTGCAAAGGATCTGACACTGTCCTGGATGACATTCTTGTCTCTAAGCTGGAGAAGCATGGATTTGACAGACTGATCAGTTCGTAGATAAGGAATTGCCTGAGTGGTTGCATTTAAAAGAGTTGTGGTCAACAGCTTGACATCCAAATGGAGAGCAGTGATGACTGGCATTCCTCAGGGGTCAGTATTGGGACTAGAGCCATTGAACATCTCTGTCAGCAACATGGATAGTGGGACTGAGTGCACCCTCACTGAGCAAATTTGCTGACAACAAGCTACATGGTGCGGTCGACACACTGCAGGGAAGGGATGCCATCCAGAGGGACCCTGATAGGCTCAAGAGGTGGGCCAGTGCAAACCTTATGACTTTCAACTAGGCCAAGTGCAAGGCTCTGCACCCGGGTCAAGGCAATCCCAAGCACAAATACAGGTTGGGCAGAGAATGGACTGAGAGCAGCACTGAGAAGGACTTGGGGGTATTGACTGACAAGAAACTGGCTCAACATGAGCCAGCAGTGTGCACTTGCAGCCCAGAAGGCCAACCACATCCTGGACGGCATCAAAAGGAGAAGGGCAGCAGTTCACTTCTGCCCCCTCTACTCTGCTCTCATGAAACCCCACCTGCAGTCCTGCATTCAGCTCTGGGAACCCCAACATAAGGAGGACATGGTGGTGCTGTGGGAGTGAATCCAGACATGGGCCCTGAAGATGATCAGAGAACAGGAGCATCTCTCCTATGAAGACAGGCTGAGAGAGTTGGGCTTGCTCAGCCTAGAGAAGGCTCTGGGAAGACCTTAGAGCAGCCTTCCAGTGCCTAAAGGGGGCCTACAAGAAACCTGGAGAGGGTCTTTTTACAAGCGCATGTAGTGATAGAGAAGTGGTAATAGCTTAAAACTGAAAGAGGGAAGATTTAGATTGGTTATTAGGAGTAAGTTATTTACTGTGAGAGTGGTGAGACAGGGTGCCCAAAGAAGCTGTGGCTGCCCCATCTCTGGCAGTGCTCAAGGCCAGGCTGCACGGAGCTTTGGGCAACCGGGTCTACTGGAAGGTGTCCCTGCCATGGCAGGGGGGTTGGAACCAGATGATCCTTAAGGTCCTTTGCAACCCAAAACATTCTATGATTCTATGATAATTTATAGTACATACAAATTGCATTACTGTCCTCAAGAGCTTTCCTCTGGTGCCAACCATGCAGTAAAAATCTATAGTGAGATCCTGCCTACGAATCCTTACACAGAGTTTCCCTCACTTATGATCCCTTTCCACAAAAGCAACTAGAGAATCCAAACCATAAAGTTCATTCTCCAGAGTCAAACAACTTCCACTATGGTATACTCAAAGAGATTCTAAGTGCAATAAAAGCAGACTCTAATACATAAGTGGACTCATAGCATATATTAAATCCCTAAAACTAAAGTAAAATTGGTAAGACCTTTATCCTGCCTGCCTGACATAAGTGGCTGATAATTCTTTAAATTCAGGCAGAAGCTGCAGTGACATTCAACAAAAGTAAATTGGGTTTTCGAAATATTTGCACTTCCTAGCTCAGCTGAGGCAAAATAATAATATGAAGCTGGCGGAAGCAAGGTGTCATAACCAGTTAATCATTAAATCAGTTTCTGCAAACCTCGTCTGACAAATTCTTTTACTCTGACATACCCTCACTCACTTCTCCTTAGCTATGAATTAATAAACATTTAAAATTGTCCACTAATACAGTTTTATTCAGCTGGAAAGCAAATGTGTTTTAATTCATAGACAATCTATTTATCTTCAGTAAATCTGCAGAAACAGGTCTGGGACATTGTTTGGCTTTGCAAGATCACATTTAGAAAGGCCACAGGTGACAATGACATTGCTATCACCAAGTCTGAACAGGAGGTAGAATGTAGCCCTGCCTCACTGTGCAGTAGCATAAAAGGCTTCAAACCTTTTTGTTGCTTCATAGGAAAAACATTCCCATGCTCCTAATGACAGCTTTCTACCTCATTCCACATTCTACCTCATCCCATGATGGTCAGGGAAAACACACTCACCTCCCAGCTCAGATCATAGAAGCCTTTTTTAATTCTGCATGACTAATTCTATAGAATTATTGTTACTCCGCTATTTAAGTTGAAATGATTTCCAGTTTCTGTTCTATAACTTGTTGTGATCAGAACTGATGTACTTATTTCTAATAATACTGGGAATTGCTACAGGTGACATACTATCTGTAAGCAAAAAAAACCCAAAAACAAAACAAACCCAAAAAATTAAAACCAACACACAAGAGTGGTGAATTAGGGGGAGAAAGGTATTTAAGTCAAGGTCACCAACCACTCTCTGACAGGATATAAGACTCCTTGAAGTGTGTACAAACACATTTAAAAGTCAATAAAAATTACATTCACACGTACTTTCATATCTTCTCTTGCCGAAATAAGTATCACATTCTTTCTTCCGAGAAGCAGTTTTAGCCAGTATATGCTACATTACCTCACAGGATTTGTCTGCAAGTGTTGCAGCTATAGAAACACATTATTTAGAAGAGAGGGAAAGAAAGATTTAAAATATAACAGATTGACCTACCTTGTTTAGTTCTTTGGAACAAAACACACTGTAAATCAGAGATGTGAGCTCTGTAGCAGAAGGAAGAATGAAGTGATCTGCAGAGTTCAGAGTGACTTCAGTGTGATCCCAGCTGCTTCACTTGGCTACTGCCTTCCTCCTAATAAAGCTGCAGAATGATACTCTGTGTTTGTCTTCAACTGAGGAAGTTGGTTCCTCCGTTTTGAAATACTGGCTTTCTGTATAATCCCAGTATTTCACCAAAATAAGTTCATGAATCATTTTGGTCAGTGTCCAAGCAAGCAACAGATGTGGTGAATGATGAATAGAAAGAGACCTTACAGTTGTAGGCTGCTTTTTGTTACACAGAGATGAGGTTGAACAGTATCCCTTTGTAAGCACTCTGGTTTATAGAACATGATGTTGAATGAGCAGAAAGATTCTTAAAAAGTCACACTGAAAGCATAATTTTGTTACTCTATGGTGAGATAAATTCATTTTGTATTTACAATTAGTAGATTAATCTTGTGCATAAAACAGAAGTGAGCTCCTCAAAACATCACTACTTAGTGCCTCTGTCACTGCAACACCGGTCAGAAATTTTAACTGGGTTTTAGGAGACATCATGGCTTGATTCCCAGATCCGTAAAGAGCCTGCTGAATTTTTGTGGCCAGGCCTCATGATCTCAATGTCACTTAGTTTCTCAGTCAGTAAAAGGGGAATATTATTTCACTAATGTCTACATATGATAGCTTCACCCAACTCTGACAGTACGACACCCATCATACCATTGTAAATCAGTTGAGCACCTGTCAGTCCACCCTCACTGAAAATCAGATCTTCTAGGAGAAGGAATAACCCAAGAGTAGTACTCCTCTGTCATTAATGCAAAACATGCAAAATGTTCAGCACTGATTGAATCTAGTGAATTCCAAGTTTTCCAGATACCAACTCTTATTGATTCCAGTGAAAATCAGAAAAACAAACAAAATACCAAAACCAAAAAAACAAACACAGGAGAGGGAAGTGCTTAGTGAAAAGCAGCAAAACTGAAACTTCAGCATCTGCTTAGCAAGAGTACCAGTTTTAAGCACCTATCCTATGGTCCACAGATCCTCTTTACAGGAACCAGAACCTCCTTCCAGCCGAACTACCCTGTGTTGTCTCTCCTCCATTCCAGTTTGTTCTGTTCTGCCAGTATAACTTAAAATGCTGATAGCCTGTACATGAGGTGGGAATGCTACAAATGAAAGGAGGATGAAGATTATGCACCAGTGGGACAGAGTCCCTGGAGCATGAGGAAAGGGCAGGGAGGTATGATTTCTGTTAATATATGACACAGGAGGGGGCTGCCTTAAGAAAGAGTATAGAAAGATGCAAGGACCTAATGATTTGGCACCTCACTTATTTCTTGTATTTTAAAATTTTCTGTTTTCTTTAGGTAACCGACTGGTGAGCCTTCACTGATAAAAGCTGTTTTAATAGCAGTTATCATTTTTTGTAAATATCGGGATAAGGTAAATTCAGGCACCATTTAACAGCAAATTTGCTGAGGTTTTTTTGCTTGCAATGGCACGAGTCTGTGTGTCTCTCGGTACTTTGCCAAATCCAGTTATTGTAAGACAGTTAATTCAAGGGCTTGCTCAGTACTATTTCAGTAGGATAAAAGACAAAATTACTGGGTAGATAACCCTCACCCACCATCTACAGTAAAATTGAAAAAACCTCAGCAAGCAAACTAGAGCTACGTATTTGCCAAACATTGTTCACCTCAGTGAAGAGAGCATTCTGGAGAGCGCAATGGATGCTAGCAGTTTTGAGCAGTGAGAAATTGTCCTTAAGGGAATGTTTCCTTCACCATAAACCAAACAGGCTTGGGACTGCTTTAACATGTACTGGGAAGGATCATTCAGTTCCTTCATACTTCAGAACCAAGGGAGGATTAAACCTCACACAACAATTTTCCTCATCCTTTCTACCACTGTACCAAATAAGAAATCACAACAGCTAAGGACCCAGAAGACATTTTGTGGCAGTAAGTTTCAACAGAAAATAGGGGGTTTTCCCCTCAAGAACAGATTAGTGCATTTAAAAGAGTTTTTTCCACCTATCTCTCCTACCTAAATTTGCTTCTTTTCAATTGAAAAGGACTTTTGCTCTAATGAGCAATTACCCAATTTGCACAGTTATAACCAGTATATGTAACCGGGAATTGCACTTAATCTAGAAGGATTTTGTTCTGTTTTCTGCATAGAGCTAAATACAGCTTTTTATTCTTCTACAGTTCCGACTAAACACAGTGGGAATCTTGAGTCTCTGAAGAATGTAAACTTGGGCCCTAAAATTTTCCTTGGTTTACTTCCTCCTATGCTCAGACACAGTAGAACTGGAATGGTGAGTCCCAAATTACACATTTTTTTAATATACACTTTCATGCAACCCATTAACCATTGACATAATTTTATAAGTGTGATCTCTTCAGATAATTTTGTGAAAGTTACACGCTTGGATGAAAATTTATGAAGAAAAAAAAAATGTAGTTTGTTTGCTTTCATGCCTTCTCCTTTTTCTACCTGGAGTTTGTATTTATTTTACCATGTCATTTGTGCTTTTTCAACAGGTAAGTTAATGAAATCTTGGAGTTTTTACTCTATATTAAGTATGGCACTGTGCCAGAGCTATACTGAACAGGGACATGAATTCATGAACATACAGCGCATGCAGGACTTGCAAAGCAGAGAAATACTATTTTATACCTGATGGAAAAACAACAAAGAAGACCATTGTCATACAAATAACAGACATTGGGTTGCCCAGCAGTGAGTAAAGTAGGTCTATTGAAAAGCAAATTTTGAAAGTACCTTTGATTCTTTGTGGGTTTTTTTAACCCTATTAAACAAAGCAAAAGCAGAGGATGTATGGAAAAAACTTTCAGAAATACTTTACCAGTACTGACCAAAGTGCAAATTAAAAAGCAATAAACAAAACAAAGTAGCTTTAATTTACCTACATTACCAAAAAATTGCCTGATAGTTCCAACAATTATTTCCCACTGCTGGGATCTTATCAAGCTGCCTATTAGAATATGCAGATAATCTCAGCACTAACGAACGCCCCTCTCTGAATTCACTGTGCACTAATTCAATGAAGTTGCACCAACCGTGTATTTGCAAATTAGGTCAGACAAAAGATATTTAGTTTAGGTTAATTTAGGGTTAATTTAGGATTATCAACACAAGAATGAAATTACTTACCTTCAGAGGATTCAGCTGGTTTTACAGTTCTGTTTAAAAAACAAACAAAAAAACAACCCAACCAAACTTCACTGTTCCTCTGTCCACACTGTTTGAATTAACACCTCATCGATTAAAATCGGCTCTGGAAAGACAGAGTTTAACTACCAGACAATCAGGAAAACGGTAATTTCCTCCCTTCCTGTGAAACTAATGACTATTCATGCCTACCCTTTTGGTGAAGCTGTAATGTTTGCTTGAGGCTTAACTGTGCACTATGTATTATAGTCAGCAACTGTGACAAAATTCGTGAGCAATGCATTTAAAACAAACCACCTCATGAAGGTTTGGCTCATTCAGGCAAGTCCACATCCTCTTTCTATGCTGGTACAAGAAACCTGAAGAATTTAATGTATAATGTGTTGAAGAAATTCAGTAATTCTGCAGAAGGCAAAAATCCTTCATGTAATTATTACTTTAGTCAGGTCAAAACACATAAGCATATAAATTAACTGCTGTATGTGTTTGTATACGTATGTATATACATACAAGTTTGAGCAGGATCTTTGAAAGCAGCACTTTCACGTAACCCCTGCAAAGAAAGTCAGCAGGATGTTACATTCTCTGTAACTGTGAATACTGGACAATAACTTCCAAGGAAAGGAAAAAAATACGGTGTTTCTTTTAATCATGAAGAATGATACCTGGAAAAATACTACCAGAAACAGCCTCTTAATTTCCCCTCATAGATTTTGCTTTTATACTTGCATTCTCATTTTCCACAAATAATTAGGAATTATTTTCTACATTATTTTTAGACTACAGCTATTCAAATTTTGTATTCATAGGAGACTCAAGTAAGAGATTATACCTGCCACTCCAATGACACTTGAAATCCATGGAATTTTCTGAGGGTGCCTTAACAACAAACCCTCTGGTATGTATTTAAGTGCTAAAGATTAAAGTCATTGAAGAGATAAATAGTCAACTTGACAACAGTATTTTTCCATTTTAGCAAAAGTGCCGTCTCCTCCCATAGAAAGGAATGCCAGTGTTTGTAAAACTAATCTCGGAGAACTACAGAGATTACAGAAGCAGAAATAAGGCTACGCAAACTAGTTGGTTTATTACGCATTTTACATTCTTTAGTACTGCCATAGGGATTAACCAACTTGCACTTTTTCACGTCACATAAATTACCAGAAACTACAGTCGCTTAGAAACATCTTAGGAGAGAAGCACAGCTGCCTACAACTATTCTTTCAAAGACCTGAGATCTTATTTCCCATTTAAAGTATAACTCTGGAGATTCAGTCATCCACCTTCTATGTGATTCTTCTGATTAAAACACTAAATCCACAGCTCAAACAGGATTATACTATGGCATTACATACAACGGACAGGACTCAATGGCCCAAAAAAAGCATTTATGTTTCCTGTTCTGCATTCATCTATTAACAATTCACAGCTAAATTGTTGAAACCTGTTATGATGAGTAACAATGCACAAAACAAGCAGATCCACAGGGAGAAGACATTACAAGTTCCAGCCCCTCACTATTCTGTAGCTAGACTATTGCTCTGGGCTACTGTGCTCACTGTGGCAGAGGTGGTTTTAAACACTAACAAACTTCAGAGAAACTGAAAAGGAGTTCTGATTCCCTGCAAAAGACACAGAGAAAATCAGAGGGTTAATATAAAATTAGGGACAGCTCCCTGAAAATACACGCTAACAGGCAGGGTACCTATACAGGCCTCATGTGATCAAGCAAGCTTGTTCCTTTGCAGCACTACTACTCAAAAATCTTAACTAAGAGAAATATCTATACACATGTGGAATTGTGGAACCTGCTGGTTACTCTGTCAGACTGACCAGCTATTGACATTCCCTAGGATTTATGGAGGTGCAAAGGTTTTAAATTAGCCAGTTGCTCCTTGCAATGGAGAATGGATCCTGAACGTAAGTGCAAAGCTGGTGCAAATCAAATCCAAATCAATCAATCAGTTCAATCAAAAGTTCTGAGAAACTGTGGCCAGTGGTTTAAGCACATACTCATTTGATTTTTAAAGTTGCTTTTTTTAGCCAGCTACATTTGTCAGATTTTTTTTCTGCATAGTGGATGAAAACATATTTTATGAAAGGTGCCAGGCAACCTTGACTCCATGGGGATTTAAGCTATTTATCCATAGAAATGACTGTGAGACAGGGAGAACCAATGCAAGTTTCTACCTACTGCTCTACATTTGCCCCCTCCTCTGATCCCTCTCAGAGGGGAGAACAGTTTTGCTTCTAAACCCTACCCAGCCTTCAGCCTCTCTAATGAGACAGGACCTTATAAATCCCAATAGATCTGCTGCTTGTGATACTGGCAAAGCAAATTATTAAAGGCTCTGAAAAATGCTTTGTTAAGGAGTCAGTCTGTAAAGGCGATGTTAACTCTTCCATTGCCTTCAAATGAAAGCAAAACTGGGCTCAGCAAAGGAAGCACAGGAAATCAGTCTAAGGAAAGAGGCAGCTGAAACTCCCAGTATTTATTTGCTCATTCTAGTGCTACTCCTTAAGCTGTACCAACACACATAAAGGTTTATTTTAAACCCTTCTCACTTGGATTTTTTTGTTTGGTTGGTTTTTTTTTTTTTGATACTAGAATGGCAGCATTTTCTGTACAGGCTATTTAAGTAGCCACTTGTCTTTTCAAGACAAATAGGCTCCTTTCTTTTAAAGGCAAGAGAAGGGAACATTTCAAAATGAGAAACTAGGCAAAGTGGAATTACACCAACTGTATATAGCTTGGGTGCAAACCAGAAACTGAATTCTGATCACTTCGATGTTAGACCATCCAACAAAGTAAAAGTTTTACTGATGGACTAGAAAAAGAGACTAAACTCTGGTCCAAAGAACCACTACAGTTCAAGTAATAGTATATGAAATGCTGAAGAAAAATCAAAAGCTTTTTGTTCAGAAGTTCTTTTTCACACTCTCTTTAAATTTTTTTCATGAAAAAGTCTCTATATTTTCAAACTATAAAAGACAGTGGGTTTTTTCCAAGGCAGATGTTTTTCCTTATCAGCATTACTGGCCTAAAATTAAGTCTTGTCCTTGGAAAAAACCCACACAACTTCTTTTGTTTAACTGTCTGCTTTTTTCTTAAACAGGATAAAGAAATCGTTCTTTAAATTATTCTCAGGATAAAGCAGGCTAGAGAGTCTGCTGGCTCTCAGACATAAGAAAATATGCGGTTTATTGTGGGAACATTAAAAAAATGTAACAGGATTCAGAATAGCCAGTGCAGAGGAAAATAACGCATACTTAACTACCTTGGGAATACATTCTAACCCCACCTTAAATTGACTGCAGAACATCCAGTGACTCAATGTAATAGTATATGTACTTGGAACTCCCTGACAAGGAAGCTGCCGAGGCATTTTACATTCAGTATCGTCTTACATCCATCTGCATCTATTTAAAACCAGAACAGTTCCACTGAAATTGATGGATATAAACATTTAATTTAGAATATTCTGTGAGGTCAAGGCAGGTTCTCAAGTTCTGGGAGCCTGAAAATTCTTTTGAAAAAAGGAATGAATAACCTTCCAGGAAGCTTTGGAAAATTACCTCTTTGTATCAGAAATACATTATTTGTTGCTTGAGTAATGGGAATTAATATTTACTTCTACAAAAATACCTTGGAGTTCCTACCATGACAGAATGTGAGGTAGGTTAGAAGGGAGTAACAGTCATCTACTATACTTATTTAAAATATTCAAGACTCTCACATTAGCATCTGATTAAGACATCCACATTCATTTTGTTCCTTATCTATAATAATAAAAAGAATGGTTTAAAACATGCTAATCAAATATTTTGCCATGCAAATGAGAATAATTCTGTTCTGAATGTAAGTGTATTTCAATCATGTTATACGACTGGTTAATGCAAGAACCTGTTGGTCTTTGTTCCCTTCATAGTTGAAGACTCTTTGCATAGAGCTCCCTTCAGCATAGGAAAATAGTCATCTTATGGCTTTCTACAGTATTTTCCAGCATGTACATGTTGGAAATTATCATGCATTTCCAAGTAATTTGGTAATGAACAATTATACTTGAAAATTCTACCAGTTCTCAAGGGCTGATCTGACTGTATTACTCAGTCAATTTTGAAATTGGTGGTTTTTAAAAAATAAATAGGGAACAATGCCAAATAGAATTGAGAAACTCTGAGGCTATTTTTGAATCTAAAAAAAATTCCATGCACAACATGAAGGTCAAAGAATATCCTGCAATTCATGAGCATTCACCTACAGGCAACCCCTGACCTACTTCCTGAGCTAGCCCTTTTGTTTGTGTCACTTCCCTAAAAAACTACGCATAGTTATTTCAGAGAGTTGAACAGATTGAATCATTAACAGAAGAGAGAAATGACTGTGAATGTAACAGTAAACTTTGCAGCATTTTATGATGAAAGCTGTATTTTCCGAAAGCCAAGTGCTCTTTCAGGTTACAAACAGGGAAAGGATCCGGAAACAAATTTCCCTTTAACTCAAGTGAATTTTACTGTGCTTCACAAGTAGGCTCTCTAGACACTAAGACCATGTTCTCTCCATGCTGTCTCAGGTACAGATGGTTAGTCTTCATCCAGCAAAGAAACAGTTCATGCAGGGTTAGAGCCATGGCACACAAACCTCACAACTGCTGACTTAATTCCTTCGCTGTTTCTTTTAGAGCAGAAAGTCCTAAAACCACGTTAATTTAAGCCAACAGACAGATTCAAAACAACTGCAGCAAAGCCAGTGTATGGATTTGAAATGTAGTATAAGAACATTAGTAGCCCGTCATGCAGAAAATTTCTGAAAACACTGAATTTGGGCAAATTTTGTAGCCATATTGTTTAAAGTAACACATTTACAGTTGTCACATCAGCTGTTCCTTCTGAACAGCCTGCCAGCAAATACCAATAGCAGCTGTAACAGCAATAGCAGAACGCCCTGGGATCAGCATGAGTACCTCAGAGTTTTGCTAAGCACTATTAAAATCAAAATCTCTGTATTCTTCAAAGTACACATATACATATTACTGAAAGCAATTTTAGTGCGCAAAAAGCGCAAACCCACAAACTCTGAAAACGTAAGCCAATGTAAGCAGCAGCACTGCCTTCAAACAATGGCCAAAGATACACAAAAAGACTCAAACTGCAAAGTACTTCAAGTAACTTTTTAAAAATTAATGACATGACTACATGAAAGTAAAATATTTTTAAGAGAAATTTCTTGGTCCATGTGTTTCAAAACCCCTTTTTATATAACCCTCTCAGTTTTAAAAGGCATTTTTAAGTTCCTTGGTCACTATCCAATCACACTAAGCTTTTTGGTTGTTTAAATGATTAAGCAATTAAAATGATAATTTAATTTGATTTTTTTTTAATCTTAAGGAGGCACTTCTGGCAAGAGAATGAAAAATAGTAAGAACAACCTTCAGACCATCCCTTAAGTTTGGAGGTTAAGCTAATATTCCATATAGTGAGGATGCTTTTATTGTTAAGTAAAGTTCTTATTATAAAATTTACAAAATGTTGAGTACAACATAAAAAAGACAGCTCAGTTTTAAATAAAGTGCTCAGAATGCCCATAAGAAATTTGCCTTCTTGTAAAATAGGATTCTATTAAAAAAAAGATAAAATTTGTTTTCTTTTTGGCTTGCATTTAATTCTAATACCATACCAAAGTGGCATTATCATTAATTTTTTTTTTAAATACTTTGAATTTCAAAAATAAAAACACGCTTATAATAAAGGAAATCAATGTATAATAGCAATCTGCCAACCCCAGCCTAAGTAAAGCAGACAAAAAAACCTCAAGCTCTATTCTGAGAAAAGGCTACCCTTGCTTTTTACACAGAGGATGAATTCTTTTCTTTACTTCAAAATCCCTTATTATTAAATATAGAATCATAGAATCATAGAATAGTTAGGGTTGGAAAGGACCTCAAGATCATCTAGTTCCAACCCCCCTGCCATGGGCAGGGACACCTCACACTAAACCATCCCACACAAGGCTTCATCCAACCTGGCCCTGAACACCACCAGGGATGGAGCACTCACAGCCTCCCTGGGCAACCGATTCCAGTGCCTCACCACCCTAACAGGAAAGAATTTCCTCCTTATATCCAATCTAAACTTCCCCTGTTGAAGTTTTAACCCGTTACCCCTTGTCCTGTCACTACAGTCCCTGACGAAGAGTCCCTCCCCAGCATCCCTGTAGCCCTGCTTCAGATACTGGAAGGCTGCTATTAGGTCCCCACGCAGCCTTCTCTTCTCCAGGCTGAACAGCCCCTACTTCCTCAGCCTGTCTTCGTATGGGAGGTGCTCCAGTCCCCTGATCATCCTCGTGGCCCTCCTCTGGACTTGTTCCAGCAGTTCCATGTCCTTTTTATGTTGAGGACACCACAACTGCACACAATACTCCAAGTGAGGTCTCACAAGAGCAGAGTAGAGGGGCAGGATCACCTCCTTCGACCTGCTGGTCACGCTCCTTTTGATGCAGCCCAGGATACGGTTGGCTTTCTGGGCTGCAAGCGCACACTGCCGGCTCATGTTCATTTTCTCATCGACCAGCACCCCCAAGTCCTTCTCTGCAGGGCCGCTCTGAATCTCTTCTTTGCCCAGTCTGTACCTGTGCCTGGGATTGCTCCGACCCAGGTGTAGGACCTTGCACTTGTCGTGGTTGAACTTCATAAGGTTGGCATCAGCCCACCTTACAAGCGTGTCAAGGTCCCTCTGGATGGCATCCCTTCCCTCCAGCATATCAACCGGACCACACAGCTTGGTGTCATCGGCAAACTTGCTGAGGGCGCACTCAATCCCTCTGTCAGTGTCAGTGACGAAGATGTTAAACAAGACCGGTCCCAACACCGATCCCTGAGGGACACCACTCGTTACCGGTCTCCAGCCAGACATCGAGCCATTGACCACAACTCTTTGTGTGCAGCCATCCAGCCAGTTCTTTATCCACCAAGTGGTCCATCCATCAAATTGATATCTCTCCAATATAGAGAGAAGGATGTCGTGTGGGACAGTGTCAAACGCTTTGCACAAGTCCAGGTAGATGACATCAACTGCTTTACCCTTATCCACCAATTCTGTAGCCTCATCATATATAAGTGAATTGATATTAAAGGGGAAAAAATAATTTATCATAGATAAGCTCATTGCTCCATTTAGTCTCATATGAGATACTGGACTGTAGCCTTCATCTGAACATTCAGAGAAAAACAATAAAATACTTCTAAGAGAATTTTACACTTCTTGTAACTCAAGGTTTTAATGTAGCATCAGGGATTATAGATCATCCATTCTGCTATGAAGTTGAAAAGATCCTCCTTTCCAAAGCTTAGTCAGAATGTGAAGTGCTCCAAAATCTACACATGTACTCAGACTGTCCTCCAAGTTGCAGTGCTTGTTAGAATCCAGGCTAGATCTAGCAATCAATCAATCTTTGTGGACCTTTGGCAATAGTATTCTATGGCCCCAACCCCAGCCCTCAACTGCTGACAGTAAGTCAGCACTTGGCTCAGATCCTTTGACAACAGTTACCAAAACAATTTAACGACAAATTAGGCTTTTACAATTAGAACATACAAAGCACATATGCAGCAAACTAAAAACCTAGGTGAGTTTCCTGCCAGCTAGTTTTGCCAACCTTTATTTTCTTTTGTCACGTTCTCCCTTTACAATCTGAACCCAACTGTTGGAACAAATCTGAGACTCTGTCTAGGAAAATAGCTGTGGTTCACCTTTGTCAATTTTAGTTAATGTTTTTCATAGGTATAACCTTGACATATATTTAGGTAATGGGAGTGGAAAAACAGCAAGTCAAAGTAAAAGCAGAAAGCAAAGCAGTGAAAAGTGTAAAGGACATTTTATGGAAATTGAACAGATGAGTATAGGTATCAGCCAAGACAAGAAAGTCTGATGTTCAGACAGGGAGAAGAATTTTCAAAAGGGGAAAGGAAGTTTGCCAGCCTTGCTCAGTGTTAATGTACATATGTGAGGAGTAGGTTCCCAAGAGGGGAAAAGGAGACTGAGGGACAAGGGCATCTCTCAATACTTTACCTGAGCTTCAATCAGGGTGCAACCTCAAGTTCAAAATACAGAAAGAGCTGAAAGACAATAAGTACCTGGCAACACAAGCCTGAGTTCTGCTATCTTTGAATGACTGTCCAACACATAGAGTATTACATTCTTTCCTTGCAAAAATAGTTAGGAACATTCCAAGGACAAGTTATATGGCATTATAAGGCAGCTTCTGCAAAGAAGGACTTCCATTTTACATGGGCCATTCTGGTAAAGAAACATCAGTACCTCAGGTATGTAACTAAGCTTACTTCATTTCAACAAGTTATGATGGGTTAGCTGAGCCATAGTAACTCACCAAGCCTACTATAAACCATCATAAAGGTAAACTATTTTAGCCTAACATAAGGTGTTTCAAAGTGGTTTTGCCATGTTTAAAGAATGCAGTTCTGCTGACATGCAATAATCTGGGCACGTGCTGGAGCTTTCACATACATAAACCTTCTCCACAGAAATACTGCATCTGCAAAATTTTATGATTGCTTCTTAGAGAATGCCACTCTTGCCCATAAGAATCCAGCTAAGACCAGGTTTTCACTTGTCCAGCACTGAAGTAAAAAATCCTTTCCATGTTAACAAAATGATTGATTCTCCCACATATGTGTTTGGACTCTTCATCAGAGACCGTAGTGATAGGACAAGGGTTAATGGGTTCAAAGTTAAACAGAGGAAGTTTAGGTTAGACATAAGGAAGAAGTTCTTTCCTATGAGGCTGGTGACGGACTCGAAGGGGTTGCCCAAGGAAGCTGTGAATGCTCCATCCCTGGCGGTGTTCAAGGCCAGGCTGGACAGAGCCTTGGGTGACATGGTTTAGCAGGAGGTGTCCCTGCAACCCCCTGCAGGGGGGTTGGAACTGCATGATCTTTAGGTCCTTTCCAACCTTAATTATTCTATGATTCTATATATTTGTATTAAAACTTCGTATTTGCGAAGATGCTTCAACTAAGCCAGCATTTTATTCAGTTATCCCAACACAATACATAGTTGAGTGTAAAATTAATACAGGATCCTCTCAGCTTTAAAGGCAGTATCATTATGTTCCATACAACTAAAAAGTTGTATTCTCCCCTCTCTTTTTTCCCTAATAAGTCCATTTTGCCAAGCTCTGTACTACACAAGACAACAAAATATCACCAGGGAATTTTAGTTCTGTAGTACGCGCTTCTTTTTGGCAATAAAAACATATTCGTATTTATGCACATACCAAAAAAATCCAACAGCAAGCAAGGTAGTCTCCTCCTAAAGAACAGCCTCCTCCTGCTGTGCTGCCATTTGAGATTTGCGTTCAATTACTTGCTCAGTGTGGGTGGACATTCCTAAGCTATGGTTTCATAATCGCACAAAGTCTTCTTACAGAAGCCTCTGTTTAAACTTTCTGTAATATGATGCATTCACAATCCCCCCCCACCACTGCACAATCCAAGCCTGTATCTGCACCTGCCTTTGCACAAGAGTGTTGACTGTGTCTACAGAGATTGCTTAAAAATCCTGCTGCTTCAGCAGGAGAGAAACACGCGCTAGCTGGTTTCCCATGGGAGATTAGATAAACATTAAAAACACCCTACAACCGAAAACAAAAGAGAACCTGAACTAAGGTCACATTCTTAAGTCTGTTTCTGAGTAAAAGAAATGCAACTCTATTATTAACTCTATCAAAACCTCAAACTAAGACCTTCCACTTTCCGATAAAACACATCATAAGGCACAACACGGAAAGCAAGCTATTTTTAATGACAGAAAAGGAACAACAAACCAAAGGTATAAACCCTACAGCCTGCTCTCAAGCATACGAAATGAGTTTTTTTGACGCAGTTGTTGACATAAAACTTATCAAAGATGCTGCCTCACAGAACAGAGTAACCCCGAACGGAGCGGCACCAAACGCACAACCCCCGGGTTTTCGGAGCGGGTTTCCAGCGCCGCGGCTGGGGGATCCGAGGCTTTCCAGACTCCGCTCAAGCGGTGCTCACACACCTACACGGCAAGAGCCGCCCAGGGCCGAAAGGACGGCATAAGCGCTAGGCAGCTCCCCGCTCTCCTCAGGCAGCCATTAGAGAGCTGCCACCCAGCCCAGGCCGGTGGCGCGGGGGCGGTAGTACGGGGTCGCCTCCCACACCACAGCCGCGGCTGGCCCGCAACAGGAGCCCGGCCGAGTCCGAGCGGGCGGGGAGAACGAAAGCGGACTCCCGAAGACGGAGAGACAGCAGCAACGCCGGCCCTCACCGCGGGGCGGAAAACATAGACCCCTCCTCCCGCCTCCTCCTCCCACAGGGCAGGCCTGGGCCCCGCCCGCGCCGCGCCGACCCGGAGCAGGAAGCAGAGGATGGCGTCCCTTGACCTCAGCGTGCCACGGAACGGCTCACGGGGAAGTGATGGAGGTGAGGCGGCGCCGGGGCGGGAGCGGGAGCGGGCTGCGGGAGCGGCAGGGAAGAGGGCTGGCCTCGAGCGGGAGGGGCCGTTGTGGCGGGGTGCGCGGGCGTTAACGCGTGTGGGTGCCGCCGGCGCGCCGCTGCCCCGCCAAGGCGCAGCGGGACCTGGCCCCTCACGGCTGCCGGCGGCCCCGCGGTGGAACGGAACGGAACGGGGCGGGTGGGGAGCCGCGGGCGCGCCTGCCGGCGGGGTTCATGAGGCCTCAGGTACGGGACCCCTGGAGCTGGTGCTGTGCGGCCGTGAAGCAAAAGCAGCTCCTGAAATGAGTTCCCTCCTCTCTGTTTGTGCTAGCGCTGCTGGAAAACATAACTTTGTTTCAGGGAGAGCTTTTCAGCCTTGCTTTCCCTCCTGCGTACCCAGCGTAGGCTTTCTCAGGGGAAGGGGCAGTGGAGTTTTTTGTGAGGTGATTTTGGAGGAGCCGTTTCGATTCGCCGTTTTACTTACGTGTAACCTATTGCAGTGCAAGAGTGACACTGTCTGGAGAGTTTCGCTGATGCCTTTGACACTTCCAGATAGTGTCAGAATGCACCACTAATTTATTTATTTATTATTGATTCGTGCTTGCATTTCATGCCTTTTGGTTGCCTCGTTATGGATTTCTCTTGTTAAATGGGGTTAGCTGAGGCTTTTCACTCTCTGGCTGCTGTGCCCAGCATGATTCAGTAAAACCAAAAAGAAACATTGGTACCAGAGGCAGTGGAAGCAGCCTGGTTAGAAATTCACCAAATCACACGTTTATGTATGTAGCCAGGTTTAGTTATCTTTGTTACAATTTACAGGATTTTGCAGTGGTAAAATGTTGAAGCTATCACTTGTACAGATACAACTTTTTAAATCCAACTGTTGAAAACATTTACTGTTTAAAGTATCTCAGCAAAGACAGAATTTCACAGGTTTTGCATGGACATCTGGAAAATCCTTTATGGATTTATAGCTGTAGGTTCTGTTTTGCTAAAGTCAGGATTGCAGTTAGGCTGTCCAGATTTTGGCAACATAAATAAGGCATCTGCACATCCTTTACATTCCTAGCCTGTGGTTTGAACTTGACGTCAGATAGTAAGCAAGCTGTGTATTGTTTTGAGTTCAGGTTTGTATGTCTGGGTGGTTTTGTGCTGTAGATCATGTTGAGTTTTGTTGGTTTGTTTACTTTTTTGTCCTGTACACTGGTGTTCCTTATGAAACACTTGAGATAAAAGAACAGGTATTCCTTTCTTGTAAGCTTTATAGGTAAATATCTCCTCCAGTATTTTTCTGACAGTTGTTAAGCGATAGCCAGGCTTTTACAAGTTTTACATAACGTGTCGCTCTTCCAGTGAGAAAATCTAGTCCATTGAATCTCCTTGAACTGTATAAAGATGATGAGGAGATCCAGACTGGAGTAATTAATTATAATTATAGGGCATAGTCCTGTCCTGTTTAAAGTTACTATGCTCTTTGCTCAGTTTAGATGTGCACGCGTCTGTGTCTTGACCTAAGGGTGTAACTTACAGTATTGTACTTGCAGATGTGTGAACTCTGTAGTGCACTGCTACTGGAATTATTCCTTGAAATAAGGAAGCAACAAATTGTTGTAGTAGTTGTCCTTCAACGTATTGCAGTTGCCATTGTTTGCTGTCTCTGAGATGAAACTGGATATTTGTATATCACAGTGCTTTAATTCAGTTCTATGGAATGAATGTTTGTGGGTCCCCTACTGACGGTGGAAACAGTGTGTGTCTGCCCTATCAGTGGGGTAGCCTTGTCTCTGGTTGCTACTTTCTTGTCACACTCCACATTTGTCGCTTTATCTTATGTATATATATCTATAGCAAGACCTTAAAAAATTGGTAAGTTGACTTTGAGCATGTGGAACAAGTTATTTGCCATAAAGCATCATTCATGAAATATGGTCTTGTGGGCTTTACCACCACTTTCTTTTGGGTCCTGACTGTGTATAGGACACAGAATAGGGTGACTAAGATCAGTTTATCCGTAAAGAAAACTTTTCTCAGTTGACTGATAAGAATCTTTATAAGAACAGCTAGTTTTTTTGTTTTGTTTTTGTTTGTTTAATTCTACATGAACTGATAACACTATGGGAAGGAGAAGGAGTCTGGTGGTTTGATTGTGTGGTTTGTTGGTGGTTTTTTTTGGAGAGCGAGGGTTCTTTTGGAGTGTTTTTTGAGTTGGGATATTAAGATACTCCTTCTGACTACAACTGCTATAACAGCTCTTCTATTTTATAATGACCAGCGCATAGTCAGGGAAAAACAAAACAAATTTAAAGAAAACAAAAAACAAGCCACAAGTCTGTCAAGCCTGATGGTATGTAGCTTCATATAGGAGCATCTTTTTTACATATATGAGAATGGGAATTGAGGAGGTAAGGGATGATTCTTGTAAAAACAGTTTATAAAGCATAGGAAGTAAAAGTGGTTGATTTGAAACTTTGCTTGTCATTGTGCAATTACATAAATGGTAAGCCAAGAACAGATCTACAAATTGTGAAGCCCTGAGTTTTGACATAGGATATAGTACTTTCACTGTGATGCTGGTGGTAGCGATTGTGTAAATTATTGTGGCCTTTCTGTTTTCCTGTCTATAATGCTAATAATAATACTTCATTAAGCATATATAATGATTAATTTATAAAATGCTTTGAACATCCAGCCTACTGTTAAATTTCCAGTTAATGTATTATTGCAGTATCTAAATAGCTTATGTAACATAAGCAAAATAAAACATTCCTTTTCTGAGCAGGTTCATGAACAGTGCTCAAAATAGATTCATTTCAATTTGATTGATGTAGAGGAGTTTTCTGTTATTGTAGAATATATTAATATATATTGTATTATATACTTTATATCTTGTGTGCTGGCATCCAAAACAATAACAATATTTAATACATAGGGACTATGAGAAAGAAGGAACAAAGTTATTCCAGAAAGAATAATTAACATTTGTGTAGGAAAGACTGTCAAAACAACTTCCATAACAAAAAAGAAGGATGTACTGCAGACTTCAAAAGAGGTTTATCCATTCTATCGACTGACTTGTTTGCAAAGTGGTACAGAAAAATTTACATGCCCTAGGGCATGGAAAATATGCATTATTAATTCTATTTTAAAAAGCTCTTTAACTTCATTGTTGCCAGATGGGATGAGAAGAGATAAGTGTCCTGCACTGCAAATGGCCTACTGCTCAGCATTATTTGTTTGCTAGTCTGGAGTCAGCTTTGGTGGATAAAGAAGGCTGATGACTCTAAGGTTTGTACTAGAAAGCTGATTTTATGCTTGAATTCCATAAGGTAAAAGGAATGTGTGAAGCTTGGAAGCCCTTTGTGTTTGAGCACCCTAAAGCATATAACTGTATGTTGCTGCAGTCATGTTAATTAAAAATTGTGGGATTCAACATTGGTTTGCAGGTCTTTTGAGCAATAAGGTTTACTTTTTCAGCCTGGATAAACAAAATTATTTTGTTTCATCTATATATATATAATACCTAGATTTTATTAGCATACATCCTTCATCTTTATTGTAAAGGCAACTCAAGAAATGAATTAAAAGAATTTGACAAGGTTATTGCTTAATAACCTAACAGTCTAAGTCGTATTCATAAGTATAGTTTTCAGCTTCATTAATTAGAACAGCAATTAGCCCCTTCTGTCAAAGCAAATGTTCATTATCAAATATAATATTAGAGTAACCTAGTAAAGCAGAAGTTTATTTTTACAGTGCAGCTTCATATAAGTCAAGTTTTGCTGTAGCCAAAACAATGCAGTGCTTCTGAACAGCTTGGACTGAAGGATGAACTTAAGGATGAACTTGAGGATGAGCTTTGCTGTGGGTTTTAAAACATTGTATATTCTCAGTTATTTTGATTTTTACTTACAGATGTTTGACAGAATCAAGGCATCTGATGAAGCTTCTGCTTCTTCAGCACAAGGTGAGAAGTTTAAAAGTAAATGGTTTTGCTACAGTTATTCTTACTTTTTTTTTAGTCTAATAATAGCAGAAGCATCAGTTCACCATGTAGTTTCAATTGCACACTTTGATTTCATAGGTTTTGTTATGGAACTTGGATGGAATAAGTGAATTCTGAATTGTACACAGAGTTTGTATGTCAGTGTAATTTCCTTGTCCTGTAATAAGCTGTTAAGGACATGTTACATTTTATCTCAGTGATCATGGATATGGCAGTATAAATGCAGATTGCTTAGTCTTGATCCCAGACAAATCAGTAGAAAAAAATTCCCACTCACCTCAACCATGAAAGAGTAAAGTTTATTTTATGAAGCTGTCAGAGGAACTTTGGGGACAAAAGGATCTCTCTCTACACACGCTTTCTTTTTTAATCTTCCTTTAAAATAGTATGTTTGACAAATGCAATGTGAGAGAAGTAATTGATGGCAGGTGAAAACTCTGTTTCAACTCTGATACTCTGTTTTGGTTTGTTTTCCCTATAGGAACAGGAAGACATGGTGTTGAAGGTTCTGTACGACAGGACAGCAGTAGCAGGTAAGTTAGGTCATGATCTAACTGGCATCCAGCTTACTGCTTACACAAAGTAAACCAGAAAGAATGTGGTTTTCAACCTTACCTGTTATTTTGTATAATGGATGACAGTGATACAATATAGGTCAAGTATACGATGGACATCCTTCTTATCTGTCCCCACGTACTATTAAAAACTGTGGGGAAGGTGCATTGTAGTGCCCAAAACTAATGTGTGTGTGTCAAGATATCTTTATCTTTAGTCTTTATTTTTTTTTTTTTTAATAATAAAATCCCAAGAGAATTAAAAAATTACTCTGCCTTTTTCTGGCGAGACAGTTCTCTTCAGATTTCAGCCAACTGAAACTAGCATTTGTGTTAGCTGTGCCTTCAACCTGTTACCCTTTGTTCTGCATTGAAGAAACAATTTGCTTAGTGAAATTTGCTTGGGAATACCTTAAAATATGTAGTCCTACTTGCCATTACAACTCTGAAATAGAAGCATTGATCTTTCAAATTTGTGCCAGCTCTATAGTAAGATAGCTGGGTAGAATTTCCATGTTAAGAACATGAATTAAACATCCCAACATGTCTTGGTAATATTACCTGCTTCTTTCAGTTTACACACGAGACGGCAAGACCATTCTTGGCCTGGAGTATCTACTGTGCAAAATAGACAAGGGTACTGCAACTGTTGCCATGTACACTACAGTAACCTGGAACAGGTAAGAAGGCTTTTGTATAATTCAGCAACAGATAGCAAAGAGTACGAGAAGGCTTTATCATCTTATAAAATATCAGTCTTTACACTGAACAACTAATACTGAGTGAAAACTCATCAATTTATGAATTACACAGTGTATGCACCCCCTTATCTATTACCTGTTAAAAAGATACTGATGGAGTGGCATGGCTACTGCAGTCTGCTTTTCTGAAGTGGCACACTGCTGTGTGTTGCATCCAGTAGGTTTATTTCTGTAGCTTTAATCTTGAGATCTGTATATATAGTATGTATTGTATTAGAGTTAATATGTTAGATAAGTTCCAACTCAGAAAGATGTTTCAGCACATTTTAGTATTATTTGAGGCTTTCTAAGCAAGTTTAAAAATCTCACTGGATCAAGGTTTCTTAAAGAAGAAAAGGCTGAAAATTCTTCTTTTTATTTAAATATTTTCATAGCAACAGTGTCATGTTTAATTTGGGAAGTAGTTTTTAGGAACAGGCGAGTGTGTTAACAGTAGTATTGAACTAGTTGTCTCTTTTATCTTTCATCAGCATGTTTTCAGCTCCCAGCACAGGCATTTTACCACTTACTGCAGGAATCGTATGGGTGCCAGTAGCTTGATGGAGCGTTTCTTGCAAGATGTTTTGCAGCATCATCCACACAGATACCATGACAACAGGTATAATACAGCTGGCTGGTTTTTTGTTTTCAAGTGTGTGTTGGTAGAATGCATGCATTATGAGTTCTGTTCCACAACACTATTGATGGCAATTAACTGTGAGGACCTGAAAAAGGAAGCAACATATGGGTCATGGGTATAATGGCAGGCTGTCCAGTCTGACATGCATTTACTAATTCTTGTAATTTGGGCTTTGTATACATGTATTATTATAATTCTGGGCTTTATATATAGCAGTGTATTTTATGGTATGTTTTGAAAGAGTTCATAGTTCTGGTTTGTTGCTTTTGGATAATCGGGTGAATATTTCTGTGCTTATTTCTTCATGATCCTTGCAGTTCGCACATTCAGTTAATACTTACATGGATTACATTAATTGGCCAATTCATTAATGCTCAGATTTTCAAAAGTGTTCTGTTTATTTATCATAAGAGGGTTGGTGTGTAGGTTTTTCCCTGTAGAAGAATGGAAATCAATTAAATCTCATTCCTTTTTTGTTATGTTCTGCAAGGCTGTTGTGGTTTAAACCCAACCACAAACCTCATCCACTCACTCCCCCACTTCTTGCCCTCCCCCTGCTCCTGGAGGGTTGAAGAGGAGAATCGAAAAGAATGCAACTCCCACGGGTTGAGATAAGAGCAGTTTAGTAACTAAGGTATAACACAGATCACTACTGCTACCAGCAATAATAATAATGATAAAGGAAATAACAAGAGGAAAGAATACAACACCTCAACACCAGTCGACCAATAACTCTCCCCACTCCCCCCCAGCAGAGCACCGACCGATACCTCCTCCAACCCTGTAGTCCCTCTAGCCCTTCTGGGTAACTCCCAGTTACATCCTGGGCATGACGTGCTGTGGTATGGAATACCTCTTTGGCTAGTTTGGGTCAGGTGTCCTGTCTCTGCTTCCTCAGCCTCCCCTCCTCCCTGGCAGAGCATGAGGCTCAGAAAGTCCTTGGCCAGACCAAACATTCGAGCAGCAACTGAAAACATTGGCATTATCAGCACTGTTCCCAGGCCAAAAGATCAAAACACAGCACTGTACTAGCTCCTGAGAAGGAGAAAAATGACTGCTGCTGCTCAACCCAGGACAAAGGCAGACAAAAATCCCAGTCTGACCCAGTACAGTGTATCTTCTCAAATAACTCTGCTATATATCTGACGAACAAGTATAAGGGTATTTTGTCTGGAGGCAGTCATATTGGTATTATCAGAGATGCGACAGAACAAGAAAATAGACATGTCTATGACAAATTAGCCCAGGACATGTACACATCACTGCTAATAAGCTTCCATCTTAAATAAATAAATCCTGCTAGTATAAGAGCATGCATATTTTTTTGCCATGGAGAAAATATAGTATTCACTTTAAGGCAACACCTAATGAAAAAAAGCCCTGTCTTGATGTGTTACTGATAGGTTATTTCTTTGGTGAACAAAACTTAATAACTAGGAGCAACAAGCTACCAATGTTCCTCTAAGTTGTTGAAAGAAGGAATGGAATGAGAAAAATAATGTACAAAATCTAGATGAAGCTGGGGGGAGAAGGGAGGAGTAATCCCAAGACTAGACAGAGTTTGGAGGAAGAAAAAAGCAAAGATGGAAAAGAAAGTGTGAATAGATTTATGTTGCAATCCTGCTTTGAAGCAAACAAAACCCCCCACATTCTTAACTGACATCTGAAGTAAGAACTGGGTTGTCTTTGTTCATACATAAAACCGCTTGGATTGATACATGGTTTCATTCAGTTCTTAAATACCTGTTTTTCAGCTGAATTCACAGAGGTATCTTAACAGTGTAATTTAAAAGGATTATAGAAATATTTCAGAGATTCGATTTGTTTTGCAGAACCAATATACCTAGTAGTGATGTGGAGAAAGTAAAGGTGGACCAGAGCTTTGCCTTATACTGAAATTCAGAGGATATTGGTGTTTTGCCTCTCCCCCCCCAAAACCAAAACAAAACCAAACAAAAACCAAATCAACCAAACAAAAAAACCCGCACAAATCAAGAAATCATTCCTTCCTCCAAACTCTTGGTGTAGAAGTTTTAATTTAAAGAAATAATGAGCATTTAAGAGAGCAAATCTTCACGCTGCTTTTGGGGGTAATTCGTAGCAGAACTGTCAGAAGTTCCTAACTGTATAGAACTGTAGTTCTGTTACCACAAAAGACAGTCAAAGAAACTCTATAAGACTTGATTTGGAGTCCTAGAAAGCATTCTTTGTTGCACCACTGGGTGCACACGTGAATCATTTCTCAAAGGTGAGTGCACCTGGAGCCTACAAGCAGCATCCGTATACCCAGCAAACTTATATGCATATTTACAAACTTTCTGGGAAATGTTTTACATATTCATTACATTTAGTAGAACTACTTAATTAATTAATTAAAAACTAATTAATACTTGTATTTTAATTGCGCATATGCTTTCTTGCTGAGTGGTGGTCTTGAGGGGTCTCAGGTGGTCTTCAATAGTTTTCCTCACTGTGTCCGCTGATTGACTTCTGTGCTTGCACATGTGGAAAAGGCTCTTGTGAATTACTTAACAATTGTGTCCATGTTTTAGGTCAGTTTGTTCTGATTTGTTCCTTATCTTCAAGAACTGGCCTCATCTGTCCTAGTTGTTCCTTTATTATCTTCACACTAGGTTGACTATGGAGGGGGGAACAACCCTGCCCCATCATTACTCCTTCCTTATCTTCAAAGGCTACCCTTGTTTTAAACATAACCCAAGGCCACACCAGCCAGTCTTGTTCTCAACAGAGCAGTCCCAATTTACAGCTCAGCATTTCAGCTTACATTGCCTCCACCTCAGAGATGTTTGTAGGTAATTTTTGAAAATTGAATACAGACTGTTAAGCGAGCTAGAAGCCTAGGAATTTGATGCAGTTTATCCATACCAAAATCCATTTAGTCCTATATTCAGTCTTCCAGCAATATCCAGATGCCATGTGTTTATCACAAAGGTAGAAGAACTCTGAAATGAGAAAGTTAAAGGATTATTTCTACTGCCTTTAGCCTTCCCTTTCAGTCTAATTCTGATTTAAACAAAGGTGCTTTATCTCAGACCTTAGGTGGAGAAGAATGCATGCAGCAGTGGGGCACAGCAGTTCAGCTGACAGGCATTGTTTGATCATTTGATAATAGAAACAATCTTGGGTTTGGTCGTTGTTATTTTTTTTTCTTGATGTTTCTTTATGTGAGGTTTTTCTTTTTACTTATTCAGTCCAATAACCCTTATTAGTACTCTGATGAATTCAGTCCTCTTTACTTAGATAACCAGAATTCCACTCTATTCTAAAAGATGATACACCTTTGGGAAAAGTGTTACTTTTTTTGGAGTACACAAGGAATATTGCAGGTTTTGTTACAAAGTTTTATTAATTTTTTTCAGGGAGGGGGTTTTATACTGCTGCTGGTGAATCACTGTGGTTTGGTAGGGTTATGCAAAGTGCATCCCTACTTTTTATGTATCATTTTTTATGTAGCCAGCGTGATTTTCCCCCCTCCCACGCCTCACCCCCCTGCATTATGTGTTGCCATGATTTGAGGAGACTGTTTCCTTAGAAGGTCTCTTTTTTGTTTGTTTGATGGGCAGTGCTTCAGGCCCTGTGTTGTGAACAAGACCTTTGTAGCTCTTGGTCTTCTGATAACTTTAATTTCCATGTTGTTCTGCATAAAAAAGTTGTTTTGTTTATGACTGTTAGTGGCTCTGTAGTTCTCCTCAAATGACCTCAGTAAACAGGGATTTGAGCACATGATACTTAGTACTCTCTGAAGCATTCTGGGAGCTGATAGTAATTATTTTTCAGAGGCCACAGAGAATATGTGATGTTTCAGAAGGACTGGGAAAAAAACCCAAATGTAGCGATTGTCAATTATCATTGAGGGCAGAGAAGAGGATCTGCCTACAGACTTCTTTGCTTAAATTGCAGTGTTTCCATGAGAACTGAATAACCAAACTGTTCATAATAACCTAGAAGACAACGAAATCATGAGTAATGGTCACTGCTGCTTTCGTCAGGAAAAATTGCATCAGGTCATCCTAAATTCCTCCTCTGTCAGGATAATGTACCTTATGTAGAGAATAGAATCGTCTGTCATCTCTCATGTCACATCTGTCATGACATCTCTTGGAAGCCCAGCTTTTGACATGTTCTTTTCTGAGGTTTATAAGAAAGCTAAGGAAAATATGGTTTATTATTAAATGATGATGAAATGAATATGTAGCTGGCTGGAAAACTGTTTTCTTAATTGTTATTGGCTCAGAGAAGGAGAGAACAAAATCTAATGGTGGATCATGGGCTCAGGCACTGAAACCTTTTCTTACCACTAAGCCCTATCCTGAGGTTTGAAGTAGGTGCTTTGAAATATAAGGGGTTGGGGGGGGAAGGCAGGTTTGGTGGTGATTCTATGAAGTATACTTTTCTGGACTAAATCTTGTTAACTCTATAGATTTCAAATATCAGGTTTAAATTTTATTTTTTAAACATTGGCAAAACCTATAATTTTTTCAACTATGAAATAGTTCTTCCAAGCTGACAATTCTTCTTTATTTGTCATCTCTCAGTAAAAGGCTGAAACATAGCTATATTCAGCTAAGTTCTCCTGTAATTGTTTTTCAGTGTTAAGGAGCTACTTAGAAATACTTGCTGCAAGGTTGCTTGGTATCAGCCGTCTTTAACAATAACTGATGTCCGAGTTCTTCAAGGACTTCTGCAGATGTTGGCTATTAAGCATTCTAATTCTGTTAGCTCCTGATTTTTATTTATTTTTTAAACTTTAAATAAGTGTGGAAGCTGAACGTTTATAACCAAGGAAGTTACTGTACAATAAAATCTATTCACAATCCTTTTAGCAGATGAATGCACCATAAGAGGTGCATGGATGCCTGCCATGTATTTAAGCAAGCAGCACATGGGTTTCACAAGGTCTGCTTATAACTTTCAAATGAAACATAATATTCTCTCCACAGTTATATTTACTTTTTTTTCCCAACTATTTTCATTAGATTTGCCCAGCTGTTACACATTGAAGCCTTGTGGGTTCCTGTGTTGCAGAAGAGTCCATATCTGTCATTTCTGTTAGGTCTGCAAGACATAAACACTTGTATTTGAGGCAGTCATAAAGATAGAGCAGACAGTTACAGAATATTTAAAAATCTGCTGTTGTCACTGTGAGGCAGAACAATCATAACTTGGCTTCTTATAGCGGGGAGTCAGAAGCTATGATATGTCTGTGTGAAACAGTGAGCATGGAATTCCTTGGCAGCATGTGCAGAGTTCCTGTCATGCAGCCACCTTTCGTAGAGAAAGGGTCATTTATGCACGATAGTATTCTAATACTGTGCCATATTATAATGTTGTGTTTCTGTACAAAAGCTCAGTATTAACTGATAGCTTTATCAGTGAAATAACCTCTTTATAAACTCCCAACCTCAAACAAAAGAACTATCTTTACTTTTTCTTTCTTTACTGTATTCATAAAATGATCGTAATGTGTTTGCCTGTTCTTAATGGGTGGTTGCATGAAGAGGGTAACCAACTAATTGTCATCTTTAGCTTTGTGGAACGTTGCCTCCTCACCTTCTGCCTGTTTTACAGATGGGCTATCTCTGCTAAAGTAAGTAGAGGTGGTAACTTGTGTTTCTTCATTAGGTGTGATGCATTCTAGGTAGTTACTCTTAAAAAAAAAAAACCTAACACACTATTGTTTGAAAAACCCTAATCGTATTTACAGTATTTATATAAGGTGCTTTTTCCCCTCCCCTTTAGACCAAGCTATGATGACATGCCACTCCCCGTCACTCCAGAGCCTGCTAGGACTGCTTGCCTGCCCCTGGAAGAGATGGACAGAAAGAGGAACAGAGAGAAACAGGAGATTTCCAGCAAAGACCAGGAGTCCACTGGTGAAATACGATCTTCTGCTCCATGCCTGTCTCGTAAGGGTACAAAGAAAACATCTGCAACACAAGCATTTATTGAAAAACTAGAAAGAGGGCAGCAACATGCCATAAGAATATCCAAGCACTCTGTGGGCATTTGTAGCAATGAGAAACGGGACACCCTGAAAGATGCTCAGATTGCAAATCGTAGCCGTGAAGGTCACTTTACAGCTGTGAGTCCTGTATCTCAGCGATTTTCTGTCAGTCCTTTAATCCATAGTTCTTCTGTTAATCCTAAAACAGGAAAAAATGTTAGGAATTTGGCAGCAGCATCAAATCTGATTTCACAGAGTGGATGTGGTAAAACGGGAATGGAGGTACACAATAGTGATGTGTTATTGAAACCATGCTTGAATCCTGGTCCAGCACTGGTTCACCCAAAACGCCCTTCCGTTTCTCATCAGAATACTCTGTGCAGCAACAGCAATCCTTTCTGTATTACCTCAGGTCAATCACTCTCAAAAAGAGATGGTTTACGAACTCAGGATGAAACTTTTGTGTCTGATTTCCATCTCAGGGATACTGTGGGTATCAGCAGCTCCCTAGATCCTGGGACATCCCCACAACTAGCAAGATGCAAAAAACTGAAGATGAACAGAGGTGGTGAAAGTTCAGTGGATGAAACTATTGAAGGTGTTATTTTGAAATACTGTCATGGAAGAAGTACATCTAAAGAAGTTTATTTCAAAGAAGAGAAGAATCCCTGTTCAACTTTTTCATCATTTCTGGACCATACTCATTTAGAGGGCTCTGAAATGAGTTTTGACTGTGATGCACCTATTCAGGCAGGAACAGACTTATCCAAGGCAGCTATAAAAGATATAGAAACCCTAAAAGAGATCCAGATAAATTTGCAAGATAAAGACTATGGAACACAGCTCTCTTCTGTTTTAAAAAGCAAGTCAATAGAGAAAGTAGAAGCAGTGAAACAGGATGTTGTAGTTCATACAGAAGAGCCTGTCCTTCCAGCTCTGCCTCATGTGCCTCCTTCTTTTGTGGGAAAGACCTGGTCTCAAATAATGTATGAAGATGATATAAAAATTGAAGAACTTGTGCGTGATTTCAGGGAAGGTCGTTTTCGCTGCTACTTTGATAGTGAATCTTCAGCCAACTGTACAGGGAAGAGAATAAAGAAAAAAAGGCAGAAGGATGAAAAAAGTAACAATATTGTTGAGGGTAATAGAAGAGATAGAGCATTGTTAAATTCTGGCAATGTTTTAAATGATGCACTAAGCGATGGCTCTGATTTTCATAACCCATCTGTAGCCTCAGATAGACTATGCAATGCACAGATGCTTAAAATGCCTAGGAAAAGGACATGGCGGCTGGCTTCAAGGTGCCAGGTGGTCAAAGTCAGTCATGGCACCCAAACAAGTCTATTGAACTATCCTGTAGCAAAAAGAAAGATGTCTAGAAGGGAATCTGATCCAGCTGATCAGAAATCAAGCATTGTGTGGCCAGAGAATGAAAAAACTCCTAACATGAAAACTAGGCTATGTGCCCTTAAACTTCCTGAGTCCTATAGCAAGATTATGAGTCCTGTACAGCCTAAGACAGTGGTGTATGTACTTTCGTGCCCAGAGATAAAACAGTGTAAAAGTAAACCTATGGATATTCCAAAAATGAGGAAAAATCATAACTCCACGGATAGCAAAGACTCCGTAAGGTATAAATACAAACAGTGTTCTTTCAAGTATTACGACCCACTAACAAATCGAATTCTGAAGATGCCTCCGAAGAGTCCAGGTGGAGAAAAGGCCAAAAAGCCCTCTCACATTCGACAGCTTTTCAAAAGTCTCAGCTTTGATGCAAACAGGAAACTAGCTGATGCACAGAGAGAAAGCACGCCATCAAAGTCACTCAGTTGGTCAGACTTGCACGGTTCATCTTCAACATCTTTCCTGCCGGATCCAGGTAAAGGGAATGATGCAGCCTCAAGTCAAAAGGCTGATGGATCTTCTGTTTCCACAGAAAGAACAGATTGTCTGATATCTGGTCACTCGGAGAACTCTTATAAACACCTGATCATTTCACCTTTGAACTCCTGCCAGTCTGCAGTAGAAGGAGATGTTAGATTAACTCCATTTAACAGTAGAGTTACCAAAACTCCTCTGACCTCTGTCAGGAGTGAGCGGTTGGAGAGGGAGAGTCCAAAGGCAATATGGAAGAGAAAAGAAGGCACTAACAAAGAACCAGTTTTTTCCAGAAAGGCTGCAGGACCAAAGTCTGTCAGATGCACTGTTGGTAGGAGAGGAAACAGAGTAGTGGCAAGCAAACAAACTTCCAGACCTAAAAACCAGCAAAAAGAGGGGATAAGGAGGAAACTTCGTCCTCATGCCCAGAAATCTGCTTTGTCCATCCATAGGTGCCAGACAAGAAAAACTACAGTGGGAAAGCACCCTAAGAAAGAAAAGCCTGATGCTAAAAAATTAAAAGTGAGGAGGAAACCAAAAAGGACTTTTCTGAACTCAACAGTTGTCACTGGGATTCCTGAAAAGAGGCAGAAAGTCATGTCGGAATCTTTTCCTAAGGAGCCAGAGCAGGCTTCTTCCAAAGCCAGGAATTGGGAAGTAAGTGGAGATCAGGGTCACCCTAGCACTGTGAACCGACCCTCTAGAAGAGCTTCTGCTGTACCATTACTTCGAAACTGTCTTGTTCCTCCAGGTGAGAGCTAGCTACCAAAATAATTTGAGGGTTTTTTCTATAACCAGCACCTGGAAAAAGATTGAAGAAAAGGAAATGGAACAGGAGATCATAGATGAAGCAGTTGAAGTGCTAGAGCTGCAGACAGTGCAAAGCCAGTCTCTTGTGAAACAGGTACAGCTGTAAACTCAGCTCTTGTTCCTGGAATATGGGGACATAATGTATTGCACTATTCTACTGTGTAAAGCTGCAGAAGGTGTGTGTTTGAGTTAAAAAGCACTTAGAACCCTCATTACTAGACTTCACCTGTTCATCAGAAAATGAGCTTGAATAGTATCATATTGTTTTTATGGTATTACCAGTGCATACTAGTGCACTGTAATAAGGTAAATTAGAAGCTGTATTAATTGTGCCTGTTCTCATTTTTCCGTAGAATTCTAAAGTGCAAAAAATGACTTGATTGTTACCCTAGAAGTTAAAATGGAGATACACAAAATTCAGTTCAAATTAATGTATGTATTTGTGTAAATACACACCTCCTTCAACACATAATATATATTTGCCTATGGAGTGGCATTAAAATTAATACAGTATGATACAATTCAGATCAATTCAGTGCTTTCTTGAAATGAAGTATAATTGTACATGTTTTTATATTGACTTTTTTCCTGAAATCATGTCCAAAGCAGTTATTTTAGACAAAAAGTCACTGTGGGCTCTTGTCAAGCAATAACGGACCATGCTGGTAAGGAAGTATGTCTCTCTAGGGCGCTGTTCAAATCAAGTGGTGGTGGCTAAAGTGAAATCTCAAATTCCAAAAGAAATACAGGATTAGGGTCTGGTGGATTTTTTTATTCTTATTATTATTATAATCTTATTTATTTATTTGTTTGGGTTTTGGTGTGTTTCTTAGTAGCTTATCGATCAATTTTGTAGGTGAATTTCACATTCCTTAAGGGGGGGGGGGGGGCGGAAAAGTTATAATGCAAACAAATAGCAGTGAGTTGCTCCAGAATGTCAGCCTTAAATTTTAGTTTCTGTGCTTTTTAAACTTTAATTTGGTGTACCATTTGTTATATATTTATTACTGTAGTTGAAACTTTAAGTACAATATTTAAATAAATCTAAAGCAGCATCCAGTTAAATGTATTGGAGTTCAAATATTTGTTTAAACAGATACTGAATAATCTGTTTAAAATATTTAGTTGAATTAAAATATTATTCCATAGTGATTCATGTTTGGCCACCAATGCTCGAACTACTGTGATTTTATGGGAAGAAAAAGACCATAGTGTTTTGTTTTAGGTTTTGGGTTTGTTGTTGGTTTTTGTTGGTTGGGTGTGTGTGTGTGTGTGTGTGTTTTGTTTTGAGGGCTTTTTATGTTTGTTTGTTTTGGGTTTTGTTTTCTTATTTAGTATGATGACAGCTTATTTAATGTGTGCAGGAAACAAAAACTTCAGTCCTGCAGGTGGTTCTGTGCTTTAAAATCCAAGATTAATTTTTCCTTTGTATTAAGTTAAGCATTTAGTTAAACGTCATCACAATCAGGGCTCTGGTTTGTAAATCTCCAGTTTGGTATGTTATATAATCTCTTTTACTTTAAAGGTGTTTGTAAATTCTGTAGTTGTGCAATACATCTTTAATAACACAAGAAAATTATAGAAAAGACTAGACCCTTCTCTCTTTGCCATCGAACACAGTATCTGTGCATTTTCCCTGAAAAAACAATCATTCTTGATTCATTCTCTGAAGTGCCAAGGCTCACTGGTTTGGATTGAGATAAAGGTGGACTTTGAAATACTTTATTTCAATATACACTATTTGAAGGAAATATAAAAGCTGTCATCATAAACCACTTGTTCAAAAATTGGTTTAGGGATTTTTATTTTTTTTTTAATGTATGTGCATATTTCCCAGCATAAATAAAAGATGTGCATGTACTGAAGCCAGCTCGATACTAAGCTCCTTTACAGATCAAGAATGATTTGACAGGTTTTTATTTCTTTTTTTAACTTATTTTTTGAATAAAAGCTGATTTCTATGGATGAATTTTCCTCTGGTTGTCAGCAGACACAGAATCTTATGACTGTATTGCAAGTCACTGGAAAATGAAGGGTTATAATATGAGTTCTCATAGCCCTTTTAACTGATTGTGCCTGTATAATTTAATATTTTGTCTAATATAAAGCTAATTTTTTTAAAGTAAAGTTTTAAAGGAATGGTTTTTATAGAAAGGTTAATTTTTAGATAAAGCAAAAGAAGATTTTTAAATAAAGTTTGTTTTAAAGCAAAGCTTTAAATTAACCCTATTGATAAGTCACATCTAACATATTTTTATGATACAAGAATGTTTTCCTATCCAACTTCTTTCATCTTGCTTTTCACAGTATTGTACACGTGAAGAGCATGAATTGTTTTGTGTGTAAATAAGGTTTAATGCACACTGTATTTTTAAGATCACTAGTTCATATTTGTTTACAGCCAAAAATACTGTTCTCCATATTCATTCATTGCAAGCATGTGTTTCTCCAGCACACAACTTTTCCTTGAAACCCTGAGTAATAAAACTATCTTGAGGCCTATAGAATGATTAATATTTGTAACTTGTAATGTCTTTTTTATTATTATTAATTTTAATAATAGACCCCCTTTTCAGGGTAGGTTTTTTAAAAGAAAAATGAATTCTATTTAAATAAAAGTGTAAGAAGCTGTATATTTTCCTTAAAAAAAAAAAAAAAAAAACCAAAAACCAAACCAAGAAGTATTAAATCTAACAATTTTTTTAGAAGGGTAAGACTCGGGATACAAATCTGGAAACTTTTCTGTGGTTGACAGTGTCAAAATAAGATTAGCTCTAAGCTTGGATGCCTCACTTCTGACTGTTCAGAAACCTATTCCCTGTGCTCAATGACTACTAGGAAAAAGTTGGGGATATTGTGATATGAGAAGTAAATGCAGAAACTACCTTGGAAAGAAAGCATAAAAAAGCATGGAGACACTCAAAATACCATGTGCACGAAAGAGAAGAGAAGCTTTCTGGGATCTTAAGGAATTAGTCAAACACTTTTCCAGTTAGATAAATAATACAGGTTCCGTTGTCATTATTGAATAGCACACTGATTAGCAGCATGGCTGAAACTTTGAAACGTGATGGTGAAGTCTACACTACATGGAAACCTTGAGAGCTGAAATGCTTTCTCAGTGAAACTGATGGGAGGATTGGTTGGGGGGGTAGTTTGGGGTTTTTTGGTTTTAACAGTAGTGAACAAAGATGCTTGTCCCTGTGTATGTCTTAATGTTGAAGCAAGAAAAGGTAACCTGATTAAAGAGGAATAAATTCATGCTTTTTTAATCTAATTAGCAGCAGTTAGATAAAGGATATTTTATAACAGTTTGAGGAAAATGTCATCATTTCTTCTTCTATGCATATGTAATGTTGACTTTCTGGAAGTTCCTAATTATGGTTTTGTAATATATTTCATAATTCTAAAAGGTTCCCCCCCACCCCCCCATTACTCACTGAGCCATTTAACACAATCTCATTCTAAGCATCTTGGGGTTTACTATTCACCTTTATTGAGAATCCTGAGTGTGACCCAGACTCATAGTGTACTAGGTGTTAACCAAGCACAAGGCATCTAATGTTTTGAGGACTTGCTATTCTGACACTTAGATCTAACAGTTCTTCAGTTTATTTTCTAGTAGAATTCCTTGCTTTCTAGTTCTTTCTGATAAGTTTGCATCCAATGTTCTTGTAATTGTATGAAAGTGCTTTTCTCTGGACTCTGATAAAATGAGGTATTTAGTTGTATGTATAATGAAACTACGACTTAATCTGAAGTTGTGTTCAAGTTTCCTGCTAAATTTCTGCCCAAATGAGAATACATGTGTGTGATTTTAATGTTCTCGTAATGGATAATGTATCTTGCAATACTCTAGCTTGATACTGTAATTTTTTAAATCTGCTTGTCTGTCTTTTCTGTCTGTGGTCACTTAACACAATGTGAATTTGTAAGAATATAGTGATATTACAAACTTGTCCAGTGCCATTGTTCTTTCTTTGTATCTGCAGCTCATTTAATTTCATATATATATTGTTTCCGTATTTCTCCTCAGTCCTGTATTTGGATTTTTATTTTTGTTTTTACGTTGTGTATTGCAGGATAGGATATTCTGTCCAGAAGTAAATCAGTGACAGGTAACAGGAGTGGATGGCATAGTGATCTGAAGCATAGAGGGCAAGCTGGTATATGTGCTCCTGCGCTTGGGAGTCTGCTTACTTTGCTGAGTAGTGTGAAACAGGAGTGGATGATGATTCTTGATCTCTTTAGCTGTTGTCTTTTCTCTTTTCCCTGGGGTAGCTCCCTGACAATGAAGTAATCTGAATGCATACTTACTCTGGAAATAGAACAGTGTTTCAGCTGTTGATGTTTTGGGGACAGATAAGTGTATCTCAGTTGCTAATGCAATTAAAATCCCAGAATTTTTGATGATTTATCTGCTATGAATTGCAGCATTCCCCATCATCTTTTTCAGAAAACTTTGTAGTAGCAGAGGTCCGAGCATGCCCAGAAGTAAAGGTTTTGGGTTTTTTTATGCTTTGCAGTTACAAATTTATTCATTTCTTCAACAGAACAAATCTTGTTTTAATAAAACAAAGACTGATTAATTATTTTTTGTAGTTTCTTTATTCTTAAAGTGGAATTTAATTTGAAACCATTTGCTACAATTTGCTGTGGAAAGAACATCACAGAATGCTATGGAATAAGCTACTACTTTGAAGAAAGCCAGTTGTAATTTAAATACCTGTTCACAACTGCATGATATCTTGACCCAGTGAAGTCTTCTGCTGATTTCAGTGATGCCAAGATTCATCCCATCCTCTGGTAACAGAAGCAATTACATCCTAGAATGGCATTGAAAGAGTGTCAGATGTAGTTGAGATGTCTAATTGCATTTTGGCAGCAGGAAGCCAAGAAGCACCAACCACATGGCAAACCAGATCCCTGCAGAACATACTCATGAACGGTTGTTTTCAGAATGTGCACTTAATAAATCAGGGTGGTGGCTGGAAGTATCATAATATTAAGTAGCTTTCTACTTTATGCAAAATGGATTGGCTTCTCTGTAATCATAGAACAAATCAGTTTTGATTATGATCTTACGATGCCTGCAGAAATGTCTTCAAAGCTGTGTGCATTAATAGGAGGGGTTTTTTTTCCTGGAAGTATACTAGTGTACCTTAAACAGTAGAACACCCGATGTGAAATACCTTTTTCTTTAAATTTAAAAGTCATTTGCTGTTTGTAACAATGCCTGTTTAAGCCAGCATAATCTTTTGCAGGAGCAATGCACACTCATGTCAGTTTGGATTATCAAGTGGCTGAAAGGCATAAGCATGTTGTTTCCTGAGACTTCACTACATCATAAAATTTTAGGACATGCTCTGAGGTTCTCAAGCCATACTTGAAGATAACTGTGATGTAGTTGCCTGAATGAAGTTACTATTGTGCTGTCAAATACTGTGCTTCAATTCATTGAGGACATAGAGTTCAACCGTCTAAACTTGGAGTTACAAACATGGTAAAGGTTCTCAAGCCATACTTGAAGATAACTGTGATGTAGTTGCCTGAATGAAGTTACTATTGTGCTGTCAAATACTGTGCTTCAATTCATTGAGGACATAGAGTTCAACCGTCTAAACTTGGAGTTACAAACATGGTAATGAATTTTAAGTCTGGTGATTGCATCTCTTTTAGGAAATACAAGCAAACAATCCTGTTCAAATTTGAATATTTGAGAGTTATGATTAAATTAATAGCATAGTTTTAGTTGGCTGTGGATTCCCTGGAGTAATTAGTCATTTAACACACAAAATTACTGTGTTTCCATGATCCTGGAAGTCAAAAATTATTTTCTTGAAGTGCAGAAATGTTGCTTTTGATGAAACATATGAACATAGATAATTATTACAGCTTATGTGATTTCACAGTGTCAGCGATTCTAAACCTAGGGTTTTTCTTTGTCAGTTCCTTTCCTAGAGAAAACTGAAAAAACAGTTCTTCCCAAATGTTAGCATACATAAACAGGATTTTAAATCTCTCGCATCCCCAAAAATGTGCTTTAATGTATTAAAACTGGTCAGCTTTTCAGATATGCTGCATTGTACTGCGTTAACGTTGGCGCTGGTGCAAGTGAACATGTTGGTTATAGCTTACTTAGTCCAATTAATACTGTACAAACAATCAACGTTGCAGAATCAAAGTACAAAAATATGCCCTTGCTAGCTCATGCAGAGAGCTTAGACGCTGCTGGCCTGGAGACTGCTGTAAGAATTAACAGTGAAGTGTGTAGGTCTAGTCCTCAGTGTAAAAGTTGCATCCCTTATACATGACTTTCTTTCTATTACACTAAAGTTTTAAGTCAGCAAGGTAGAAGTGAGGAGTAAGACTTAAAAGATATAGTATAGATTGGAACTAGACTACTGAATATTCAGATTTGGTTCCCTTTTTTAGTATTTATCTCATTTTTGTCTGAAACTTTGTAAACAGTTGTCAAAGTCCATCTACTTCCTGTGGTAGTTCAGTTTTCATTTTTCTTCGGGTATGTTAACTTTTATTTGCTTAATACATAGATAATATTTCTCTGTGCTGCTTGTTTTGATCCCTTCAGCTACTGCTAAGAGGGGTAAAATATTACAACAAACATTGGCCACATGACAAAAGTTGAGAGGCAAAATAGAAAGCTATAAATTGAGGGGCTGAAGAGAAAAGTTGTAAGGTAGTTTGTGGCTACCAGCAGGTTTCTCCACACACTGAAAGGAGCTCTGTTAAAATTCTGGTCTAATGATGACTAATCAATCAGTTGCCCAGATGATGACAAAAACAATTGTCTTTTTTGCTTTAATGGCATTAGACTCAAATCGGCATACAAGTGAAAATAAATATGCCAACTTCTTGTTAACAGGTTTTATAGCTTTCCAGATGTGTCTTAATGCTTTAATTTTCCAGTCTGTTCTAGCAGATTGCCATTTCCTGAGTTATTGCCAACATACTGTAGTTCTGATTGAATCTGGGGTCAGGATAATGTTGGAGTCAAAGTCAGCATATTTTCACATATCACAATTTGTTAATGTTCATACAGCACTTTTTGTGGATATAAAGAACTCTTTAAGTGTTCGATATTATCAGAACTTCTATTTTCTTCTTACTTTAGGCACTAGTGTTTAATATCGTTTTTGTGAAATGCATTGGTAAGCACAGTATTTTTTCTTTTTAGAGCTTAAATGGCAAAACACTAATGAAATTGTATTTTACATATTCTTGTTTCCAGCTTTGCAGAGGTGACTCTTCACTTTTCCTGTGCTTAGAAAATTCCTTTTTTTTTCTCCCTCACACTCCTTCATTTTAAAATAAGAATTCATCTGCAATGCAGAATTCTCCATCTTTATTTTCTCGGAGTAGGGTGTGATGAGTGTCATTTGGCTGTATCGTGAATATAGTTTTATGTAATTATGTAGTTACTGCCTGTGCCTTCATAGACATCTCTGCCTTTTTACTGAATCTGAAAAGGGGAGCCAAGCATCCACACCTGTCTGTCTCTAGTCTTTGGATCTTGTTGTATTGCCTGCCTCATCCTTTTCAAGCTCCTTAATGCAGCCAGTCAATCAATGCCTCTATTTTCCTTTATTTCCCATAACTCTAGAGTATGTTGAAAAATAGAAACTTTTAAATCATAGAAAAACAAACAAAAAAAAGGGTTGAAAGTCCATTTTCAACCAGTCTTTCCCATAAGAGACTCGCATTCTAGTGTGTGTGTGTGTGTGTGTGAAACAAAAATGTGGCAGTTGTGTTTTGGCCAGCCTTGTGCTCTCACCATCTCCTCTAAGCTCACAGACCTGCTATGAGGGGTAGGGTTGGCAGGCACCAGCTTTGTTTCTGGAGACCATTTAGTCCAACCCCCTGCTCACAGCAGGTTCAGCTAGTGCAAGATGTTGAGGGCCACATCCCATGGGATTTTGAATATCTCCAAGCATGGACACTCCACAGCCTCTCTGGGCAATCTGTTCATGCATCTGACGACCCTCAAAAAAATAAATCCAGAAGGTTAAAAAGGTTTTCATCTCTTTGTTTAGATGGCATTTCATGTCTTTCAGTTTGTGCTTGGAACATCACCATGCACCACTGAGAACAGTCTGCCTGCCGGCAGCTGGACCACTGCTTGTGCCGTACATCCCCTGGTGTGCTGGCATGGTCTGCGGTGGCTGTGGGGAATAGCTGGCACTGAAAACTTTGCCCAGCTGTGCCAGAGGAGAATTTCTTCTTGTGGGGGGACCAACCCATAAAGGAGAAAGTGACTGCAGCAAAGAGCAGTGCCAAGGAGGACCAGCAGTGGCTTTGGTTTTCCTGTGGTTTACCTGGCTTCTGTAGCAAAATGAGTCCTTTAAACCAACTTCCTAAGGCTTAACCCTCCTTTTTATCCTACAAGAGTTGCTGGGTTGTTTGGTTTTTTTTTTTCCCCCAAAGGAAGATTTTTCCTTGGTTCTGTTCGGAATATTTCAAGTTATATGGGTTTGCTGACTATAAATCTAAAACTTCATAGCTGTTTGTTACAATTACAAATTTGTTACAAGTCTATATAGGTTTTACATATTTTCTTTAATGGCTTTTTTCCCTGCATGCTTTTAGCTCTGCTGTTGCTTGAGACTTTTGTATTGGTTAACTTTATGTCTAATATTTTGTTCTAACTGGCTTAGTATTAATTTGATTTAATAAATATTTAACAAATGGAGTATTTGGGTTAGCTTGCTGTGGCTTATTTCTTTTGGGCTTGTTTGGGCTGTGAGTTCTTTATTGCTGGCTTTGCTTGTTTCCTTTGTATTGTCTCTCTTGCCTGTGTTTGTAAGGAGCTCGTGTTTGGTTTTCCACTGCTGATAATTAGGTTAAATAGGTTTTGATAAGAAGGGCTGGGGCAACAGGAAATAAAACAGCCCTGCCATTGCTTTCTCCAGAGCAGGGTAGCAGTGGTGTGCACTCGGGTGACATTGAGATTTTTATACTTTGTTGCTTTATCTCCTTCCTTTAAGCATCAGTGATGTCTACTCTGTAAATCACAGCTATGTAGATTAAAAATGTTATGGATGAAATTATGTTGGCTGAAGCCACAAATATTCCCAGTGTGTGAGCTTGCATTTTTTATCCCTCTTTTTATACTTAGATATGTCTTTAAGATCATGGTTTGTTTTCGTTTTCTTTTTGTTCGAATACCGTGGCATGTCTCTATCATTAAAGTTCTTTTTCTGTTCATCTTAGATATGGTGATATGCTGTACTTTTTTTTCTTTGTAAATGTACTCATTTGTCTCAAGTTTATGAGGGGAGAGAATTAACATTTGTCAAAAGGTGACTTGTAAATCTGAGCTCCATTGTCATCAGGTTATATGAACCTTACTAAATTCTTGAACTACATCTGGAGATGGGGGAAAGACACGAGCTTGAAAGTTCACTCAAGACTCCTGAAAATTTTGTGTAAAGTATTTAAGCTGGGATGGGTTTGTTGTTTGGTTTTGGGGTTTTTTTATCCTTTTCCTTCAACAGTGTTTTAAAGACCTTCCTTGTGCTTTTATCAATGTCTTGACATTGTCAAAATGCTCAGGCTGTAAGTAGATTTGAAAGGACTGAGTGGTGAAATTCAAACATATGTTGATTCTTTGACTTTCATGTTTTGAACAGAAGTGGACTAGCATTTATATCACAGTCTCAGGTTTGTACTCTCAAGGAATTAATTTTTCTAAATGATGAATTCTGAAGGTATTTGTATGCTAAGTGTGGATGTTTCTGTGAGGAAAGGTGATGGGGTTTATTCTTAAAGTAAATGTTTAACCTTAATGTATTTGATGTAAGTGAAGGTCAAATAGCATCTCAGATGCCTAGAGACCATTTTGTAAGCAGTGTGTGGGAGGATACCCGCTCTTTCTCAGCCTCTTAGTATTATGTCGCTTAATGCACATAGAATTTTTCTGTTGTGATTGCAAAATATGTATGCCTAGTACATGGGAAATTAATGTTGGAAGAAGTATTGAAGAAAAGGAGCAGGAAACACTGTTCTTGATTTAAAAAAGATAAATATTGTTGCATATAGCCTGAAAAGCCTTTATGGTGTTCACTGTGTGGTGTCAAGCTCTTACCCATTCATACTTACTAGGAGAAATTTCTTCACAGAGAGGTTGCTCAGGCATTGGAACAGGTTTCCCAGGGAAGTGGTGGAATCACTGTCCCTGGAAGTGTTTAGAAAACATGTAGAGGACCCCCGTGACATGGTTTAGTGGTAGACTTGGCAGTCCCGGGGTAATGGTTAGATTTTTGACCTTAAGGGTCTTTTCCAACCTAATTGATTCTATGATTATTTGTGTATGCACTGGGCTTATTTGTCAAGTAGAAAGTGTTTCATTGAAAGACAGATCTGAAACAAATTATTATGTTGAGGCTACTGAGATTTTGGAAAGCTTGGATGTGGATCCTAATTTTGTAGTTTGAGCATCTGAATTTAACAAACACAAACTTTAGAATTGTTATGTCTGTTCCACTCAAAAGAGGGCAATAGGCTGTGGATCCAATAAGTTAGAGCCCAAATAATCTAAGAGAACAAGCAAGCTTCCATCAGTTCAAGGGGACCTACTTCTGAGCTTCAACTGAAAATGCTCAATGTTTTGTGCTGATTCAGAGCCAGAATGCTGCAGGTATAGCAGAGTATTCATCCACGTGGTTGGGCTGAAATCAGCTGCTGTCAATGCAAAAAGCTGCAGTGGCAGAAATGAGCCTGGATCAAGCACCAGACAGAATATGCCATTCTAGGGGGTATCCATTCCACTATTTATACTCGGACAATATTTGTGCCATGACTTAAGTATAGAAATTATTTTTATATACAGTTATTGATAGTGAAAAAGCCTTACAATGACAGGAAATGGTAAGTTCCACAAGAGTTTACCTGCCTTGTAACAAAACACCTGAGAAGGTCAGTTACATTAGAGTTTCTTCCTTGCTGCTTCCAATTAACAATCTATTTAGCTTGCTTTTCTTCAAGGGCTTACATGTTGGATAACATAAAATCAAAGACCGCTTCCTATCTCTCTGCCTCAAGCCAAAATGATAATTCTTCCTGTGTTCTTAACTGGTGTTTTGATAGCATGTACCACAACACAGGCAACTGCAGGGCTAGGCTGCCAGTGTACATTCTTCTTCCAGCTGCACAGCTGCCTCAGGCAAGCTAACTATAGCTTTGTTTTTATGAGTGGTATGTCAAAGCCATCTATTTATAAACCAATTAGAAAATGCCTTGGAACTGTAATTTTTCTCTCAGGCTTCACTTTTCAGGCTCTCCAGAAGCTCAGTATTCCATATTCATGGATTTGGTTATAAAATTTAGCTTGTCTGAAGGATAAAAAATGATATATGAAACAAAAGAAAAAGAACCCTGTTAAGTGACTAGAATTTTGGGATGTGGATATCAGTCATAAAATGTTTTAAAATATGTTTATACCTTTACCTGCAAGATGAAATGTGAAGGATGTGGGTATGCACTAACCAAATAAACAAAACTCATATATTTGTTTTTCTATAGTTTTCAGTTAGTTATGAGTTTTGAAAACTTTTCTTAATAATAAACTAGTATTATACTTGCTTTGAAGGTTGGAAAAGTGAGGCAAGATGCTTAATAGAAACACTGTAAACATGTTTAGTAGTTTTGACCTTATTTAGTTCCAAATCGAGATGCACACTGACAGTGGTTTGAATGGTCTGGATGCTCTTCCAAGTCTTTGCTAGATATTTATGAGGATCATGCCCTAGGTAACTGAAACAAATATCAATAAAAATGGCATTTGACATAAATGAAGATCCTTGATAAGGTGGGGATAAGCAACCTTCCAGAATCCAGAAAAGAAACACAAACCCTCAAACTCTTACCAATTTTCAGATCAATAAACTGTATTATAGGAGCTTGACTTTCTTACAGCTTTCTGGGGCCCGGTTGAAGTAGTGGCATTTAGATTTTGAATATATGTACCAAACTGCATTAACTTCCTGTGGAGTAATATTTTAGTTTCTAGTGGCTACTTAGCCAGCCTTTTCTCAGTCTCTAAACATGAGAATAGACAGCATGAGGAATTAATAGCCTGTAGTTACCCATAGGTAGGTGATAGTAGTCTATGTGAATGATTTGGAAGTGTCTTCTTTATTAAATAACAGTCCTCTCTTGCAGATTAATCTCCTATAACTAAGCACTTTCTCTAAATATAAACGTCTCTGTGCCACTTTTAGAACACTTTGTTAAATTATTAACCAGTTTTTATCATCAGTAGGGGAGTTTTTATAGAAATGAGAACAGGATCTTACTCACTGGTTATTTTTAAAATGTGGCAATGTGAAGGCTTGTTCTTGTGACAAGGCTCATGAAGCATAACAGAGATGTTGTGTGAAATTTAAAGGAATTACAAAAATCAGAGATAGAAAAGATTCTTTCTAGGCATAAAGCTCCATCCAGGTTTGGTCCTTACAGTGTACTTTATGTTCTGCTTCTGAAATCAGTGGATGCTGAGACTGCTCAGCAGTTCTTGATGAGATTTTGTCATATATCAGGGTCTGGCTAGTAGGCTATGAATATTGAAGCAAGGGGAAGCTGGTATTTAAGGCTTCATTTACTGGTAAGCATCTTATGGCTTGACATAAGACACGGATTGGCAATAGGCTATATGTCATCTTCTCTCTCTTCTCCTATTTCTTCTATTATTTGCACTAGGGGCTGCAGGTAAAGAAGCACTGAGGTCCTTTTTTTGCTTGAAGGCCTGACAGGAGGAAGGTCCACCTGTAAGGGTACAGCTGGTGGATTACTGTGGATTAAATATTCGCAAGTCCTTACTCCCTAGCTCTCCGTGATTTGCCTGGAGGATACCAATGGACCTGCTATGCAGCAGTTCCAAATCCCAGGCAAGTGGAATGGGTTGGGCATGGAGAAGTCTCTGTAATGATGTCTGGTGGTTTCTGAGCAGCTCAGTTTCTGGAGAGGAGAGACAGACTCTTCCAGAGCTGGAGTTCTGTCCTTGGTATGAAACTGAAAACAAGTCTGTTTTGCTCCAGACTGCAATGAAACATATTGCAAGGATGTATCAAAATCTGCCAGAAAATTGAATTACCTTTCTGCAGAGTACACCTTATCTAACTGAAAATACTTTGGTGTGAAGGATGGTGTAACAAATGAGAGCTCAGAGAACATGGGTGTCTCTTCCTCCTATGCCTTACAGCATTACTTTCTCTGAGTAAATCTCAAAGTCTCTGTTTTAAATCTCACGTCTGTTCCAATTTTCCTATTCATCCTGTTAATACATATTTGCTGAGCAAGTATGGATATTATGAAGGTGATTTGTGAAGTCTCTGAGAACTGGCATTTCATGGACATTTTTACCTACTAATGTCAGTGTGCCCAAAGTTAAAATTTAGGATTTAGCAGTATCACTTTGTGCCTTGCTGTGCTGTGGTGCATTTCCATGTCTCCGTTTTGCATTACTCAAAACCAGATTTCATTTTCAGTGGAAAATTTACTATATTTCAGAATTCTACATGGCTATATGCTTTGTGCAGTTTATATAGCAAAATGATCTTCTGACATTGGCAAGGCGTATTCAGCAGATGGCTGGGGAGAGTCTAATCCTGGCACAAGGTATGCTAATTACTATGTGCATTGAGCAAAGAGCCTTCTAGATATTCAGCTGCCTTTCATACTGGGGCAGAGATGTCTGCTGAGGAAGGTGATGGAGAGATCTCCATGTAAATTCCTTGAGGACATCTTTACTGTAAAAGTGAAAAAAATGTATGAAATCTTTACTATCTCCATATGTCAGTTGGAAAAGTAACAGGGCTTGAGTCAGCCTAATTCAGATCCCACCAGGGATTTGTGCTGGGTGGAGATCAGGTTTGGCAGGATAAGTGGAAAGAGATTACAGCTGCTTCCATCAAAACAAGTCAGTTTGCAGGGAAGGCTACAGAGGGCCTCTCTGTGTCTCCTTCTGACCCAGCCATCTGAGACCTGTGAAAGACATGGTGAGGGTCACTGGATGAGCATTTGGCACTTCTTGTCTCTTTACTTGCACTTCCATTGAAGTGACAATGTAATATTGCAGCAGAGGAGCCAGAAAAAGGCCAGGAAAAATGCCGCTTGCCTGACATAGGGAAAATTGCTTTATGAACCTGAGACACTCCACCACGAAAGCTACCCAGGTTGCTTCCACACTTCCAGAGCTGCTTAAAGAGGAACCCCTAATGCTGACCTGAAGCCCTTGTTTGCAGGTGCCTCAATTCCAACAGCAACATGACAGGAAGCCAAGGGATGGGAAAGATTAAAGGATGTAGTGCTTGCCCTGGCACTTGCAGAGACCTGGCTAGACTTACCCAATTGCTCTCCCCCTGCATCCCCCTTCCCAGCAAACGTGAAGCTCCCCAGTGAGTGTGAAGGGTAACCTGTCTGCAGCAGCAAGTGGGGGCTGCTGGTGCCTGATCTGCCTGGCAGCAAGGAGCCAGGGAATTTGGAGAGATGCTGACCAGTGTCTCCACCTGGCAGTGAGGTTTCCCCCAAGGGAAAGCCTGCAGATGGCAGTGTGGATGGAGAAGTAGCTCAGTGGCCAAAGGGAAGATTATTATTTACTCAATATCTGTCCTTTTTAGAAGTTAAAGTTGCTACCACCTGCTATTTGCCACCTTAATACTCTAATATTGTATCAGTTGCTAAAGCTGCTGTGCTGACTCACTCACCACTAGTAGGTCTTATTTCCCTTCATGGTGATACTGGTGGAGAAACTCCTGGGGTCCATCACTCCTTGTCTGTGTCGCTGCTGCTGGGGGTCCTGCAATGTCCAGTGCCAGAACTGAGGTGGGAGCAGCTGAGAGGCAGAAGGGGCAGTCTGAGCCACAGCAGCAATCTGGGAAATATGCTATCTACACACTCAGACAGTGTTCCCCTGCTGTGTGAGCATGCTATTTCCTCAGTGACCTAGTTTTATGAGTGAAATCATCCTTATTCATAACTACAGCAACAGAGAATTTTGTTAATGTTTGCCACTATAAAGGAAAGGTTACTATGTCTTAATTTTACTAGGTTGCTTTAAAACCTATAAGATCTTTATGAAAGTTTGGAGATGGCTTGTGATCAACTGTCAGTGCTATGTGCATGCTTCTTCCAAGAAATGAGTCTGTAAGGATGACTCAGGCTTGGCAGCCCAACAAAAGATGTTACTTCTGTAAAACAGTTACATCTGAAATGTAAGACTGTTTCTTCATTGCTGTCTCGGAGGAGTAGGGGGGAGATTGCTAGGATGATCATGAATATTTCAAATTTAAGCTCTGCAGTTCGCTGCATGACAGCTCATATAAGCCAAATAACATTTTATACCCGGACTGGATAAGCACATTAGTGCTTCCAGTACAGATTCTAGTTTCGGCTCTGCAAATTGTTGCCTTTACACATACGTCTGGGATCAAAAAAGGGTTCCAGAAACCAGCATTTAAATATCACTTTAAGCCTATTTGTGTGCTTATCTAAGCCAAGGCTGAGGGATGTTACCATATGCCCACATCTGCAAGGGCTGTTCTTGAACTAGAAATTACTAAATATACTTGGAAACCAGGGAGAGGTTTCAAGCGTGGTACCTCCTAGATGATAACTAGTGCTGTTTTACACTGGTCTGGATGCTGCACTGCAGTGTAGAGTGGGAAAGTCAAGTTTGAAACAATTAGGGTCAAGAAAGTAGGGTCATTCTTTAGCTCTCATAAAACAGGGTGATATTTTGAACTGTACAGTTGAGTGGCCACCCTTTCTGAAGCAGAAATAGAACTGCATGGCTTTCTTGTGGCCATTACTTGGCAAAATAATGCAAAAGAGGTGATATAACTGATTACACTGCCTTCATTCTAAGCATTTTTTTTATTACTGTGATGTTCCTTGTCCCATTCTGCTATTGTCGTTTCTCCCACAAAGATTGTAGGTGGTATAATGTTGTGAAAGACTTGTATTGCTTAAACAGTTACTGAATCAATGGATGGTTGTGGTTGTTGAGAACCAGTTTTCTCTTCTACAAGGAAAATCAATTTATCTAGAGGCAAAATGAGGAAAATGAGACATTTTACGCTTAGCATGATCTCTTGGGTAAATGGAAGTTTTATTGATTATGCTACTGTATTAGCAGCATAAATTTTGGGATGGGGCTAAATAATATAAAAAAATAAAGGCAAGAAAACACTGTCCGGTGGGAAGGGCCTTGAACTGCCTTTGCCTTGCAGAGGTCAGATTGTCCTTTGGACTGTGCAGTTAATCTGCTTTGTACCATTGGGCAAGTTGCTCTGCTGTTCAATTGTTTGATTCACCAAGTTCTACCAGTTGAAGCATATTTGTTTATTTAGGAAATTATTTTGCACTCCAAGCTCCACATGCTGTATCAGCACATGAGAACAGCAATAATAATAAATATAATAATATAAATAATATATATAATATAAATAATTCATTCTGTGATTAAATTCTTTATTTTACAGCTCCGTGATCCGAGCTTTGTGTACGCATTTGTTATAGTAAGAGAGTTTGATCTGAAACCAAATTTAACCCAAGGTGAGATTTCTTTTGATTTTGAGTCTTTGATTATCACCAAACTGGTTCCTTTCAGCTATAAGCAGAAAGGAGTAGCTAATTTTCTGTCGTGGCTTACAAGAAGCAGATACTTTCTGCTGCAAGTTAATGCATTCCTACGATTTTCTTAGTATTTATGTGAAATTTAACTGTGAACAGTGTAGTTGGTGCAACTCAACCTTAATTGGATGTGAGAGCTGCTTTTGGTAATGTATCACTTCACACAGTAGCTGGTGTGTGTCTGCATACAGACAATTTGGCCATGCACTTCAGCTCATCTGCAGCAAGAAATTGTTTTGACATCACTGTGCATTGAAGCCTTTGGTTTCTCAAGGTAGTGGTCTTGAGACAGGAAGTGTTGTCCTTCTTTATTTTTGGGACTTCTGGTGCTCACATGTAAAAACCAGGATAAAGAGGATGAGAAACTGAAGGATGGTTAGAGTATTTCTTAGCAAAAGATATGGATGGAATCTGAGAGAGAAACAAATTAATTAATTCCCTGCAAGAAGCCGTTTTGTAAGTAATGATGGCAAAAAGTTATTTCTGAAGTGTGGAGTTTGAATTTGTTGGCGGGGGGTAGTATAGAAAAAGTACTGCCTTTTCAATCATGTATGCTACAAAGGTACTCCACACAGGATAAAATAATGCTGCTTTAATTTCCAAGGAAGCCTTAAAAAAAAATTGCTACATTTCCATAGTAACAACAAATAATAATGTGTGTTTAAGCTTATAGTTAACTAGTGGGATAAGCAACCCCAGAAAATCATGGGGAACATATGCATACAGAGAAATAATAAGATCTTTGAAGGGTGACTAAGTGTAAGCTCATGTGGGCGAGGGGAAGAATGGAAGCAGCGGGGTAAAGGGCTTAATTTCACAACTCTCGAGTGAAATTTGGGTCTTATTTACCTTTGTACAAAGCTGGCAAAGCAGAAGTCGTAATGCCCTGAAGTATCTGCTGCATTATGGCACTGCTGTTCGAGTTTAGTAAGCTAGTAAAGTGTTGGCTGTGATTCGTTCTGGGCTTTGGAAGATGAAGAATTCACTGTAGCTTCCTTGGATGGCAAGAATGTGCTCAAGGAATTAACAGCAAAAATTATGCCAAACATTGCCTGGGATCTGTGCATAATTTTGAACCTATCTTAAAAAACAGATATGTTGACATTACCAGATGCTGTCTTGGCATGAGAATTGCCAGATCTGTGACTGTCCTCTTTACAATGTGGAAATCCGTAGGAATAGACTGGTGGGGAGAAGCTGAAAGTGGAATTTCTTTGGTTGTATATCAGACTTGTACAGAGATTAGTGTGGAAGGTCTTTGGTGAGGGGGATGATAACACACCAATCTGTGATCCACATCCAACACTGAAAGTTATTTGTATGACAAAAATATGTTTTAGTGTCAGGATCACCCCAGGGCTTTAGTGCAACACTTTGATAACACTTTGCACTGATTTTTCTTAAAAATTCAGACCATCTCTCTAGAGAAATTATGGTTGAATGTTTTAGGCTCTTTGGAGGCATCAGTGTCAAATCCTAGATACATCCTCAAATAGGAATCTTTCAGGATAGTGTTTTGTGTCTGATTCATCCCTGTGCCTAATTAGGGAAGAAGCAGGGAAACTGTTCCAAATTTGTCTACGAACATCTTAATTGGATATAGCAGTTTCTTTATTTTTTTTCCCCCTATTTTGTAGAACTGCATTTTATGACAATGCCAGGATTTTCCCTATCTGACTGACATTGCTGCTTCTCAGCATTTTCACCTACCTTTGACAGCACAGGAGGACAGCAGTGATGGCAGCAGCATCAGCACAGGTGTCACTGCTCAATGCAAGGCTGTAGAAGGCAAGGCTGTGTATAAGTGTTACGTAAGCAGCAGCCTCAGCACTGCAAGCTTTTTGAGGAAGAATTTATTTATTTTTAATTTTTTGGTCAATGTAAGAAAAGCAAGTACAACACCTTTAAACACTGCATATCCATGCCCAGCCAACCAGCTTCCAACTAGTGGTAGCTGTAGCTAGTAAGTTCCTTTTCCCAGTAATATACAGTAGCTCAAGCATGCGTTACACTGGCATGGCCACATTCCTTCTGCTTCTCATGCTAATGAGAAATTGCTATTTGGGCATCTCTGTGCTGAAGATAACATCCTTAATGTTTTCAACTACACTCTCATGAAATTTTCACCCATCACTTGGGCTTAGATGCTGTAACCATTGAGAGTTTGGTCATTCCTAGCAGCAGGGGGAACGAGCTAGTAATGCCAGCACTGGCACAGAAACAAATGGGTTTCTGTTAGGCATGAATAAATTTGGGCTGGAAAGTAGGAGGATTTACTTAGTGATTCTAACAATCAGCTTCTGGAGCAGCCTTCCAGTGGTTGTTGGAGGACAAAAAGCCTAACTACTTTTAAATGCAATGTATAAGAGGAGCTGTGGAATGGAGCAGCCTGTGGTAGCTGGGGTCTGGACCTGATGACTCCAGAAATCTGCAGGCCTTTTCTCCCCTGGACATATGCAAGTGGGTCACGAAAGGAGTGATAATATCTCCCTCTCCTTTGCAAAATTGCACTGGAATAGCTGCAATATGGCTTTTTTAGAACCTGCCACTTGGAAGTGTTTGATCAGCTGTGGCAAGTTGTGGGGATGTGAACTCCAGGTATTTCATTTGAAGGAAATATAAATCAAAGTACCTATTCAAGTTAGATTTCCTCTGCCACCCTGTCTTACTTTCTTGACACTGTTCTTACAGTTTAACTCACAAGAGTGAAACGAGCTAGCAAGGAGCAGGCTGATGTCATAGCCCCAGTTAGAAGTGCTTGCTTATTAGAAGACCAGCATTACTCTTTTTTCTGCTGGTAGCATATGTTTTACTTGCTAAGTATATCCGTATCAGAACAGCGAACAAATGTGTTCTCAGTAGGCTCATTGACCAGCATGTTTCCGCTGTTGCTTTGTCTCTTATTAATAAATTGGGCAATGTGGTGAATAATTGGACAATTTTGTATCAGAATATTTCTATTGGTGGCAAAACCACCTCACTTGCAGTATCTTGTCTACAATGACTTCCATGCAGTTGTCCAAACACTGCTGAAGGATCCTACTAGACAACCTGTAAAATCTTTTGGCTGTGAATGCTTAGTTAATTATACAAGGGTACACAGTGAGTTAATTCTGAAATTAGTCTGTTGTAGTATTCAAAATAAATTTCTCCTGCAGTCAGAAGTAGATTACTGAGGCCAAGTTTCACCTGGATACAAATTGAACTGCAATTAATAGAACCTCTGACTCATTTACTATTAGCAGCTGTGTTCCCTTCTTTGCTGAATGTTAGTAAGGTATATTCTTTTGATCATCTTGTTTTCTTCACCTGACCTTACATGAGCATTTCATAACGTTGATGAGAGGGAGCTGGCAAGTATATCCTAATTGCTGTGTATATTCTAACCTGGAGTGCTGGAACATACGGTACTTTGAAAAGAATTAATTTGTGTAGAATCACTGGTTAGAGGAGTAGTTAATGATGATGTGCACACAGATCTTGGTAAATGAGTGACAGTTCAGATGGAAAAATGGCATTTTTACTGTATGCTATTTTATAGTATTACTGTGTTTGAAATCCTGTTGTGCCCAATACTGTACATTGTTCCACTGTTCTATGTGGAGGGGAAAATTGTTTTTAAGGCTCTGTTGAACTATGAACTGAATAACAGGAGAAAGCACTTCCTCTGAAGAGTATGAGGTTGAAATAAAGAAGATGGAAAAGCAAAGAGCAATAGAAGCCCGGTTCTGTTAGATCTATGGTTTCGAAAACAATGCTTGCTTTGTAAGAATCTAGAACCAGTGCTCTGTTTCCTGATTGTGTCTGATGTGTATGTCACATTACTGCAAGATTTATGCTCCCCCTCCCTCATCCCCTGGTTGCTAAAAAGTATTTAAAGAAGCTAAAAGAAGCAGAATAAATGAAAAGTACTTATTTTTCTAAGTGCTGGGCTGCTGCTGTGCTGTTAGGTGGTGGGGTATGTAGCAAGAGATGATCACACAAAAAATAAATTGTAACAGCCCTTCATATAGAAACATTCTCATATAAATATTCTCTTTCATACAGATGACTGAGGAGCTTTTTGAGAATAGCTGCACATGGAGAATGAGTGAGTATTCAAACATGTATGATTAAAAAAAGTTATACTAATGCAGTGCATTGTTCATTGCAATTCCCAGGTTTCTTCTAAGTGTAAATTATCCATACTTACAGTGCATATGATATAAAGTGAGGAAATATGAGTGGCATGAAGTTTCAGTACAGCTTTGTTTTAGCTGTTAACCCCTGCTGAGAAACAGAGAATGGCTACCACCTTCTTTTGCATGCAAATTACAGATTGTGTGGATTAGTTATGTGCCAGCTAACGAGGTGCTATTGTTACTCAATGTACCCTGTGTAATTACTGCTTTTTAGACCTGCAGTGTGCTTGGTAGCCCTCCCAGAGCTGTTCTATTTCTTTTGTTATTTACAGCATTGTCTGTGTTATTTGCTATTGCAAATCAAATGGAAATTTCTCTAATGGGCCTGTCACTTTGTCCTGTGTCTGTAGAGCACAGAGCACAGCGGGACCTTGGCCTAGGGCTGAGCCTGCTAGTGCTACAGCAACATGAATAAATCATAATCATACTTGCCTACTGCACTCTTTGAGAGCAGAGTTCAGCAATGGCTGCTCCTACTCTGCTGTTTGTGCTGCCTGTTTCCTATGGCATTATATCCTTCATCACCCAGGGCCACTTCTGAGCTGCCCAGTTGGTATCATCTGTTATTACCAAAGTAACTATGCTAGTCTTCCCATCCTTAACCTCCTGTTAAACTGCATGTTCGTTCTATATTGCAGTTTCCTCTTCTGTAATGATCATCACTATTGTAAACTCGGTAGCCAGCGCTCTTATGGCATCCTTGCAAAGACCTTCTGATAAATTAGTCATCCATGTTTACATCTCCTGAACTTGTCTCCTTCCTATTCCATCTGCAACAGAAATACACTTCTTTCTTTCTAGTAAAGCAGTAAACTGTTTGCCTCTGTGAGGAACATCCAGGAATATCCCCCCTGCTCGTTTGTTACAGGACCTAACTGAATTCTTGAAATAAGTGTTAGATAAGGCATTACTGTTGAAATCCGTATTTTTTTCTTTATTTCCTGGTAAGGCACAGTCTTATTGTGCTCGTTTGGCGAGTTCACTTTTATGCCTTGGTAAGGAGCAAGTTGTTTAAAAATGTATCCAACATAGAGACTTTCCCAAGCCAAGTGATATGCTAACCTTTTTCTCTTTTCAGGTGGTATCAGAAAAGGCATCTTACCATTTTGGAAGGTTGTATCTTTGCCACTGTGTTAACAGAGCCTGGATTAACAGCTGGCTGTTAATATGAACAGGCAAGACTATGATCAGCAGTTTTGTACCTGAAGCCTCTTCGATTTGAATTGTAGCATTACAAAGTTTCATCCCATATGCTCACTGACCCCCATCCTGTCAAGTGAGGAATGAATTTAAAAGGTTTAGGCAATCGTCTGGAGATGTGGTGTAAAATCTATTTATCACCCAGACTGAAAGTAGTATATACCTTGCTCAGTGTGCATACGCTCCCTAGTCAGTCTTGAAGCACCGGCTATCAGCCGTTTCCTGTGTGCCTCTGCCTTAGACGTTTCAATTTCATTTGGTACAGATGCTGCTACAATAATCCACACTTCTTGTATTTTGTTTTCAGACATCTGCAGTGCAGTCTATCTGGGATTATTTAATGGTGTTTCTCAAAGATGAAAGCAGGTTTAAAAAACCACAACAAAACCAGCTGTCATTCCTGGTGGGGTATTTCATCTTGAGCTGATTACTCTCTGTGAACTGCACGTGGCATCTGAAGGTCTGTAGGTTTATGAAACACAGCTTGAGTGACATACCCATAAGGGACTGGGAGACCAGGCATGTCTGCTTCAGATGGTTATTCAGGTGATTATTTCTGCTGCAGACTTGCACATGAGCTAAAAGAACTTTAGAAAATCTTTTCCCTAGATAACCTTTGTAGAAAGGGGCAATTATTATTTTCTTCCCTCAAAATCTGGACATAAAAAAATAAGAATCACAGAATCATAGAATAGTTTGGGTTAGAAGGGACCTTCAAATATCATCTAGTCGAACCCCCCTGCAATGGCCAGGGTCATCCTCATCTAGGTCAGCTGGCACAGAACCACTGATAGTTTCAAAGAGCAGGTGTTTCCAGTATTCATTATTGCTGGACTTCTTGGGGCTTTTTGTTGTGTGGTGAAAGTTAGTTTGTGGATTATTTTTGTTGTTGCTATTTAAATTATGTGGTCATTTGACTCTTTTGTTCTTTGCTCTTTTTTGTTATTTGTTTTAGATATAGATGTACAGACATAACTAGTCCTTTGATCTGTTTATATGTTTATGGGGAGGAAAGAGCTGCTGTTGGTTTAAATATTGTAGTGGTACTTGATGATGAAGAACAGCTGGGCTTAGCTGGGCTGCATGGAAAGTGTCTGGGAATGTGAGCATCAAGGAAGACCATTTTATATAGAAAACTGTTACAGCTTTCTCCCTAGACCCAAGCAACAGAGAAATCCTAAGGCATGTTTTCTGTTCTTTTGCACACCTGGTCATCCCATGGGCCTTTGTCTTCTATGTGTTTGTCTGCAGCTACATGTTCAGATTTTGAGCTTCCACAAGTAGCACCTATTTGACCACAATGAGAATTCAGCATATTTTTTTTTCTTTTAAAGTAATAACACTACTGCATGGTAATGATTTGTAAATGGTTTATGCTTTCTAAATGACCAATGATAATGAATTCAGGTTAGAATCTAAAGAAAATAATGTGGAGCAGAGAAAATTCCTGTCTTTCTGGAAGTCCATGTGGTATGCAGACTCAGATTAGAATGAATAAGCTGACAAATAAAAAGCAATATCCAGGCAAAAAAGGAGAAACATCTTTTTTTCCTCAGCAGTAAGACCCACACCAAAATATAACATATCTATTCTTGGGTATTAGAAGTCTGCTGGGCGAAATGTTCACAAGGATCTCAATATCTAAACTTGTCTCTGAACTCAGCTTCCAGCTTTTCTGACTCCTGAAGCTATGGAATGAATACAAACCAGCAGATTAATCTTCTCGTATCTCTGTGAAGCTATTTTTATCTTTGCAAATATTCTTCATATTGGTGGTTCACCCCAGGCAGCCCAAAGTATGAGAGCTAATACTCACTTGTAGAGAAATGTGCTAACAGTTCATTCTCTTTGTGGTCCAGAACACAGCATGCCAGAGTGGATTTATACCAGGTCACCATCTTGCACCTCTGTGCAGTGCTACTCTCTGTTTATTGCACACATGTCCATTTTCTTTGTCAGTATACATTCACTCTTTTGGTACTCTTTGGTTCTCACGTCCATACCCACTTCACTGCATGTTGGCTGCAGTCAGTAGGGATGAGTGGGTTGCAGGGCCTGAAGAAGAGAACACAAGGGGCGAGATGCAAGGAACAAATGTGTTGGCCGGAGGTGCTGGGAGCAAGCAGAAGCACCCTGAAGCTCCATACCGTGACTGGAGCAGGGGGAGGGTTCATGGGGGAGATGAGGACTGCGAGTTGTGACTTGAAGTTGTATTCCCTTTGCCTTTACTGTGTGCCCAGGGTGCGGGTGCTTCCTGGCTCCAGCTCAGGTCAACAAACTGGCCTGTGGCTGCTGCTTCACGCCTCCAAAGCCTCTCCCAAGCCTTGCCCAAGGCTGCCAGTTTCCAAAGCAATTCTCTCCCGTGTGAAGCTCTTAAAATGAGTTGAGAATTCCCGAACTCGGCTGCTTGCAGCCGCGCACACTGCAAGGGCGGGTGTGCGCGTGTTATCCAGTCTGGACACACAGTGACAGCTCTCAGTGTAATCCCTCGGCGTTGCTGTGGGACGCGTGTGGCAGGTGCGGCCGCCGGTTTTCCCCTTAGCCCTCGGGGCTGCGTTAAGCCAAGCGGGAGGATGGCCTTTCCCCGCGATTTTACAGGAGCTGTTAACGGGACTCGGCACACTTCACCGGGGCACTGGCGGCGCCAGTTAGAACGGGAGATCGAGCGCGTGTGTTAACGCCCCTCGGCGGCAGCACAATGGACAGCGCCGGCCCGGCCCCGCCTCGGCGCGCCCGCCGCGGGGACGAGCCCGGCGCGGGAGCGAGGCGCGCGGGCGCGCGGCGCTCCCCTCCCCTCCCCTCCCGCCCTCGCGCTGAGGTAACGGTCTGCCCGTAACGGCGGAGGAGAGGAGGCAGACGGGCGGGAGCCGCCGCCTTCTCTCCGCCCCTCCGCCACCGCCCGGCCTCACGGGTGCAGCCCGGCTGCGGGGTGAGGGAACCGCGCTGCTCCTCGGCCGGCAGCCCCCCTCTCACCCTCGGGGCGCTATGAGCCATGAAGCCGCCCGGCAGCATCTCCCTGCGGCAGCCGCGCTGCGGCCGCCGCCTCCCCGCCGCCGCCGCCTGCCGCCCCACGCTCCTGCCGCTCCTCGGCCGCCTCGTCTCGCTGCTCCTGCTCCTCCATGGCTCGTCCTGCCCGCGGGCCCGCGCGGCTGCAGCGGCCGCCGGTGGGTATGGGGGGGGGTGTGTGTGCGTGAGGGTGGCTGCTGCTCCTCGGCCCCCGGCCCCCCTGCCTCCGCCCCGGGAGATAAACCCCGATAGCATCCATTTCCCCTGACCGGTTTTTCCTCCGCCCCTTCCATATCTGTGTACGTGTCTGTTTAGTCTTGCTTGCTACGAAAAAGAGAGAAATGTGAGGTTTTTCCCCTCTGATTATCTAAAGCGAATGCTGTAGTGTTCTAGGTAGAGAATGCTGTGCGCAGAAATAACGCTGGTGAGGTATGCGGCAAAAAAAGGCTTAGGTGTTTTTTTTGTATGTGTTAGGATGCATGTGTACGAGGATCTGAACGAGAAGCCAATTTGGGGTTGGATTTTTGTGTGTGCTTTTTGTTTATTTGCTTTCGATTATGTATAGATTACATGTGTAATGCAGAATATAGTCGGTTTGTGCCTCATGTATTGCTGTTCTTGTTACTTTGCTTGTTGATTTACTGTATCCTGCGATTTTAATGAGGAAGGATGCAGGGTTTCATCAGAAAAGCTGCCACTGAAGAAAAGGGCTTGTGTAAAAGTTAAAAGGGAGAGGTGGAAAACTTGCTGTTATATAAAGGGACTTGATTACCGTTCGGTGTGCATGGACTTTGAATTCAGTTTGTCTTAGGAACATGGTAAATTAGTCTTTTGTAGGTGTACGCCTGTTTTTTGTGTGTGTATCTGAGAAAGAAGAGAACTTGGTTATCAAAGAGGGTAACTACATGTCCATCAAGTGTTGGGTTTTTTGGTGTTTTTTTTGGAGGTTGGGAGGCATTAATATATTTATAACCTATGAATGCATATGAAAATGTATGTGCATTTAAATAAATAATGTTATTTCTGAATCCATTTTACATGTGAAACGAATAAGATCTAGTTCAATGACTAAGCTTTTTTGTTTGCTTGAGGGACTAATATTAGAATATTGCAAGCTAAATATGTAGCTTTTTTTTTTTTTTTTTAATAAACATATTTTGCTATCTAATTTGCGGCTGGCATATCTTTATATCTTTCTTCCTCAGACCTGCATTGGAATGAAACAGCAGGCGGTACAGGGGGAGTACTGGCAGATGAAGAGAATACATTTCAACAGAATAAAAGCAGCAACAGTAAAAATAACAGCTACAGCAATGCAATCCAAAAAGAAATCACACTGCCTTCAAGACTAATCTATTACATCAACAGAGACTCTGAAACCCCTTACCATGTCCTGGATACTAGGGCAAGGCACCAGCAGAAGCATGACAAGGTAGGGTAAAAAAAGGCTTATCTGCAGAATTTTCAAACTGTTAGTATCTGATGTGGAACTGAGTTTGAATGTTTTATTCCATATATCTTTGAGACTTCATGGTGGTCCTTACCACCATTTGTAGAAAATCAGGGAGGACATGTAATTAACCAAGACTCTAATTTCCCTTGTGTTAATTTAGATATAATTATTTTGAATTTCAGCATGGTTCGAAAGTTCAACTGTAGGTAAAACGAATGGGAGTTATGCAAAGTTGACTTGTCTGATCAATGTAGTTCCAGTGTCTTGATTTATGGTATACCATCATCAACAACATGCTTCTTCCAAAATAGCTCTAGACTGCAGAAATGTCTGCATAGGGAGTTTCTTTAGAATCCTGAACTTGCAGCATGAATGTGTCTGTCATGCAGTACCTAATAAATGCAGTAGTGTTTCCTGCCAGTCTATGATGAGTGAAGACCACTGTAAAGTATTATGAGATTTTGTCAAATAATACCTACCTTTTTCATTTTCAATGGCAAGATACAGTATTTCATTTTGTATAGATGCAGATAATAATTTTTTTTTCAGAAATTGCATGGGATTGAGCAAACTTGAATGTTGTGAAAAAACTTGGTGAAGAAGTAAACCTACTCTAAACCCTATTGCTTAGGAGGCACCCTTAAAATGAGTCTATCCCATTTTTATAAATCTGTATTTAAAAAACAAATTTCTTCCCATGAGTTAAAATGCTGAAGGTAAATATATTTCGTATAGGAAGAGACTGTCACAGTAGAGAAGAAAGGCAGTAAAGCATATCAGTGTGTATGCTATTACTGAGGGGCTTAGCTATAATAGAGTTTTTACCTATTGAATTGCATTTCTTTTGAATATGTGCTTTTGTTGATTATGTGCCATTTCATATATGGAATTAATATGGAAGTATTACTTTTGTCGTAATATACTTTGAAAGTATAACCCTTTGTTATGGTTTAAACCCTTGAAAAAGGATGAGTTGTATAGTTTTGTTATTTTAATGGTAGGAAAGGTTGCTTCCTAGCTTATTGAACTTGGATAATGATATGTGCTTTTGGAGGCATCCGAATACACCAATATGTTACGGGTGGCACGGAAAAACTGTTCAGATGTTAGAAACTGGAGCTACTTAACAACATATTACATTCAGAACTAATATTCTTTTAAAACGAGACCTCTTTTTTTAAATAAACTTGAACAACAGGGGCTTTCTGTTCCCCTCTTTGGAGAGAGGTGTGGGGAAAAAAGATTATTTTGCAAGTGCTTGCAGACCTGCCTTTGGGAATAGTGCTTCCCTCATGTTTCTACATGAGTTTTTTTCCTTGGGAATCCACAGAAGAGAATGCCTGCCAACCTCTTCACTTACCCAGCATTGCCCACAAGAACATTGCTGCCGTTGCCTATCCTTCCTATGCCCTACCTGATCTCTGCCTGTTGGCGGTAAAGCTCTGCAGAAATCAGTGCTGACAGAATTGGTATTGATTTCCTTGAGTGTGCTTGCTGCTGAGTATTGTGTAAAGTGGATCTCCTTTCTACTTATTGTGTCCCTTTTAAGTGTAAGGAATGCTCGCACTGCAGTTTTTCTCGCAGAAGGGTTAAGCTTGGGGTTCAGTGGAAAGTGACATCATGTTGACTTCATCCTTCTGGCATGGAACTTCTACTGCTTTGATCCACTTAATTGAAGGAAAGTGTTGATTATGTTCCTTTTCTGCTTTAATTTTTGCATGTTTTGCTTTCAGAGCACCAGAGAGTCCTGTGTTCCCCCCACACTCCCATCCCCAACTTGCCTCTTGCGTCTTTCCTTGCATGAAGTCATTTCTTTGCCCTTCCATCTGTTTTACCAATAATGTGGTAGCAAATATTTGGTTATTTTGTTCTGTTTAACATTAACTAGTCTCTGTAGGGCAATAATTGCTGGGGGGATGGGAGAATTCTGCCTAGAATGTAAAAGCGTTTTGATTTTGGGAAGGGGGAGGATTTTTAGGACTTGCTTTTATCCTTTCCCAGAACTCAAATAAATGCTATATTGTAATAAATAATACTTGCATGATTTTGCTCTCCCCACATTGGTAATTCAAAGAAATAACCAAAATACTTTAATAGTTAGGTAAAGAAAGACATCTATATTTAGGATTAGAGGTTTAGCATGTGAAAAAAATAAAGATAAATATGAGGACCTTATATCTGTACACAAGAGACAACTGAGGAAGAAAAATACTATGTACTCCCTAACTGTAGATATTATTCAGTAAACCCCTTTCTGTGAAACTTCATAACTTCATTATAGTGGCCAGAAGACTGTAAGTCATATGGATTGTTTGGTGGATTAGGCCTGAATACCTCAGAAATGCTGAGTCACTATAAGGAGAGGGGAAGAGTAGAGGAAATTGTGTGCATGTAGGAAGAAAGAGGTAAAGCTGGAGAAATACAATTATGTAAAATGACTTAAAATATTTGATTTTATTAAAATCCCTTCCTAAAAGTGAGGGTCTGCAGCCTTATTAATGAAATATATGTAGAAATGAAGGGATGGAGGAGAAGACAGTGTACCAGAGAACAAAAAAAAGTAATAAATTGCCTTCTTAGCACTGATAATCTTTATCCCCTTTGGATGTGGTAAAATGCCATCATAATGAGAGGGTGTATGTGATTTAACTGTTTGTAGAACTTCTCTCATTCCTTTTTTATTATTTCAAGAAGCTTTTTCTCACTGTTGGAAAAATAAAGCTGTGCTAGTTTTGGCTAAATGGTCTATCTCCAAGGTGGACAGAGTTCTAGTTTGCAATCTGTTTTCTTTCTATGATCTAAAGAAAGCATATTTCAAATACTTGGTAGTTGAAGACTCTAAAAATCTGTATACCTGTTTCCTCATAGTCAAATTAAAGCTAGCTGATTTTGAATTCTTAGGTAATTTTTGGTGTGAAATGCTCAAAAATTAATATCAGTTTATAAAAACACAGTGATGAAACTTCAAAGAACTCTTAAACATGCTAGAAAGGTCTGAGTCATGTGTGCTCTGTCTTTCTAAACTTCTGCAGATGAAGTAGAGTTCTCAATGAACTGAGAATCTCTTTACTGAACCAGATGACTGCTGTGGTTCATTTTTGTAGGTTAGGTATACCCGATCATTGGGAGGTAGCAGGAAGACTGTTACGTGACACAACTTGTCACAAAAGGCTAGGACCAAGTTGTTACCATAGCCAGAAAAAAAAAAAAATAATCTTGCAACACAAGATGTGGTCTCAAAATAAAAGGATTGCCAGAAAAACACAGCTGTCTTTAGATTGATGAATCATAAGTTCTCAGAAGTTGTAAAGAAACAAAGTGCATCGTTCTAAACTGTTAGTGTAATTTTTGGGAGGAGGGAGGTGTTAAGAAAACTGGTTTGCAGACCCTAATGACTGGAAAAAAAAATAAAATAGTGCAATAGTGAAGACAGTTCCACACACACACCCCACCCCCCCCCCCCCGAAAAAAAAAAAAAAAAACCCCACAAAAAAACCCTGTATTCATTTTGGGCTATTTTCTTGGGGTAAAAACTCCAGGTGTTTTGTAGTGCAGGTGCTTCCAGGTGCTCCTCTGTTTATCATTTAAATAATGAAAATATGGCCAGATTGAACGTTGAACATTGTTTTCTGCTATGTTGCCCTGCTTTAGAGGTTGAAATGCAGTGCTGTTTCAGTCCTTTATGCAACTTTGGTATGTAGCATCCAAAAGTTGAGAGGGGAAGCATCTTTAAGATGAAAGGAAAATAGCTGTATCATGTCCATTACAAAGGAGTTAGTATTGAAGAAAAAGCAGGCCTGTTTTGTACAGTATGAAAGGTGATGGTTAATAATATCTCAAGAGGTGGCATCATGTGAATTCTCACTAAAATCCAGATGAAAATCATATGCCCTAATTATTGTTTTCCCTTCCCTTGCCTGTCTTAGGCCAGATCTTCACTTTTAATCCCCATGTAATGAAAACTGATCAAAATAATGAACGAACTTAATGTGGTTTATCTATATGAGTTTAAGACTGTTGGAGAACTATTGTAGTATTTCAGCTGGCTTTGCTTTTTTGTTTGACCTTTTTTTTCTTTCCTCTGAAATTTCTGTGGTGCAGATCAATTTACACTACTTGCAAATTAATGATTTTGTGTACTTTGTCTCTTTTTTATTCTGTATTAAATTCCTACTCTCTCTTGTCTGTATTGAATTCTTATTAATGCAAAAGACTTATCTGGACTCTGTGTCTTCAGTAGTTACTGATTAACAGTAGGCTTGAAATTGGTCTTCCTGTCTTCTTTGGTTTCCAGGACTAGAAAGCCATCTTCCTTATGCCAATAGGAGTAGAAAGCCATCTTCCTTATGCCTTATGCCATCTATTAAGTAGATCTGCATCTTGGTTTCCTAGCTGAAATGTGGGTCATGATAGTTCTAAATTTTTTTTAAATTGTCATTTCAAGTGATAACCTATAAAATATTTCAGTTTGTCTGTGTTAGGTAGTGCAACAGTTGCACTTGTTAGGCCTTGTTCTGAATTAAAAAAAAAAACCACAAAGTTTATAGGTTTTATAGCATTTTGGGAAAGTTGGGTACTGCAAGAGTGGTGGATTCTGGCCCCTGGTGTTAAAAGAGCAACAGTGGGATTGCTTTCAGAGATAGGCCTGAGCCTTTGTTCACATGCTGACAGCCTTTGATCTTTCAGAGAACAGCCTTCAAGACTTGAGGTTCAAGTGCGTCAAAGTAGCCTTTCTATTATTAAAGACCAGAAACAAATAATCAATGGAAGCTTTTCTGAAATCCTGTATGTTTTAAGCTGCTATGATACTTACATATGTTTTTCAGTGTGAAATGCTTTATTTCCAATGAATACTGGAAGGTTATAGAATCATAGAATCACAAAACAGTTTGAGTTGGAAGGGACCTTTAAAGATCATCGAGTTCCAGCCCTGCTGTTGTGGGCAGGGACACCTTCCACTAGACCAGGTTGCTTCCAGGGATGTGGCATCCACAACTTCTCTGACAACTCTTGACAACTTGTCAATGCCTCATCACTACTGCAGTAAAGAATTTTCCCTAATGTCTAATCTAAATGCCCCCTCTGTCACCTTAAAGCCGTTCCCTCTTGTTCTGTCACTTGTAAAAAGTGTCACTTGTAAAAAGTCCCTCTCCAGATTTCTTGTAGGCCCCCTTAAGGTACTGGAAGGCTGCTTTAAGGTCTCTTCTCCAGGCTGAACAAGCCAACTCTCTCAGCCTACCTTCACAGGTAGGAGAGGTGCTTCTGCCCTCTGATCATCTTCATGGTTCTTCTCTGGATTTGTTCCAATGACTGTTTCTTCAATGCCAAATGCCATTGAAAAATATTTAGTTTTCAGATCTGTAATTAGGCTCTCTTCTGAGCACAGTTATCTTGGCGTATGTGCAATATAGTAGATGTTTTCCAAACACTAAAGAAAGATGGCTTCTGTGTGAAGTCTGAGGACAGGCAAACAAGCTGAAAGAAGGATAAGGAACAAATGTATAGTAGGTCACATTTCATTTGTGACAAAACTTGTACTATTTTCAGAATGAAGGTCTAGATCAAAAAATCCTTTAATGGTGTAAAATCCATCTAAATCTGACTTATGTTTCTAATTCCAAAACGGAAGTGATGAAACCCCTTGCTCAGGTGCTTAAATGAGAGTGGCAGCTCTTGGCCATTATTTTAGTCAGCAGAACTATATGCAGAAATAGACTATTAAAAGCAGTGACGGTCATTTGGAGATCATATCTGTATGAATATAGCAAAAGGTCTGAAAGTACTATCAGTCAGTTAAACAATGCTGTTACTTTTGTTTAAAGACTTGTGATGGAACTCGGTATTTTTGAAGAGGTAACAGATCATTGCATTTGGCATAGTTTTACAGCCTTCTAGTCTGATTTTATCTTGAAACTTACAGTAAGCTAATGACTGACTTAAAAGAAACTGGAATTCTTTATATATGTGGATTTTTAGCTTGGAAAATGCCTGAGAACTACTACTTTGCACAAGCAGTTACAGCACTCTTAGAATGTCCCTAGTATGAAGAATCTCTTATTAAGCGGGAACCTCTGCAGAGGATTTTAAATTATAAACATGTACAGAGGACCTTGGTCTTCTGTTTATGTAAGCAAAGTATAATTATGCAGATGTGAACCATGTATGCCAGTTGTACAAGAATGTAATATTTAATCACCTGTGAAAAGACATGGTAAGATATCTAACTTCAAAATATAATATTCTTGTCTGAATTTATATTTCTATGCCAATTAGAACACCATATTTCAGATTACACTTTAGGCATAGTATTACACAGTAACTGGTAAGAGAATACTGTGAAATAATAATCTGTATCACAGGATTTCAGACACTTTTCTGAAATATTTCTTCCCATCATGGTGGTACATGATGGTTGTTAATGGCTAAAACACCTAGTGACAGCTCACTGGCAGCTTTCTGTGCTAACTTGTTACAAGAAAAATGTCAGTTTCAGGATTAAACACTTCAGTCTCACTACCTTCACCTGATTTCTGATTTATGGCTTTTACAGGTGCTTATCTATTTTTGACTAGCTTTGAAAAATCTGTATTTTGCTGCAGCAGTGGTACATCACATTCACCTGAATTCAAAACTGGTTTTGCTAAACTGCAGGGATCTAAAATCCAGTGTTCTTTTTGTAACCAGTAGTTTGAGCTGAGTTTGGTATAGATCATGAGGTATAGCAGGGTAGCAAGTTAGTATCAGCTGCTTTACAGCAATTGCTTGTGTGTCCAGGCTGCATCTGTTAAGTGAGGCACACTAAATAGATAGCAAATGGTGTTTTTAGGTACACAGGTAATTGTTTTCAGAAATAGCAATGATACTGTATCTCATCCTACAAGATGAACTTGTTCTTATGACACCATGGACCAAGAATACAAGTTACTTTAATTTTAAATTACAGAAAGATAAAGAATACACGGTTGCTGGCTTAGAAATTAAAGGATGTTACACATGTATCATTGGATGGGCTTGTCTGGACAAAAGGAAAGCTATAGCAGATAAGACTAGATGTTCATCTGGGTATCCCTTAGAGCAATTAGTAGTAGATGCTTAGGGAGGGCTATAGGAGCATAACGGTCATGGGGTGCTACTTCCTAGACCAGTCCGCCAGACTCTAGCAATTTGTGGTTCAGGATCTTCTGGGAACCAGAACTTGTCTTTTGGATTTAATAACCCTTGACAGGAGTGCCTGATCTGGAGGTTATTCAGGGATTTCTTTTTTTTATTATTATTATTTTCCTTATATATATGCATACATTTTTAGTATCTGTAAAGTCTTGTGCTGAAGTTTTGGGATTTTGGCATGATTCAGTACAGCATGATTGCTTTTGAAGTGTGATTTATTATGGCATATATCATCCTTCACACTTAAGCATTTTCTTAATTAAGTAGCTTGAATCTTCTTGAAAGATACTCAACAGTTTGCCTTATTTAGTTGGTTTGGAATTGTCAGTCTGAACAGCAGTAGTGACAAAAAAAAAAAAAACAACAAAAGAAAATTTGAAGTGGAAAACCAAAATATTTGGGTATCTCTCTTGCAGTTGATTATTTAGCCTTGATAATGTTCTTGTTCAAAAAACTGTTTCAAAGATACATGTTTTAAGTAATGCATAGTTTGGTGGGAGAAGTGAAAGAAATGCTGCATTTTTATCAAACTGAAAAGAAAGCAATTTTGTATTTCCAAACTAACCCTGGAAAAATTATATGGTTAGTGTTGAAGTTATATTTTTGCTCAACTTAGCTAACTATGGTGTTTGGGAGCACTGGTAGTTAGTATCGTTTCTAAACCAACTTGTAAACATTGTTGATATATTACACTGAATAAATCCTGATTGGGCAGTCAGTTTTTTCCATGTTACATGTGTCAGGAATGTTATGCAATACATCTATAAATTATAATCTTATCTTAAAGGCTCGGTCTTAATGGTTTGTATATAAGAATGCAGTATAGTCAAAATCATTGTATCTTTGAGCAGGAGATATTTAGGAAAACTTCCAAATGTATTTATAAAAAACATAATAAAACCTAGGTACTTTTAAGCAATTCTGTAGTTATAATTTCTCGTATTTCAGAATGATCTTAATGGAGTAGTACATGCTTTTCTAAACTTTCCAGATAGTTAATGTTGAAGTCTTGTTTATGGCATATATTTGAAGACATGTAATTTGAGGTAAACATTACATGGGAAGGAGACTCAAAGCAATTGTTCCTGTAACTCCAAGTGAATCTTTATGGGATAAAACTGATTGCAACCCTTGTCCTGCAACGAATTTTCATGTTGTTTTTTTTTTTTTTAATTAAATAAATTAATACATGTACTTGTTGAAAACATGATATTTTTTGGTAACAAACAGGTCTTGAAAAGCTCCTTGTGACACTTGTTCCCTGGTTTCACTGTGCAAAAAGTGGAGAGGCTAAAAAGCCAGTCCTGCTAGGCATGCATTTAAACTGAGATTCTATTTTACTTTTTTTTTTTTTTTTAAATATATATGCTAGCTTTCATCCTTGCAGTTTCTCAGATTCTCTCCTTCAAGTCACCTGTTTGTCTTTATACTTAAACTGTTTTACTCTGGTGATTCAGAGCAGCTGAAAACAGTTTGCCAGGTTGGTGTGACCTCAGCAAATTGGTGAACTGGTAAGACAGCTGTTAGTATTTACCAGAGAGAAAGCTTGATGCTGGTTTGTGTCCATCTTATTTTAGATACCAGCTGGGAATACAATTTTTAAAATTCATGTTTAAAATTATTGTATTTGTTTAATAAACAAGATGTTTATTAAATATTTATGTAAGAAACTAATGATATTAAACATTTTTGAAATATTTTATAACTACATATTTGTTTTAAAGAAGCTTGATAACAAAGCTCTGTGACCCTCTTAGGAGGGAAATGATCGTTCTGGGGGCAAAGAATGCTAAACTAACACAGGAAACATCACAGCTGGCTTTAGTCACCATAGCAACTTTAGAAATATTTTTTTTTAATTCTGTTGAAAGGTTTTATGAAAGATGATGCATACCTATGCTGAGAAATAAGGCAAAAATCAAAGCTGTTCTGTCTAGTGCAAGAATGGAAGAGGAATATAAAGCATCTATCCTTTGTGGAAAAGATTTCCAAAACAGTACAAAATCGTAGGCATTGTGGGCCATAAAAGCTAACCTTCATATTGTTTAAGTTATGTCATAAACTAGCTAAACTTCATATAGTTTTTGTGACATAGCTGTAGATTCATTGTGATGTTTAAGCAAAAGACAAAAAAATATTATTTTTCATTAAAGGGCTTAGTAGTAATATTCCAACTTTATATAATCATTAATGCCGTAGAAAATTAGTGTATAAGTAAGCATGGTTTGATTAGAACATTATCAGGGAAGAACTATGGAATTCAGATCTAATCTCTTCTACTGTGTTGGAATAGTGTCTTCACAAAAACGAAATTCTTGGATCATCTCTCCTCTCGTTTTTCTAGAGGACATATGTTTTAAATGTGTTTGGCTACGGTTACAACAGTATAAAAAAGAATAAAGAATACAGTTTATATATCTGACAAAAACTGAATATCCTGAAAGTTAAATTTAACTCCCTGTGCAAGACAACCTAGTAGAGGTTGTTTTTTTGTTGTGTGTTGAGTTGGTGAGTTGTAGGTTGTATGTACAGTGTTCCGTATGCTGGCTTGGCTACAATGCCAAGTACGAGCCTTTAATTGTGACAGTATTACTTTGACGGAGTCTTTTGTAACATGTAATACAAGTCATGCCGTGACCTTCTTGTTGAAAAAATATAGACATTTAGGTGAATAACTTTTTTTTTTTTTTTTTCCCCCTTCTTGTTCTTGTGAGGAATGAGTGTGTATTTGAATGCTTTTCAGGTACCATTTGCTTCTCTCTTCCTTTACCTTCTAAAAAGGCAAATCCTTTTGAATAAGAATTTGGTACCAGGGCAAAGCTTTTCATACGCCAATGAGATTCATGAAAATAAGCAGGTTTTCTATAACTTTGTCACAGGTGTTTATCACACATTTGCATATAAAGCTCAGTGATTCTTTTGACAACTTTAAATGTTCTGCAAAACTGTATAGTACTCCTGTGTGTTCATGTTTACAGGCTGTACATCTGGCCCAGGCAAGTTTCCAGATTGAGGCCTTTGGCTCCAAATTCATCCTTGACCTCACACTGAATAAGTAAGTGCACAATTTGAGGTTTCTTTTTTTCCTGCTCTTACTGTCTTTAACTTATGGTACAAGGTCAGGGCACATGAAATCCCAAGATCTGTGGAAAAATATGCTGTTACCAAGTTTATTAATAAAGATAAAATTTAGGCTTTTTTAAGTGAGGTAACTGTTACCCTTGCTGACACCTATAATATACATACCTTTAATTTTATCATTCATGACAAATGATGACAGAGAGATTTTGGTACCCATTGTGCTTGAAATGTGTGGCTTTTCTTGTGCATTTTTTTACTTGATAAACTGCCATGCAGATGTTATTTTAGTTGCTAATGTCAGTGTGTAGAAATACTGTAAATACTGGCTCATCTTTAATGATCTGGAAAACATGCTATTGTCACTATTATCATTAAGTTCCTAATGAAGTAGGAATCCTAACAGTTTTCCTGTACTGAAAGGTGCAGCTAGAGTCTGTTTACCAGTAAGATGGACAATTTTCCGTAATTGTCAGGTCTAAAAGATCTGACTTGTAATACAGGTCAATTGTGGTTTAGTTGTTTGTGTCACATCTATTTATATATCTCAGTTGAAGGTATAAAACTAGGTGTTTTTCTAAAAATTGTTGTGAAGTTTTTTGCCACTGAAAGTTTGTGCTGAGAAAGTTTAAGAATAAGGTAGAAGTGTAAAATCAGTACTAAATACATGACAGTATTGCTTAAAAGCGCATTTGCCCCTTCTGTTGCCCTTGAGCCTTACAGCATGCTTAAAGGATTAATAAATAATTTACAGAAACAATTGCATGCTGGTAAAAAAAAAAAAAGGTGTTCTTCTGGTCCATGTGAGGTCTTAGTTTGGTCTTGTCATGTAATGAAAGTTTTCTTAGGGAGAATAATGCAAGCTTATTAAATCTGATTGCTTTTCAAAGTGATAGGCTGTGGATTTGTAAAATTTGAACTATTATATTCACATATTTTGTTGCCTAGCTTTTAGTTATTATTGTTTTGCTGTAAAGGTGAACTGCAAACATTTTCCTTCCTCCATACATGATCCTGAAGTGAGGTTGTTCTCGCAGTAATGTCTTAAAATATGACACAAAGTCTTGACTGGCTGGCAAAAGATGCGTTAGTATCAAGCAGGGGATGGCATGCAGAATGGAAGGAGAAAGAAAGCTTGAAGATAACTGGGTGTTCTCTAGACTCTGGAAGAACTGTACTGTAGTGCAAGACTGGTGTTTTATGAGTCCCATGCAGAGTAATTCCTGTGGTATAATCGACATTTGTGAAGGGAACCTTTATCTAATGGTCTCTAAGCCACAGGGAATTTGTCCTCTTGGTCTGCTTTGCCACTGTTCCTGTTTGTATGTCCAGCCAATAGCAAGGCTGAGCACACATTCCCACTATGGCGCTATGCATAGGATAAGGTCACACAGACCATCACAGATTGAAAAACATTGACTTTACTGATATCACTTATAAATGCAATCAGGACTCAGGTGAGCAAGAATACAGACAGCCTGATAAGGTTTCTCTAGCTGATGGGAACTGGAATTTTTCTAGTGAAACACATGCACCAGCCCTTACTTGATTCACAAGCATGTCCACATTGACAGACTCAAATGTTAACACAGGCTTTAAGTTCATTAAGCATTAATGTCTAAGCCTAAGGTCTCTCACTTGGTCACTTACACCCTAAGTCTTCCTAGGTGCAGGTTTTCTCGTAGTTGTTGACTGACTCTGAAGTTTGCTTGCACATCACACCTATGTGGATTAGAGAGCAAAGTCACACAAAAAAATATTGTAAGTAAGACTCAATAAAGACATAGGACAGACTGCAGTGATCAGGTGCAGGGCTGGGCCAAACAAACCTACTGTCTTGCAGCTTACACTGATGACTTTTTATGCCACTTCTGCTCCGTTTTACTACACTTATTCTGTCCTGATTCAGCTTCCCTGTCTTTCATGCTTCCTCTGAACATACCATACCAAACATGCTTCCTCTGAACATAAACATACCAAAAATGTTTACACATTTCCACAAGCCCCTATGCACATCATGTAATAAGTTTGTTCTTTCCCAGGAGGCCCATGATGACACTGTTTACCACTTCTTATCTGTTGTAAAGTTCTGGTTGAACCTCTTCAAGGCCATGCCTGACTGGCTCCTTCCCTGGCCCATCAGTCAGTGACCTAAGAGAGGTAACAGCAAAGACCAGAACTCTTATCTCCTATTCATTAGGATTTGTGTGTCCAGGTATTGGTTGCTTTTCCTGTCATAGTCTCTTATGTTGACTGGCTGTTAACCAAATCCATCACAAACCCAACAGCCTTATGTTCCCTGTGTCTTTGCAGTGTTACCCGTTGCCCAGCCCTGGTCTTTGTTCTTGCTTATGTATAGCAACAAATGGTCCATAAAGAAAGTAAGTGTATATATATATTTTCAGCTGTGTTTGCTTTATCAGCAGTCAAGAAATGCAGTGTCTTTCATGTAAAAAAGAGAGAGGGAGATCACTTGTGTGCACCTTAAGCGAATAAGTTCTGCATATGAGGTATCAAGAATTTTCTTACTGGGGACATGTAAGGTGCAGGGTGTTCAAGTGCCTTACTGGTATCCCTACGGTTTGCCTCTTTATACATTAGGTTTTCTAGCTTCGTAGGTAATTTTTGACTCACAAACATTTCACACTCTCTCTGGTTCTGCTCCAGAAAATAATGACTTAAAAAACCTGTTCTACTTTTTGACCTGATATAACACACTAAAACTGTAAGTCATAAAACTTGTAACATCATAGATTGTAAATACTCATAGACAACAATTTGGAAAAGACTTACTCTTGTATCTCAGTTACATTTATGTGTTCAGCAAAATGCTGCCTTTTGCTACTGTGTTGGATTGCGAAGGATTTTAGTTGGTTTGCTGTTGTTACTAATGTCTAGTCAGAAGGAAAGGCAGAACAACAACAGGGCCACAGATTTGAGCTAGTAGATGCTATTGGCCAAAATAATCTATTTGCATGCAGAATACATTCAAGGGTATTCTGGATTTTGAATACATGTTGAATATGTACTTTTATCAGTTACTGTAAGGTTAGTTAATGTCACCTACTCTGTGTATTCTGGTTTTGTGTCTGCCTATTTTAGGTAAGTTCTTTGAGTATATAAAGCTAAAATAATGATGGTTGTTGCTTACAAACAGGCTCTAGATTTAAGTTTTCTTCACATTAATTGGAATCCCTGTCTTTGCAGGCCTTCTATGTTCCAGCTGCACTTTTTTTCTTTTTTTCACACCAAGTTTTAGAGCCAGGGTGTAAGGAAAATTGGATATTCACTGGCATTAATAGCTGTCTAGATTTTGTAAAAAGAGCAGGTGGCAATCTGTAAATTTGAGGCATGTTAATGTAAATTTTGTACTTGATGTTTTATATCTTGCTATAGTGTGATGGCACAAACAGCTTGAAGGAAATATAAGCAAATCAAACCTCTTAAATCCAGTGTGCAAAGCAAGTCAAATGTAAGATTTCTGTGAAGTTTGAATGGGTAATGAACTTTTCAGTTGCATGAGGTCTGCAGGTGTTAAAACTGCTGAAATACAATGTGTTATCCTAAAGGTTGGCATCTTTTTCTGACAAGACCAGGAAAAAAGTTACTGAGTTACTGCTTTTGGTACAAAAATGAAAGATTATATGGTATTAGTGGGGTAACAATCCTGTTTGAAAAATTAGTGTTTTTTTAATAATTCAGCTATGATTATCTGTCCAAACTTGATAAATTCTCTATGCAACAAGTAACATGTAACATTGTCTTAAAGCCCTATTTATATGAAAAGCCTTTTAAAGTGTTAATGTATTCCAGTAAATTCATATTTTTGTCCTCAAACAATACTTTGAATTCATTTGTGGTAACAATGTAGTTGAGTAGTCAGTAATATTAGTAGACAGGAACAATTTCTTATTTTTTGTTTATGTATTACATACACAAATGTTTGTCAGGTGCTAACAAATTACCTTTTTCGCCAACAGTTAAAAGGCTTTTAAGTTGTCCTTCTATGGAGGGACAAGTGTTTCTGCAGGTAGCTCTTATGTCCTGTTTAAAGCTAGCAGTCTTTATGTTCCAGTGTAATATTAAAACAACACGAGAGAGTAATACTACCAAAAGCACTGAATTAAAAATGTCTGCTTGCTGGTTTTTTTAGTGATAAGTTGGCTATATTACCTGGCAGTTTTCAGTCAATGGTCTAGCATCAGTCTCTAAATAAAGGAGTCTCCTTCAGCACTGGAGCATGCTAGAGCTTTCCCCCATTGGGACTGTGGCGGCTGAGACAGATACAAGGACTGGGGAATTAGGTACCTGAGCTGCGCAGAAACATGAGGTAAAAACCTAAGACAAAAACTTTTCTCCCTTCCTGCTGAAAACTTCCCTCAACATTTAGGATTTTGGGGAAATCACCAAACCCAGCCTGTACTTCTCAGCTTTTTAATTTTCGCTGTAGAAGTCTACCTTTCCAGGAAAATGGATTTTTCTTTTCAGTTAAGAGATGATATTAAAAAAAAAAATAATCTGATCTCTTTGGCATAAACTGAAATTAAAAAAACCCAAAACCCACCACTTGTGACTATAACATGACTTAAATATTTGAGATCCTAGAATATGATGACTGTTGTGAAAAGTCGATCTCTTATGTGAAGTGCAGCATTACCACCAACTTATTTATCAGTTTCAAGCTTGTAATTATTGTGTAGTCTTTGTAGTCTATGCTCCTGTAGGGCTGACTTTAACTTAATAATAGTCCCAGAGGAGATTACATTCTTGGCATGATTTAGAAAACAATAGGGCAGTAACTGGTTACTTGAGAATCTATTTGATTTTTCTTTTTTCTCAAAATTATTTTTTAATGGAAATAGGAAAACTAGTCACAGTTTTCCAGAAGGAAACTTCAAATATTTATAACATTTTCTTAAATAAAAGCATAACCATTTAGGATGCTAAATGGAAGCTATAAGATACACAGACTGTGTAAACTAAATGTGGTAATATTATTGTGCAAGTTGAACTCTAGTTTTCTTTTCAAAATTTGTTACAATGAGATGCAAAGAACTCAGGATTTTACAACAGTGTGTGTATACTCCTGTGTGTACAACAATGCATGTGTACTGTAAATGTGAATAAGTCTTGAGCATCTCGGCTGTACATAGTGGAGCTTTACTGCCTCACTTGCCACTCTTAGAACTGGAGGCAACCTATTAAAAGCTGTCATTTGCCTTGGTGGGCATTTTACGTGCAAAAAGGCTTAGACTAGACACAGATACGGAAATGTCTTATTTTTCAAGACATATTAATGTGTTAAAAAAAAAAGATTTCTTTTGCAATTTGAAAAATTATAAAAACCTGATGGTGAAGAAGCTTCTTGCTCAATTACTCAGCTGTAAATTAGAATTCTTTTCCATCTGGTCACTAAGGTTATGATTAAAATGTGTATTTATTATATTTAATATTATAATTTGTAACATTGTGTGCACTGTCTAGTTTTACTCATTCACTCTTCTAGAAGTATAGCAGTAGGCAGCACTAGTCCTGCCATTGACGAAGGACTTGCGCTCAGCTCAACATTTCCAATAGTTATCAGCAGTATTTCCAGCTCCTTGTCATCTGCTTCTTTCCTTCTGTCCTATGACTTTCCAGATCAATCCTTTTAATATTTTTTCTTCTTTTTTGATCTAATTTTTCTTCATCTCATCCCCTTCTCTTTAGCAAATATTTATAGAATAAGAAGTGTGTATGTGTGTTTCTATGTATGTTTTATAGGGGATAACTTTAAACTATAGCCATAGAGATTAATGTTGTAGTCCCTGATTTTCAAGCACTCAAGTTTTGGATTCCTCTGGAGTAATTAAGTGATGTCCCTCTGCCTGCTGTGCAATGTATGAATAGAGATGTACTTCATAGAATGACTATCAATATAATCAATGTCAGCAGAGCTTATTTCAAAAAGACTGTGAGAAACTCAGCATAGGCTAATTTGCTTGAAATTCCACTTTTTCTTTTTTGTGCTGATGTAAGAGCTTGTGGGACATATGTGCCTCATGGGAGCTGCGAGCAGCTGGTAAACAAAGCTCAACCCAACCCAAAATTAAACAAAACCAGATGATACCGCCCATTCCCCAGAGCAACCAACCAACACCCCCCCCCAAAAAAAAAAAAAACCACAAAAACAAACAAAAAACTGAGAGGACATGCTGTTTCTCTTAAAATGCACACGTGTTGGGAATGCTTAGCCTTCTTGTCAGACCCCTTTCTTATGGGGTGAAAAGACTCTTCTGCGCACTCCTGACCCTGGTTTTAATGAAGTATGTATCTGGCACCCTTCTGAACAGCGTTCTGAAGGCCTGTCTACTGAGATGCAACCACAGCCATTGGTTTGGTGGATCGTTAGGGACGGCAAGCTCAGGGCAAATACACATCTGGAGCAATATGACAATGCTATGTGTGGCAGGATAAGGATGTTTATTGCTTGCATTCATGTAACAGCTACAGGTATCACAGGAGGAAGTTTGCTTCTTACAGAAAAAATGAAAATGCACATCTTGTCACAGGATATTGTGCATGTTAAACTGTTTACAGGAGTTAAAGGATTGGAAGAACTTACAGAAATCTACTGAAGGCCATTGAAAACAATTATACTAATTTGTTTATGAAACCCTGGTCTCACAGATCCCAGGGTGCTGTGGAAACTCCCTGAGAAATTGCTACATGCGTGTGTTTGCTATCAGGCAACACACTAAGCAGCTGTCTTAGTTGATGCATCTTTTCTTAGGTTATGTTCTTACTCCTTGCTCGTATGTAACCACTGTAATGTGGCAGTGGTTAAGGACTGTTCTCTTTCTAATCTAGTAGATTTCTCAGCCTGTTTCTGAGATGGTCCAGTCTTGTCAATAGTGGGATCTTAATGCTGAAGTGAATTACTGGGATCTCAGATTCTGTTATAGTCAGGCTGAAATCTTTGCGTTCAGTGCTAGTATAAAGCCTGTGCATGCTTGACAGATCAAGCATATCATCAAACTAGCTTCTAAGAGCCCATGCCACTAAATTTAACTTGATTCAATGACAGAATTGTATCTGTCAAATGGACAAAAGCATCCAACGGGTATTCTGTTAAGTAATTAAATTAAGCTGTGTTGCTGAGACACTGGAACTGAGCTTGAATCATTTCAGAATACTTAAAAGTTAGTTATTGCTTGCTAGTACATTAGTATAAAGATAATCTAAGAAGTATGCAAGAAAGATAATTCAGCTGTAGTTCCATTTTCTGCAGACTGTGTACTAGATTCCTGGAAGCTAACTTGGTTGCCTATTTCTTTTAGTAATTTCATAGACTTTACCTACCTAAATCAATTCTTTTCATCGAGATAGTCAGACACCAGCTGAGGTAAGCCAGTATTCACATTGCAGCTCTCCTGCTAATGGAAACAGCATCAGTGAAATATGTGCTGGGGAAGTGGATGCGAGTTCTTCAGAAAGCATCTGCTGCTTAACAGCTGGCCTGTGTCTTCAAGGCAGCAACTGCTGGGAATGACATATCCCTTTGCTGCTTACTTTGCATCTCTCAGTGTAACTCACAGAAGAGCTGGTGATGCAGAACAGCTTAATAAAAACAATTTCCTAAGACAAGCAAGACAGGGTGGGAGGAACTATAGAAAAAGACACAGCAGACTAAAATTTTCACGAGTTCATTCAACATGTTGCCATTTGATGTGTTCCTTGTAAGGCATCATACTAGTGTGTCACCAGCCTAAATATGCTCATGGCAGAGGGGTTGGAACTAGATGATCTTAAGGTTCTTTCCAACCCTAACTATTCTGTGATTCTATGTCTGATGTCATCATGACTTACACAATTTTTTCTATTAAAGCTTGCACTGTCTCTAGTGTTCATAGTATTGAAAATGAAATTTCTTGTACTGGGTGCATTTCTGCTAAATCAAAATGTAAACACATCAACTGAAAGGTGATAGAACACAGTCCAGTGTAGATAGAACACAAATGTATTTTCTAAAATTCAGGGCTGCCTTTCAGAGGTAAATTTGGGCATTCTGTAAATGATAATGAAGGAAGAAGAATTGTTTTGTGATGTGGAGATAACTACTTTATGCATGAGTTCTGTATCTCATTCTTCAGGCACTTGTTCTACATGAGCTCTTAGTCTATTAAAGGCCATTCTTTTTGATGCTACTTGCATAAAGCATCCCATTGCACCTACCAGTGACAGTACAGTGCTATTCTATCTCTCATATTAGAAAAAAAATTTGAAAGATATTTTAGTTAAGTGTGTGTTTGTTGTTAGATTTTTCTGTTTGTTTGTATTTTTGTTTTTGTTTTTCCCCTTTAAATAATTTCTCCTGTCTATTGTTAGATTTGTCAGCATTAATAACAGGTAAAAGTTTTGGTAGGGAAACCTGGCAGTAGTGGTTTTATGCTTATTTTTACAGCTGTTGTTGTTCCTGGAGCTTTAGCAAAATACAAAACAAACTTCATTACTTAAATTCTGGCTTTGTCTTTGTGGCAATAGTGGAACATTTTTGTTGAATTTTCCAGTCCTTGGCTACTCTCTGCACTATCACATTTCAATACTAACCATTTCTAAACACAATTTGGTTTGTGTTGATTTTGCTGTGAATATAGAGAACAGGCTGTGATTAACTTTATTACATAGGCAACTGATTGCATGAACTAGCAACTTTCAATGAATTAACATCTTTCATGAATTCTTTCATGAATTAACAACTTTCCATGTTGGAAAATGTCTGCAAGCATACTGTTCCCTTTCCATTCCTCAATCTTCCCATGAATAAGATGGTGGTTGTCTTAGATTAACAGTATATATTGAGGGATTTCTGGATGATTTGAAGTAAAGTGTTCTTTAGGATGTTTGCTAGTGTAGACAGATACTTGAAATATGAGTAATGAGTAATGAAATATAATACAAGGTACCTGGCAAAAATCGGGTACCTACCAAGGTAAAGGCATACAGTTTAAGGAGAAGCTGTCTGACTGTTCAATGGAAAGTTCAAAATTCTTGCTGCCCTGTGGGAAATCTTAAGAGAAAAATGCCCTTGAAATATGTTGGTGGTTATGCACGGCAAGCATAAGAACATCATAATGTTCAGAGATTAGTGTTAAATACCTTGTTAAGAGCATAACATGAGAATGGGTTTGGATTCTGCAAAGGGTGGGCTAAAGTAATTTTGAGCAGCTCTTATGTCACGTGAATGTTACGTAACCTGAGAGTTAGTTGCGAGATGGTAGACGCAGTGGGAATTCTTATGAGATGCCAAATACACTAGTTAGCACTGAAAGTTCTGAGATCAGTTGTGTAAGATTACTAGAAGAGGGCCAAAGAAGGGAGTATGATAGCTTAAGCTTGATTTGGAAGTGGGTAGATGAGTGCAGACCGTGTAATTGCTTTGAGGAAACCAGATGGTCTCTGTGTATTCAAGTTGAAGTGTCTGTAAAAAGTCTGAATCTGGTCAAGGTGCTTTCATGTAGAGCATAGTTCCAGTGTTTAACCATCCTCACTGATTTTTGTAAACTTGTATCTAATCAGAATTTTCCTTTTTCCTGCTTGTGTCAGTTACCTCTAGCCTTGTCTATCCCGTCCAAGTAAGTAGTGACAATAGCAGTCCGTATGCTTCATAATACATATGAAAAAACATGAAGAAGAAAAGGACATTTTCAACGCTTCAAAGTTTAAATCCTCTGTATATGTAATCCTCTTTAGAAGCTTCAGACCTTGCCGCGTTGAAAAAGTAAATGTTTTTATTTTAGTCAAGCATTTACACTATTTATAAAGCATTTGTATTCTCTTGCAGAGAAAATGTGTAGCTGACTGTGATGCAAATAAAATGATTTTATGCAACTGAATTTATTTTTAAATCTGCACTTAAAAAGATATAAATTAAATTTTGCTATCAAAATTAAGGTTAAGATAAATGATGAGACTTCAGTAATTATTCATGGCTATTAGTGTTGGTTTTGCAGGCACAGAGAGCCCATAATGTGGTCTGTCAGTTCCGTGAAAAAGGACTTTTAAGGGAACCACTGCTAACTGCCTTCTGCAGGATTGTCTCTGATAAGTGTAGTGCCTGATAAATGTAGCATGAAGAATTGATTTTTATGAGCCAATAGCCCCAGAGTTAAAGTGTTACCAGGATTGCTAATAGTCTAATCTTAGTTTTAGATGCCCATTATTGTAGTTGTTGTTAGCCATGAATTCCCATCAGAGCTATTTTGTCAGACTAGGCTTCCATAATGGTGGTGGGTTTAGTCGAAGCAACTGTATTTTTATTTTGATATATGTACCACTGTCACACCCTTTAATGATTATTTTTTTTTGGGGGGGGGGGATGGAGGGGGGTGGGTGGGTTCAGGCTCTTAGAGACTTGAAAAAGGCTGAGAAATCTGGATCACATTAAGTAAAATGCTTATCTTGCATATGATGGGCCCACTTAACGTATTTAACTGTTTTGCTCTCCCTGAGCCTTTCGGCTGCAATCCTGATTATAATGGGGGAAAACGTGAACAGGACATTAACATTATCCCAGTATATATCTGCAGGCCAGCTAATGTTATTGTAAAGAAAAAAAAAAGAAAATGGAACTATAAATAACAGAGTATGGGAAATGTTTATGCTTCAGAAATTTGTCTTGCCAGGGTTAGGAAAAACATTAAAGTGAGAAAAGAATCTGAGAAGAAAAAAAGAAAGGAAGAAAAGTAGCATTGGGGGCGTGTGTGTGTGTGTGGTTTTTCTTGTATTTGTTGGGTTTGGGGGGGGGTTGTGGTTTTTTTTTTTTTTTTTTTTTTTTTGGTGGGGAGAGGGTGTTTTGGTGGTGGCTTTTTTGTTGTTGTTGTAGTTTTTGTTGCTTTTTAACTTTACCACTTTTGGAAAAAATCGTGTACATTTTGCCAGCACCAGTTATGGCAACAAAGAAAGTTCTAAAGCCGTGGGATATTTTTTTGCATATTTAAAAGGCTGATAATCTAATTACACAGCTAAAGTACCGGGAATTAGATTGCAAAATGCAATTCCCCCTTGTGTAACACTCTCTGACTTGCAGTGCGCCAGCAAACCATTTACTGGATACAAGCTGCTTGATTTTTTTTTTTTTTTTTAACTAATTTACAAGGAAAGAAAAAATGGTTTGAAAAATGCTAACAAAAAACCCAATCCCACCCATAGTGATAAAAAAAAATCAGATTTTTCTCATCTTCATTTTTCCTTTCTTTGACAGTGACTTGTTATCTTCCAATTATGTGGAGATTCACTATGAAGATGGGAAACCAAAGTTTTCGAAGGTATTGTGCTCTTAAAATGTGTCAGAATGGTCTTTCTGAGGGAATAATGCCAAGAAAATGCTAAAAAAACAGAAAAGTTTTGCAAGACATAAATCCACCAGAATCCTTTATTCCCATATGCAAGGTATCTGTCGCCTCCTCTTGTGAGGTTACCTCAGTAACACAAGAACTGTACAAAAAAGGTATGTCAGAGTGAGGGGTCGGCACTGGTTGGTGGTGAAGATTCAGATGTTGCCAGAACAATCACATCTTATAAAACGTAGGGGGTGGAGGGATTGAAGTCACTATCAGTATAGTCTTCATTAATTATTTAGGTGTCCTTAGCACAAAGTGCAAGGGGAAGGTATAATGGTAATATAAGACATTCAAACAAACCAAAAAAATCTTGCAAGAATTACATAGTCATGAAGTGGAAAATGGAAGACTTAACTCCAGAGGCTAAGGTTTCAGCTATTACAAAACCAGCATATTGCTTGACATCCAATTAATTACATTTGTCATACTAGCTCCCAAATTTAATTCAGTGCCATGGGCTATTGATCCAGTGACAGAGACTAAAGTTATGCAAGAAAGTTCAGTCCTGACTAAGGGAAACAGATCTGTCTTGTTTGTTGTAGTAACAAAATGAGGACTGGCAGGTTTCTAGGAAGGTTGTAAACTATGTTTTCAGGCAATGACTTTTTTCACATTTGGTATGAATGCTGGAATATTTGTTGTGATCTTATTACATGTGAAAGATAAGTCTTTGTTTAGAGTGGAGGAAAGCCAGCATTCAAGTTGCATTTATGCCTTCAGCAAGTTGACTGTTGTTTGTCCAAGAATTATATACCTAGTTTATTATTTTGTCCTTGTTGTAGATAGTCTCAAATAAAACAATATATTGCTGCTTATGGCAAAATTAAACAAATATATAGATATAGAAATGTAATTATCGCAATATACTGTTTAGTTTTTTTCCAGTGAAGAAGAAAAATAGTCTCACGTAACATAATGAGGAAGTTGTTTAATTAAGACTCAGGACTCTGCAGAATAGGCAAAAATGCTAAATGATGCAAGAAAACAATTCCCTCTGGCATCTAGACAAGCTCATGCAATTGTCAGCTGCAGCATTAGCACTGAGCACTGCGGTTGCTGAATCATGAATCTGGCTGGAAAATTATATCAGAACTTTAGACTCAGCAAATGGCCTAGCTCTGCATGCTGCAGTAACTTGATCCAAACTTCCTAGGGGATGTTTTTTGAACTGATTTATTTAGAAACAATAATAGAGCTCCTGAGGTCACATTAATCTATAAAAGGCTTCACTATAAACTCAGAAAATATATACAGAATTTGTGTAGGAGATCAGATAAGGACTATATCCTGGTCTTTTGCAGTATTTTATAATCCTCTTTAGGCCTGAGTAAGTAAAATATTGTTTTGTTTCCTGATGTGGATGTAAAGAAGTGCAGTCTTGATGTAAAGTATTGTATTTTCTAGAATGGGGTAGTTTATTACAAGGGTGAAAACACCGAAGAACAACCAGCAATTTCTTTAGTTGGATGACTGTCTTTTAAGAAAATTCTTGAAAAGCTACACACGTGAGAGAATCACAGTTTAGTTGTTAAGAAAGCATGGCTTATGCATTCTCACTGATGGAAAAGTAAATATGTAGTATTTACTTTCTGCGTAGTACTTTGATTTTAATTATGCACGATAGTCTGTTAGGAATTTCATTCAAATTTGAGTAACTCATTAAATAAGATTCAAAGTGGAAATAATGCTTGTGCATGATTGAACAAACAGCATTTACATTTTTGGTACTTACTTGAATTATGATTGCAGAAGCAATGGGTCCCATCTGCTTGTTGGAATTCAAATGACATGACACCAGAATTAGGAGTATTTTGATGGAGAATGGCAAGGCAACAACCACGCTTCAGGGCTTTTAATAAAGCTTTTTGAGAATACTTTCTCCGTTTAGTTTAGCTGGTGTTATTGTTGACAGGCAGTAAAGACCAACTACTTAAATGAGGTAAATTAGTATAATTCAGTTTTCCTTGGTTTATTTTCACTGACATATAGCATCCGAATTTCTTTTATCTAACAGCTTCTAAATATACTGGTCTTTTTCTTTAGAAAAGTCAAAGTGCTGCTTTAGAAAGTCAAAGTCATGTTTCTTGGTTTCTTTCTGAACATTCATAGTTTGCGAACAATTGTAGGTAATTTACATGTTACTATTTTTTTACATGAAAGGCAGGGCCTTGTCAAAAGCATGAAAGATGGTTGCTGACTTCCTTAGAAAAAAACCCCACAAAAATCCCGCCATTTTCTTAATAATTTGGGTTTTGCATCTGTTTGGAGTTCTCTGCAGTTAAAATCAAGAGTTGACTCCTAGGATCTTTTTGATATGTACAGTAAAAATGTGACTGTATACTTCAGTGTAGCTAAACTGGATTAACTTTCTGGCTCATTCATCAGTAGCAATATTGGTACCTACAGTCTAATGACGTAATATCTTAGTTGATAAATTTTTAGTGAGACAAAATTGGTAGAATTCAGGTCTAATCCAAATACATGCCAGATGATTAAAAACTGTTATCGCTTGTAATTTTAACATACTTGAAGGGTTTCAAGAAACAGTTCAATGCTCGCGTAACCTGCATTGCACAACATTTTTACAGAATCAATTCACAGCAAGGAAATGCATTTAAAAGATCAAGAATGCTGTGACTTCAACAAAAGAATAACCCCTGTTACGGCTTGAAGACTTATGTAAGTTAGTCTTTAATGGGGACAGTTTTTCTCTTAAAAGCAGGTAGGGCTAGTCATTGGTACTTTAGCAATCGTTGCTTTCTCTGAAATTTTACCTAATACAAGGTGTTACGTCTTTTCTTTTTTTTTTTTTTTTTTCTTGGTTTTAAGCAACAGACATTAATCAGAGTAATTTTGTGTGTGTGTGATTGTTTTTAAATATTAGGGTGGAGAGCATTGTTACTACCATGGAAATATCAGAGGTATCAAGGACTCCAAAGTTGCTCTTTCAACTTGTAATGGACTTCAGTAAGTGCATGTTCTTATTTTTCAAACAAGGCTATTAACTAATTGTTACCCTTTAATACCCTTAATATGCAAAGGACTGAAACTCTACAGGCCCAAAGATTTTTGATGTTTTGAAATGCCAGTACCAGCTATGCCAAGCTGCTAACATTTTTTTTAGTATCATTGGGATTAAAGTCTTTTGATGCTGTCTCATGAAACCTTTGAATGTTGTGAGTGCGAATAAATATTTAATCAGATGAACTAATATGGTAAAAAAAAAAATATTGTTCTTTAGCAGTTTACATGCTCAATATTCATGTATGATTCTGTCATCCAGTAGAAAAATTGATCTCTTTGACAGATTGTACAAGAAAAAATGTAAGACATTAGCCCTTACTAGGGTTAGTTACTCTTAAGTGCAACTCAGCTGTTGACTGTATTCTGCATATTAAAGCATGTCTTAGGACTCCTCTTTCCAAGGTCAAATCTTTATTCTTTTTGATGCTTTATCATTACGTTGCCATTACGTTCAGTGATAGTTGATTAAAGTATGCCTGATCTCTTAAAAAAAATTCTTAGCTTTAGCCACATGTGGTAGTAATGAACATATATGGAATTTATTTTAATATTAATCAGCTTGTCAGCCATAAGTTTCATTTTGTCTCATCAAAAATCAAATCCTGTGATCAAATTAATTGCCATCTAATCTGAATTATCACTTCTTTTTCTCCATGTTCCAGTGGCATGTTTGAGGATAGTACTTATTTATACTTGATAGAACCAATGGATTTGACCCATAGTGCAGTAAGTTTATTTTTATCTACTTTATTTGGTTTGAGAGAGTGCTCGAGGAATAGCAAATGAGTGTATTAGCATAAATCAGTAAATGAGTGACCTCTCTCATGCATTCATATTAAAAACAAAAGTATTTTAAAACGTGGAAACTTACACAAGAAATGTGTAAGTATGAATTTCCTAAGATTTTCTCTACTTTTCATTAATCTTTCTTTTCCTAGTTATTGTTCATCATTTAGATATTGGGAATACTAATAAAACTGTTTCCATAGCAAATGATTATGGACTGTCAAAAAGTGTTTATCAATTTGCTCTAGTATTTGAACTAAAGGATTTATGAATTCATAGAAGGGATCTCTGGGAGTCATGTATTCATCCCTCTCTAGTTGGATCACATTGCTTCTGATGTACTGTATTTTCACAAATACAGATTCAGGGATGCTGATCCAGAATATTCAAATATATGAATAAGCCAGATCAGCATGCAGGACTGTGTTTATGCAAATATCTTGCTAGCTATTTGTATTATAATATAGCTGTTCCTAAAACTTCAGCTGTTTATTTATGAAACTGATGCAGTTTCATAGGAGTAAACCCATGTAGATTTCTACCTCTTGAATGGTTCAAAGATTTGAGTGATCTTCAGTGAAATGATTCTGCAACATTGAGACACAAAATGATTAAGGTTTGTATCCTGCTTGGTCTGTAGGTTATATTCCAGATGCCGTATCACAGTTCTCAAGCCTGTCTTGCTCTATTATGTAGTGGTGTATGATGTACAATATAATGCTGCAGATATTATGGATACTATATAAAACTGTCTGCTCCCCAACAAATAAACAAAACCGAGCAAAATGTATTCCTTTAATGTGTTATATATTTCTTTCGGAAGTTCCAGAACAGTAGCATCCTACCCTTTGAAAGAAATTGCTTGTTTGGCAGGCTCTGCAGAGGAGGTGTTATGGAAGAAAAGAGTTGTTTTCTAGAACAGATACCAACTTGTGATAATTTGGGTCTTGTCAGACTTTGAAAGAAAAGTCTTCTCCTTTTTAAGCATTGTATACACCAATAAAACATGGTGAAATAATCCTCTTAAAGATAGTGCATTGCTTAGTTACTTGCATTTTGCTGCAATTAGATAGATTTTTGTCATAAGTAGTAATAGTTGCTCTTCCTCTGCAGGAAGATTTCAACAGGAAATATACTCTCTAATTAGATTTATTGGAATAAATGGTCTATGTGCTCTAACACTAAGGCTTTTAAGGGACTTCTTTAAGTAATTTCAAAGACATCTGTGATACTTCCATTTTGTAGGCCACTAAATGTTCCGAAGCAGAGAGGCTCCGTGGTGTCCTCAGGATTGCAAATAGATTGCTTCACATTAATACTATGCCAAACTGGTACTATGGTTGCTTGCATTTTATGAAAAAATAATGAAAATAATAAAAAAAGAAGTGCCTGAGTTTTCACTTGACATTATTAATTAGAAGGATATGTCATATATTTTTTCTTATCAGGAAAGTAAAAGTAGGCCACATATCATCCAAAGAACACAAGCCACCAAGCAGTTGCAGGACCTTGGTATGTTTTTGCTTATGTTGTGAGTTTTTCATTATTGAAAATAATTGTGTATATAACTTATATTAGGCTAACTGTCTATATAGAATTGCTGATTATTTAGAAAAACTTGAAGAGTAGATACTAACCTGACTTTTTTCACAATTATTGCAATGGAGTTTAGAGTTGTCAAGAAAACAGGAAAACCTGCCTGTATTTAGCTTTCTTCTGCAAATCATTTAATTACCATCAGTGATATTAATGCTATTGAAGTCATGAGATGGAAGAAAACATATATTCTAAGCCCAGGTTGCAATCTTTTTACCTCCCCTTGCATGCTTTAATTTTATATTACTTGAGGTTTGATAAGAGGTACTTTACATTTTGTGGACTTAAAAAATGAACTTTTCAATAGCAGAGGTTCTTCTAATTTTAGTGATCTACTTTTGGTTTGGACAGTGTACATAAGTAGTTTAAAATAATGCCATGAAATTCTTAAATTGTAATTTGTACAGAGACTGAATCTAGTTCTGAATGGCCCTATCTGTCTGAACTACAGTGGCTGAGGAGAAAGAGAAGAAAGAGAGCAGTGAGTAGAAGTGACCCTGAGTTAAGACCATTTATAAAGCCAAAACCAAACCTACTAATTTCCAGATTTTTAATGTTGAGAGAACATAGGCTTTAGAAAATAAATATTTTTGGTAATATAATATTGTCATATAATACAGTTATCAAATGATAGATCAATTATTCATAAATAGAGTATTTGGAGAAATGTGGATAACCTTTCTAAGTGACAGCAGTACTATATATCAGCTGAATGGAAGTTAGTAGTGAAAAGGAGTTTAGCATTTTGAGTGCACTTGAGGATAAAGAATAATTTTGAATGAAATCTTGCTACTTTATAGCTGCCTGACATTATTTTCATTTGGCTTGTTAAGTAGCATGATTAAATTAAAAATTCAAACAAGGACATGCAGAAGTGGGTTATTGAGAGAAAAGAAGGGGACAGTCCTCGTGATCTGCACGTGCATACATGTCAGTTAAGGGAATAATTGAGTTAAAGAAAATTAATCTGGATTTTTTCACTGAGTTGCACAATACACAGCATATTTTTTGAGAACACAGCTATTTTTAGTAACTTCCTTCCTCATTAAATCTGTAGACCAAGAGTTTTTAGTGTTTAAGATTTTCTCCTTTGTGAAAATAAGAGGAGGGAAGCAGTGGTGGTTTCTATGCTGAAAGTCAAAGAAGAGGCTGTAAATATTCTTAATGATGTGACTCAGATTCTCAGCCAGTGTCTATCATAACTTCCTAAGTTACTGGAGCTATGATTATTTACTTTAGTTGAATGCCTGACCCAGCTGTTACAGGTTTACACACCCTGTGTAATATTTATGGGTAATCCTATTAAACTAGTAATTATTACTGCAGTAATTTTTTAAAACCACATTTTCATGATTTCTCAAAGAACTTTTTCAATCCATCAGGTATCTCGTGGTGTCTTTGAAGAAATGAAGTACCTGGAACTCATGATAGTCAATGACCATAAAATGGTAAGTGTATCAGTTTAGTGGTACTCTTCCTTTTGATTATACTTTGTAGCTTGGTGTATACCACTGTGCAGCATCAGCTACTCTTGGGACAAATATTTAGTTAATCAGCAGCTGTTAACATTTGTACTGTTAGACACAGTGTAGGCCATAATACCTAGTAATGTTTAATGTTAGCTAAATTTTTTTTACTGCAATTGTATGTTCAATATACATCTGAAACACTTTGGTATCATATGGTTGGATAATATACCCAACACCAACAAAGTAAAGCAACAAAATGTTTATGTCCAGAACAAATACACTAAACATTCTAAAACTGTATCCTCTCCTTAAAGTAATAAAGAGGTCAGAATTTGTAACTTTGAGTTTAGTTTTACTGACTTAAATTTTAATGCAGTAAAGCTTATAGACAAACCTATCTGATTGTTTTTCCTGGCTATTCCACACTTCTAAATATGATTCAGAATGAGGTGCAAGATAAGTTGGTTTCTGATTCAGAAAGTGTTTGTCATCTGATTAAAGAAAGGGACAAGGGGAGCCCACTTTCTTTTCCTTTTTGTCTTGAGGGATTACTGGAAAGAAATCAGACATAAGTGACATTCGTTATTTAAATGTTGCTGGTTTTGCTCATTATGCCAAGTAAGGCTATCAAAGTGTCCATGTATTAGTTACCCTTATGAAAAATTGGGAGAGAGAGGCCTAGGGAGCAGTAAGTTTTGTAAACCCGAACAACTGTGTTATAGACTCTTTTTAAAAAGCAAGACAAATTTGAGTCCAATAGCTGTATTTTAACTAGTGCTTATCTCTTAAGGAAAAATACTCAGTGTAGATTAAAAAGTCATCTAGTAACAAAGAATATACTGAAACTGACAGCAAGTTACTCTAAAACCAACTCTATTGTGCCTTGTTCTGAGCCCTTCACTCACTTAGCTTTCTCTGCTGTTCACTGACTAAGAAGCAAATAAGGATCTTAGTATGACTTTGCTTATGTGTGATCAAGACCTTTTTTAAAAAAATCAAGTTCTGTTGATAAGTTTCTGCTTCTTTTGTGTGCAACTAACATAAACTTCTAAGCTTCTTTAAGAGCTCCTTGCATCGCTCCTCTAATGCATGTCTTCCCAATGCTTGTGGGCTCTTTTGTCAACACTGAAGGATAATTTTGAAGAGCCAGATATAGCAGATACTGGAACAGGATGCAGCATTCTGTACTTGTTCCAGTGCTGAATAGACAGATAATAAACCCTTCCCTCATCTGTTTAATAAATCAGAAATAGTCTAAGCAAAAATAACCTATATTTAATCTGTGTCGCTTCAGCAATGTGGGGGGATTTGAATGGGTGGAAAGAGTAGGACAGAAAATTCTTTTTGGTTGTAAAACCACCTGGTAGGAAACTGTGCTAGAAGCATGCGTGTGTGTTAGTTGTTTAGGAGTAGGGCACAGTAACTGAAGTTTAGGGACATTTTGTTCTCTTCTTTGAGGTCTCTGGTTGGTGTTCCTTAGGAAGAGATATTTCTATATCTGTTTCCTCTGGCCTCTCATATTGTAGATGTGCTTAAAGGACAACCATCCTGTTCATTACACTTGTGCAGGCACTAACTGTTGTCTTTTCTCTGGCTTTATTTGCTAGAACTTTAGACCACAAGCATTCAAGATATTTTGCTTAAGAATTGTCAGTGACTCAGAAGCAGATAATAATTGCTTTCAAGGAATAAGATACATATATTTAAGGAAGTGTTCACAATTACGAGTTAAAGCCTGACAGTCCAAGAGCTCACAAAATATACTTTTAAGGTTTTCTGCTTACTACCGGTAGAGGGCAGATCTCTCCTGCAGCAATAGTCTGTGCAGAAGTATCTTAAATCTCTTTGGCCATTGTGTTGTTAAGTGGTTAGTACTGTGTATTTTGGCGGAATTATCCTCTCCTGTAAAACTAAAGGCACAGCTAGGCCTATCTAATTAGATTGTTGCACTTTTTACTGACTTACTCAGGTTAATTTCTGTTTTAGAAGCTGCGTTTAAACACATTATGTTGTATATTGCTGTTGATCTGGGCTTTTAAATACTTTAATGAAAACCAAGAACATTTTCTGAATATTATTTTCCATATTATTTTACCATTTTACTTCTGGGAAAGTTTTGGAATGGCTCAAAACAAAAAAAACGAAGTCACCGTTCTCCGTTCCCCCTTTATTTTGCTCTAGTGTCATGGTTGTCTAGAGAGCAGAGTCCTGTGATACAGATAATCTTCTCAGTGTACATCCTAAGCACCTACTAGCACTGTAGCTGAAAATGCTTTGTTTTGAGGATAGTTATGGGGAGAAAGTGGTCTCTGCAAACCGATGTTGTAGTATCTTTGGGTAGTAAAACCTGCTGCGGATATCCTGAAGCATTCTGGAACTTAACGAGTAACTGCATATGTAAAAAAAATTGATCTTCATGCTGTCAAATGAATGGCATCACTGAGTTTGATGAAGTTTGTTATCTCTGTGGCATTTTGTCCAGATAAAACTAGATTGCTTGTGCAAAAATAACTGGAATTTAAAGGGATGGAATAATTGTTATATAATTATAGTGTGTGTCACCTGACTTTCAATTTGAGAAAGATTATTTAATTTTAAAGAAATATATATCTTTCAGTTGTACTTTCACCTTCACACCAAACATAATTCTGTAAAATTGGGCATTTGTCTATAATTCTAATTTGGGAAGGTATCTAATTGTCTAACTTATTTGATGAGACTAACTACTCAAGTGCTCAGAGAAGAGTCAGACCGTTTTCTTTTGAGTCCTCTTTTTGGGTACTGTGTTTTGGAGTGGGAATAGCTGAGACTTCCATGAAACTTTACAATGTTTGCTCATGAGGTGATGACATTTGTTGCTTTTAACCAGTAGTTGGAGTTTAGTCAGAGGTTCTTAATGAAGACTTTGTTCTATGCAATTTTGAGTTCCTTTTCTGTGAGATTGTGAAGACTTATTTTCTTGTTTGTAAATCATATAATGCAATTTCAGTTTATCATTTTACAGTTTTTTCTGAAAGTCCTGGATTTGTGTTTAGATACCATAGCAGCATCTTTGAAAAATCTGAGTTGGAACAGAGGGCACTTGGGCAGGAGGGGGAAAGGCAGGAAACAGTTATAATGATGCACAGAAATTAAGAAGCAGAATGGGTAATACAGCACATCTAAGTCTCTAGAAATGGAAAATATTTGAAGTTAAAACTGAAGATACTCAGCTTAACTCTTTCCATATTCAAACATAAATTTACTTTTGCCTTTTGCTATAACTAATGCTACTTCTCATGAAAGTTGTGTCCTAGAGTACAGAAAGGGTGCCTTTGCAATGAGCTGTACATAGGACATGTGGTAAATACTTCATCTTCGTGTTTCGTAATTATAGTCATAGAGTATGGCTAGTACAGCCTGATATTCTACTTGTCAGGTTAAGCACACAGTTAGGTACAGCACTCTCTCAATTTTGAGCTCATGTTTATATTCATGTTTACCATAATTTCATTTTGAATGTTTGAACTCTGATTCTAAACAGGATATTTCTTGTGGCTAAATGCTCCTTTTATGGATGTGAAAGCCTGTCTAGCATATATGGCTTTCTGTATCTTCCATGGATTCTTGAATATGATGCAGTATAGGCTGTGATCTGAAAAGCTTTTTGAGTTTTTCCCTTACTCTTTCATAAAATATTAATTTTCCTTTCTTGATTTAAAAAAAAAGAATTAGTAATAAATATTTAACTTTTCACTGTGCTCTACTTTTTCTTCTCCTTTTAGTTCAAAAAGCACCGTTCTTCAAATGCATACACAAACAATTTTGCGAAGTCTGTGGTAAACCTTGTAGATGCTGTAAGTATCAGTGTTTCTTCTGAAAACTGTATAACTGACTTTGTTAGTTTAGCACTGTATTAAAAAAGTTAACATTAGCATATAGACGTTTCTCTATTGCTACAAAGACATTAAAATAAACAGAAAAGTTAATATTCTTACCTAATTCTCACATTACTTGAGTGGCGTTAGGTGATCATAGTATAAATAAAAATCACGCATTATGTGAATTAAATATTAGATATATTGGAGAAATGAGAAATGACTTAATCTTAAGAATTGGCTTTGGCTATTCTTTGTCTTTGAGATCTTTCTTTTCTTTTTCTTTGAGATCATCCAGTGTACCTTTACATTTCTTCTTTGCTGATTTTTGTATAGGTTTTCTGCAAAACTCAGTGGTGAAATTATTCAGCATGAGAATTTTAAAGAAAAAGGAATTGCTCAATAAAAGAGCAGCAAGGTTTTTTGTTTTTTTTTTTTACCACTAAAATACCAAATTTAAGCTGATCAGAATATTAACTTTTAGGAAGGCCAAGGTATTACCAGCTAACCATTTCACCATGTTTCCCTCCTGCTTTATCCCTCATGTCCTTCCGCTTTACTCTTACTGGCTAACTGTGCATGTTTGACCCAGTGTTCTACTCCTGTGCCTGTCCTGTCTCTGCCCTCAGATATACAAGGAACAGCTGAACACCAGGGTGGTTCTTGTTGCTGTGGAAACTTGGACAGACAGAGATCGTATTCACATTCACCCTGACCCTCTGCAGATGCTTCACGATTTCTCCAAATATCGACAGCACTATATCAAGCAGCATGCTGATGCTGTGCACCTGCTCTCGTATGTACCATTATACAATTCTCCAGACTATTACAGTTTTATATACTTTTTTGTCTGCTGCTTTTGCCTACCTGTTTTTTTATTGTTGCTTACTTCTTCTGCTTGGTATTCATCTGCCTGTCTTAGGAAGCTTAATCTATTTTTTTAACACCTTAGTCTATTTTTAATAGGTGTAGTATATACCACGGTCATGTTGATATGTATCTGTAATGAAATTTGAATGTCTTTGCAACCTGGAGATGTTCCATATTTGAAGCGTCTTCTGGTGAGCCCTTAAGGACACAAAATTTTGCTAATCAGGTGTGTGTCCTGTACTGTTTTCCCAGTAAAGAGCAGAAGAGGGCAGAGCTGACAGTAATATGTATTGCCACAAGAACATTCCAGTTACTGTATTAATTTACATGCGTAGCTGCACTGATGATTTGTTAATGGGAGGTCTCCTCCTCTAAAGCTGTAATGAATTGTTTCCTGAGACACAATGCTTTTTGAGGGGAAGTTCCATTTGTATCATTAGGCACCACATCAATGTTGAGCAACGGTATATTTTTTACTTGACAGCATTGTAAACAAATAGGAGGAAGAGTGGGTTCCTCTGTGCAGCATAAAGAACATAGAATTATAGAATCAGAATGGTTTGGGTTGGAAGGGACCTTAAAGATAATCTAGTTCCAACTCCCCTGCCATGGGCAGGGACACCTTCCACTAGACCAGGTTGCTCAAAGCCCCATCCAGCCTGTCTTTTAACACTTCTAGGGATGGGCATCCACAACTACTCTGGGCAACCTGTTCCAGTGTCTCGCCACTGGTGAAGAATTTTTTCTTGCTATCTACTCTAAATCTCCCCTCTTTTAGCATAAATCCATCCCTTCTTGTCCTGTCATTACATGCCATAGTAAGAAGTCCCTCTCCAGATTTCTTGAAGGTCCCCTTTACGTATTGCAAGGCTGCTCTAAGGTCTCCCCTGAGCCTTCTCTTAAGATCTGAAGCCTTCTCCCAGCAGCATGACATACTACAAGGGCAGAGTGGGACATGCCTTCCATGTGATTCTCCTAGAACATTCATCTTCTGCAGAGGAAGATGAAAACAGGGGATGAAGAATTTTCTCCAGGCTCTGTCATAGCTGTACTATGCTATGCAACACAATGCTAATTGCAAAGTGCTAACGATGTGCACTCTTAGTTACTTCTATGCATATATTGTGTCACTTGCTGAAGAGTTTGCTGGCAGGCTCTTCTCAGTGGTGCGCAGTGAAAGGTCCCATATACAAACTGGAATACAGGAAATTCCATTTAAACATAGGGAAAACCCCTTTCACTGTGGAGGAGGTCAAATGCTGGAACAGGCTGCCCAGAGAGGCTATGGAGTGTCCATGCTTGGAGATATTCATAAGGTAATGGAACATGGCCCTGAACAGCCTGCTCCAGCTGACCCTCCTTGGAGCAAGGGGGTTGAACTAAACCGTTTGCAGATGTACTTGCCAACCTCATCCCTTATTGTGGTTCTGTCTGTTATAAAGCATCCAGCTTTAAGTATTTGGTATAGTTACGCTACAGTTTGAAAGTTCTGATTACTGTCAGAATGTTTTGAAATAATAAATATATGCCTGAATGAGTGTCATGTATTTTACTAAAACAAAAGGGGTGTTGGTTCTGCTGTTTTGAAAGGATTTAATTTTCAAAGACTAGAGGCATGTACTATGCATGCCCAGGGCTGTGTAGCTTTATTATTATGCATGTGAAGTTAAAATGGGTATCGTTCATAATAGTTTATAGGCATTTTATAGAATACTTTCTATCCAGATTACATTAACATAATTAAATTATTTGAGGCTTATGAATAATGAATGAAAGGAGGCAGGGTTAAAGTGCGGTATTAAATTACATTCCCTTTAGATGTACTTCTCAGTGTTCTCATTTGGAGTTGAAACTAGAACTTGAATTGGTTTGCAGAAGAGCATAGTTAAAAAAAAAATCTCTATAGTGGTACATTTCAGGACAGAATTGCTTCCTGACAGGTCATAAACTGGAATACATCCTTGTATTTTTAAAGGAAATGTTATGACTATATGTTCTTAGGAATCTGGTACTCTGGCTTCCCCTGCTTGGTTTGTTTGTGGGTTAGGACTGATCCTGACTCTACAAGATAAAACCTTTGACAAAAATACTATTTTTATCTCATCAACTCTTTTGATGTTTGTGTTCTGTTTGTAAACTTGCAGTTGCTTTTGGTGCTAGATGAAGTTTAATGTGCATGCAGGATATCATAATACGTGTGAAAATGATCTTTCAGTAAGTTCTTAGCGCCCAATATCAATGTGTTTTTTTTTTTTTTTTATTTCTATTTGTAAGGAATGTGACATTTCATTACAAAAGGAGCAGCCTAAGTTACTTTGGAGGGGTTTGCTCTGTGACCAGAGGAGTAGGAGTGAATGAGGTAATTTTTTTTCACTACTGAAATTAAATAGAATAGAAACTGTATATTAAAAACTTCGAGGTTATTTCAGTGTTCAGGGCGTTACAGACAGAAAACCTAATTTAACTAAAAATTTCAGATTGTCACAGCCAACCTTCTTGTATCATCATTAAACTATTGCTCACTGTGCTTTTCTTTTTAAAAAGCATTCTTCCTGTCTGCATTATTTTCTTACTAAGATCTTAAATTGGCTTGTAGTACGTATGTCAGAAATTTAGACCCAAAATTCTCAGACAGGAACATCTGAACTATAGCGCTAAATATAATTTTGAGTCATCTCACTACAAGAGGCTTGATCTACTGATGACATGTCATTCTTACTGGGTTTTTTTAACATTAAAACTGGAAAAAATGAGTCCCTTTGTGTGATGATGATGATTCTTATTTTCTTCAGTGCAATGTTAATAATGAAAATCTCCTGTTTTAACATATGATGATCACATGATACAAAACTATTACATATATATCAAGCAGACTCCTTTCTGTTGGTTAAGCAATGGAGAGGGATTCCCTAAGGTTAAGAAAGGAGAAGTTTTCTGTTACATACTTCATTGTGTTTATTTTCCTTATATGCACACAGAATTATGCTGAAGTAGTAGGCGGATGGTAAGCCAGAATGAGCTGGTGCGGTGTTCATTAGAATAACTTACATTTGTTGTGTTTTTTGTGCGTGTTTTTTTGTTTTGTTTTTGTTTTTTATTGTTTTTTTTTTTTTGTTTGGTTTTTTTGTTTTAAATTTTCCCTGCACTCTTCCTGAAACGCAGTATGGCCTCCCTTTGGCCATGGCACAGGAACTAGCCCAAAGTCTTGCTCAGAACCTTGGAATACAATGGGAGCCAGCTGCCAGGAAACCAAGTATGTATGGAGTCTTTTGTTCCCCTTAGCTATAGATATGTATAAACTTCTCCTTTGTAATATTTGAAACAAGTACCAAACTGGCTGTATCTGTAGAGCAAGAGTTACTGCTTTTGGAAATATATGCACCAAATTTGAGGTTAACCAAACTAAGAGCCACCAGTTTAGCACTGATTTCGCAATGACCTTAGTGATGTCCTGTGTCTGGAGTTTAGATTCGTAACCAACTTTCAGCTGTATAATGGTAAAAACACCATTAATTTAGCTCGGAGCTCCTAATCTATCATAATGAAATCTGTATTTCCTCTGGTACTATCACAGACTTCTTAAAATACAAAAAGACCTGATTTATGATAATAAGCTGTAATCTAGTTCACAGTGACATTTGCTCAACTTGTTACCTTGCTGCTTCACAGCCAGAAGATTAGACTGATGTGGCCTTAACACATTGAGTGTGTAGGTACAAAAGCTGCTGCAAAAGCCCTTTTTGGGGCTAAAGAAAATTGTTGGGTTTTTCCACTTGCATCTTGTAAACATCTTGAAACAGTGTGGATTTGCAGTGTAACTAGAATACAGAGCCTTTCTTTAAGAAAATATTACTTCTTTGGTAGATTATAGGCAATTTGTAACTTTTGTTTTACCAACCATAAGATGTTGATCTTGTATTTTTATTTCATGAATTTGGTCAGTGTTGACTTACATGCTGTAGCTGTAAGTAAACTGTAAATCCATTTTCATTCAACTACGTTTTCTAATGAATGCTCGATTGGCTGATTCACATATTACTATGAATAACTACACCAAAGGGAAAAAACATGGCCTGTCCAGTAGCACTTTTCCTTCAGAGTGTTCTGTACATGTTTTAGGGAGGAGGAATTGTGAACATTTTAAATCATCATTATCATGTGTAGTGCACATACACCTGTGCTGCCTGTTTTGAGAGCAGGGAAGAGCCTTGCCAGCTATGTTTATGCTGCCTGAAACTTTGTGTTGAGTCTTAAGAATGTGCACATACAGTAATTTGAAAGCACCACGATATATGAAGTATACTAGCATCTCTTCAAGTGGATGGTTTGCTTTTTAGGGCTAGAATCTGTAAGCCAAGCAACCATCTAATCTCTGTATTCAAGGTCCATTTTTATAGTAAGTACCTTATATTCATTGTGAGCGTATTTATAACTACTTTCCTTTTCTGTTGTATTTGGTCTTGTCTGAGAAGAGTGTGACTGCACTGAATCCTGGGGTGGTTGCATCATGGAGGAAACGGGGTATGTCATAACTATCAGTAATTGAGGGCTCTGGAATGAGTTCATAGTATACATAAATATTTGTGTATTGGGTTTTGTTCATGTGGTTTTGTACTAAGAAATGAAAAATTAGAAGCAGTTGGAACAACCCAAATATACAGATCAATTTCTTCAGTTTTCAGCAATTCATTCCCTTTGCTATTCACATTTTAGGGTGTTATTCATAAATTTTATATTTTGAAGTGCAGTGCAGTGTACTGACTAATGCCTTGCTATACTTGTAATGATTGAAAAATAACAAATGTGTGTTTTTTGTTAAATAAACCCAGTTATACTTTTTACATGCCACTGAAAAAGTGTTAGAATACAGTTTTGAATTTGAAAATTTTAGATTCCCTCCCCCATTCCTTCAAAATTCTAAATTTGAGTAAACAGATCTTTCTGCTTCTGTTCCAGTGAATAGAAGGAGATGCTTGAAGCTGTCAGCAATTGTTCTCAATCCTTAGCTAAACAGTCAGTGAAGTCTGAGGGGGAAGCACATCTATATGGGAGGAAACCAGGTTTCATTGCCCTTTGCCCTCACACTCTGCCAAAGATTCTTTTCTGTGTACTGTAAGCAATTGATTAGAAAAGGTTAGCTTCTGAAACATAGCTTTTTGAGTCTTACAAATCACTTCCTGTCAGAATTCCTGCACATTGTGGAAGCTTGGTTGCAAAAATCATAGAGAGAATTAGTTATAAATAAGGCAGAAGGTGCTTAGTTTCTTCATACTAAGTATAAAGGAACTGATTCTTAAGGAGAGCTACCATGTGGCTTTCCTGTAGACTTGTAATTGCCAGCCACCATATGAATGCAACAGTTATTCAGAACTTTGCTTCTGGAATCCAAAGTAAAGCATTGACCAGAATACTTCTGTTCTATTCACCAGTTTCCTCCCTATGGTGAACTCGTCAGAGTATCAGTCTTGGATGGAGATACTGGTAGAAGGGGTTGTGGAACAAACCTCTTATGTGTCTAATGTGCTGAAACAAAAAAGCCAGGAGCAGATGACAGTCGCCCAGAAGCTGAAAAAGGACTGGCTTCTGAACTAAGTGAATAACTAGCTGCAGTGTAAAGCCTTGTCACTTCATCAGTGCCTGAAGATAATTTTTATATATAGAATAATGTGGAAATGTCAGCTTAGTATCAGTGGGCTGTTAGGAGAGGAATGAAGAAACTCCTTATGGCATGGTTGCCCCATCCGTAATAGTGTGAATAGTTCTTGTTCCCAGATCTCAAAACATAGCTAATAAAAACATCAGACAGTTTCTGTGTGAGAAGTTGCTGATAAAGTATGTTTTCATCAGTAAATATGAGAGAAGTTTGTAACATTGTGAACAATGTAGCAGATGATTCTTTCTTGCAGTGTAAGAAGTAGGGAGACAGGAAATGAAACAAGAAAAACAGGTGACAGAAAAATCAGGATGAAATTGTTTTCCTATCAGTCTGTAATTAAGCTGTGAAACTTCTTGCTATAGCACCTTGTAGATGCTGAAAGATTTTGGGCAAATTCTTGGAAGAAAATACAGTCAAGATTATTAAGTAAGACAAAGTAAGTTTTCCTGCCAAAGTCATTGAGCTACAAATCTTTGGAAGCTGGAAAAACATTCTGCAAATAGTAGTACAGTACAGTACAGTACTCTTCTCTGGGCATATTCGCAGAGCCACATGGGATTTGGGTAAAGTGGATTTTTATTCTGACCCTACGCAACTGTTCTTAGTTACTTTTACTTTAAAAATTGAGGTTATTAACAGGATCAGAAGAATTGAACAGTTTTAAAACCCTGGCATAAAATCAGGGATTCCGTCTTTTAAACTGAACCTCCAGGGAAGATAAACCCAAGAGAACACTGGATTCTGCATGCAATTGAGAGGGTGCATAGCAGCTGTTACGATAATGTGGCTTCACCTTATTAAGAAGACAACTGCAATTTCATATACTGTGGATCCATATAATAGAAATATAAAAATGCAAAATAGTAGGGAACTTTCTCTTTTGTTCTGATTTTGTTTGAGGCTAAGATTGAGCTGACGTCCTGTTGCACACAGTGGTTGTAAGAAACTGGGATTTACAGTATTAAAAAATGTTGTGACCCCTCTGCCCCCCTACAGTAACTGTTGGTGTCTCAAAGCATTTACTCAGCTGATTCTTTGCCATTTTAGGGTATACCATTCCAGGAAATTCTCCAAATGCAGCATTGCAGAATACAAAGAGTTCTTACTTCGTGGCGGAGGTGCCTGCCTTTTCAACAGGCCAACAAAGGTAACAAATATGTTTGTAGGCAGCACCTCTGCTAAATTTATCCAGATGTGTAGGTGGGTATTTTCTTGACATTCCTTGTAATCAGGTGACTGTTCATTCCAATAACATATCAAATTAATTTCAAGAGGAATGCAGCTTGTTTTCCATCAATTCTTCATGCTCAAATAATGACAGATATTACAGTTGATTTTTTTTCACGGCCAGGTACACCCCCATTCAGCATAAATGCACTACTACTTAAGCAGGAAGGAGTGCAAAATGAATCCAGAACTGAGGTTGTAATGCATGCTCCATGTATACTTAATTCTTGGACTTTTTGCCTGAGGTTGTTAAAAAGAATGCCAGTTACCACACCAAGAATTAGAAATCAGTAGTTTACTTCATACAGACAGTAGCAGCTTGTGGTTGTTCTCAAAGTTATCGTAATTTCCTTTCAGATGTACATCTAGCAAACTCGAATTCATAACTGTTTCCTTACACCATCCACTGCTTTTTCCACCTAAAAACTTATCAATGTGATATTTTTTGCTAAGGCAATATTAGCATGACATCCTTCTAAAGCTGAGTAATATAAACAGATTCAAAGTGACTCTTTTTGCAAAGTAGAACCAATCCAAAGTATTAATATTCCATTTAATCATGGTGTCAAACTTGCTGTCCTTGTAGAATTTAGTACCACGTGAGCCTATTAGGCTGTTCTGTTTACTGTGCTGAATGCCTTGGCAGACCACCACCTTGCACAATTAACCAAAATGATTTTGCTTGTTAGAGTGTTTTTTAAGCTTCTCCCAGGGTAGCAAGCTTTGCTTATGGAATAAGAATGTAAGAATTCGTACAGAAAAGACTGAGCAAGGAGAAAGGCAAACACAGCGTCATTTTTTTGATGCTGGATGTCGAGCAAGATAATGTGAACAAGTTGTCAAATTGACTGTACTTAGAATAAAAATCTGGTTTACTCAATGAAAATGGTCCCAGGATAACGACTGAATTGTTACCTTTGTCAGTTTTTCACAGCTTTGGAACTGAAGTACGTTGGGGGGAAGGGGAGGAGGGGTTGAAATTATGCAATATAGGGTTAGGTAAAAAGTGGTGCGTTTAATATTCAGGTAAATAAGATGTAGTTGTGTTAAGCAGTCACCATGATGTAATTCTTAATCATAACTTTTTGGTTATGCTCTGACATGTATGTGAACACTTGATGGTTCCTGATAAATGCCATAGGAAATTTGTGTGTTTGTTATTTCTTCTCATTTCTCTGGTTGACCCCATTTTTGTTTTCCTATGGGCTGAAGGTCAGGTAACCAGGTATGTCTGATGGCGAATTGAATTTCAGGTTCAGAATAAGAAATCTTGCCGCTTCCACTGAAGCATGGTAGTAGCAGTGGCTTATAGAGAAAAACATAAGTTTTCGAAACAAGATTGCTAGCGAAGAAGAGTACATACATCTTTCACCCTTATTTAGCTGCAGATTTATCTGTTCTTACTTTAACTTGTTAACTTTAACCTTCTCATTTCAACCATGTTCTAGTGATGAACATGTTCATGTTGCTAACAGCTCAGTTTAGTTGGGGATTCCTCATATTCTTACAGGATTTTAAAGCAGATTTTTTTACATTGAAAACAGGCAAAGTTTTTGCAGAATTATTTTTGACAAGACTGAAAAATATCTTAAATTACCATTAATCAATATTATGATATGTGAAACCGGAATGGAATCTATACCATCCTGAACTCTAGGATTTACCTGTATTGTATATATCTGGTTCCAGGATTAACTGTTTAGCACTGTCTGTATGTGGTTGTTATTCTAATTTACTGACAGGGCACACAGAACTTACTTTTGGCAGTATTTCTTAATGTTTATTACTTTCATGCACATGTTACACTGGAATAGACAGGAGCTAATTGTATGAGCATGTGTGGATACCTGCACAGATCCCAGAGATCTTACTGCTGACCTGTTTCTTGAAGGAATTGTCAAAGAAATGGGAGTCCATAGAATAGGAACAAAGTTCAAATATTATCTCCTTTAGTAGTATTTTATTGTCCTTCTGATTACCATGATTTTCTGAGATCGATATTCTCCTAAAGAGGGTTAGCTTTCAGCTGTACAACTTTCATGACTGAACGGTTTTGACTAGCAGCACTTGAAATCATTCTGCCTTCCCTATTGCAGTATCACAGCATGTATATTCTCTATGAGTGTGTGTTTCCATGGCATGGTGGAAATGGGCTGTGTGTGACAGAAAACTCATTTGATGCTAGTTTTAATCTTACAGGCTGGGGGTCTTTTTTGCTTTCAGCTTTTTGAAACCACCGAGTGTGGAAACGGATATGTAGAAGCAGGAGAAGAATGTGATTGCGGTTTCCGAATGGCAAGTAGAGTATATATTACTCCACAAGTATATATTACAAGTATATACTACTCAAGTATATATTACTCCACAAGTCTTATTTTTCTTACAAAATATATTCAGATAAATTATGTGATTGGTAAGAGAGGGGGGAAGGTTATGGAAATGAATTTGTTTGCCTGTTGTTTGGGAAGAGCTTTGTTAAAAGACTGTGTTAAAACATTTTCCCAAGTGAGAATGAGTGCAAAGACGGAGTCCTCTGAACAGTTCCTGTTACACAGGTGACAAGGTGTAGCTGCTTCCCAGCAAGTTTTGAGTTGTTGCTTACACCTTTGTGTACCTGGAGTGGTAGATTCCTTATAAATGCTTTGGAGATAGATGCCTGGGTTTGGACAGAATAAGCAAACTATTGGGTTTTTCTCTATTTTGGAAATATTCCAATTTTTTCAAACCTGCCCTGTAGATTTGAGTCCTAGTTCTAGTACTTAAAGAGAATTGCACCCATAATTAGTTTCCTTAATTTTTTTTTTCTGTATTCTGAGCAATTTGGCTAAGCAGCTTGCATTTGGCATAAGCTATTCCACACCTGTTAAGAAGCTTCAGAAGGTGTGAATGCCCTTGTTGCTATAGCATATTTGTCACTGTGTTACCTTTAGTATCTGAGCATTGCAAATGTTCTTCCAGCTGATAATTTCAACTCATCAGTACTGAACTGGATCTTTTGTCTGCTGGTACCTAATAGTTTGCTGGAACGATTGTGAAGAAAAATGTTACTTACAATGGAAATCTAAATTTTGCTTAATATTTTCTCCAGGAGTGCTATGCAGACTGTTGTAAGAAGTGCTCTCTTTCTAATGGAGCTCACTGTAGTGATGGACCCTGCTGTAATACATCATGTCTTGTGAGTGTATCTATTGTTCTGTCGGTTGTCCATGGAAGTCCTATGCAGCCTGATACAGTTCAAAGTGTGTTTTATGTGGAATGAAAAGGAACAGCTCACGTAGACCTAATCTTAGACCTGAACTATATTCTTCATTTTCTAGTTTTTCCCACGGGGCTATGACTGTCGATACGCAGTGAATGAATGTGATATTGCAGAGTTCTGCACTGGGGATTCTGGCCGGGTATGTATGCAGAAGCTTTCCTCTGCTTCACTGTTGATGTTTACTTGCACTCATTTTCATATCAGTTTAAGAAGAAAAATCCAGATCAGCAAACTGCACACCCATATGCCCAGAATAACTGCAGGGCATATGAGTTATTTTTTAATCCTAACAAAACCTTTTAAACGAAAGAATAAAATATCGTAACTCAAAATTAATCTAAGTGGACTCAAAATATTACTTCTGTAGGTTTATTTGGCTTATAAAACTTGTGGGGTTTTGTGTATCTGTGGAGTATTTGTGTGTGCCAGACATCCTCCTTTACTCTTTGCCTGGTCTATAGCATAAGTACATATAGCAAATGTGAATGGAATCAAACAGAATAATGGTAATATTTTATTAAATAAAAGTTTAAAATATGAACGTAGGAAACTATAACTGACTATGGAATCATTAAAGTTGGAAAAGACTCTTAATATCATTGAGTCCCAGTGTCCACCACTAAACCATCACTAAGCATCACCTCCAAAATGTCTTTTAAATATCTCCATGGATGGTGACCCAACCACTTCCTTGAGCAGCCTGTTTCAATGCCTGACAATCCTTTCAGTGAAGGAACTTTACCTAATCTAAATCTCCCCTGGCACAACCTGAGGCTGTTTCCTTTCATCCTATCACTTGCTACTTGGGAGAACAGACTGACACCCATCTTATTAGAACCTCCTTTCAGGTAGTTATAGAAAGTGATAAGGTCTCCCTTGAGCCTCCTTTTCTCCACACTAAGCAACACAGTTCCCTCAGCCACTCCTTGTAAGACTTGTATAAAGGGTTCTGTTTTTTAAGAGTGTGCACAGGTATTAGAATTTTAAGACTTTCTTACACATTTCTCTTAAACTTTTGGCTAATACTCAAAAGTATGGGAATAAACAGCAACCAGAATACTGTTTTAACTTGACTTCTTTTCAACAGGCAACTTTCTGTACATCTTCCATTTTCACAGCAATTTTGATTTGGGTAATATATGCTCCTTTTCAACACTGAGTATTTAGCTTCAGGGCTATATAAGAACTTTGTAGCTCTGCTCTTTACTACATCAAGTTCTTAGCTTTGAAGAAACAAGATTCAGGGTAGATCACATCTCTTTTTCTGTGCATTGGCTGTAACTATAGATGCCAATAAATTAACAGTAATCTCTTTTTATATTACTGTCTGAGGCATCCACATTTACAGATAAGTAGCTATTGCTGGTATTTTATTGTAAAACTTTTATTCTGTATATGGAGCATTCTTAATGGGAGGGGGAAGGGCTTTCTTCAGCTAGGAAGGCTGCCCTCAAAGTATTGGCTAGCAGCATGCCCTTTCCAAATCTTCACAGGTCCCTTTTGATAAGGAAAAGCTTTGAGAATAGGCTGCTCCTAACTTCATAATGTGCCAAAAGAACATCACAATTAACATCATAAAAACTCCTACACCTCTATAAGCAATAGACTGGTAGGCTACAGCTGGGTGCTCACTCACTTTCTTAGTGGAACTGAGTTGAATGCAGTGGCAGTGTTGCAAACACAGCCCCACTACTAGCTGCCAAATACCCTGTTACGGAACACATTTGTTTTACTTGTTATTTTACCTGACCTCCTTAATTTCTACTTGGAATATGCAGAAAGTTAAATCAAACATTGTATTATTTCATGGCTGACAATGTTCATTTTTTCATTTGTATTTGTACCTATAAAGATTCGTGCGCTAATTATGTTACATTATATTGTGCACTTGTCTGCTAAAACCAGTAACATTCCATATGTGATCCCTTGATGCATTATTACAGTACACATGATAAAAAAAAATTGTTACTGTTTTTCAGTGTCCACCAAATCTTCATAAACAAGATGGGTATGCCTGTGATTCTAATCAGGTATGCAGTGCTTAAAATTCCCTGCACAGCAGCAAATAGAAATCAACCAAATACAAGAATACAAGGGTTTTGTTTTGGTTTTGTTTGTTTGGGTTTTTTCTTAATTCTGTCTTCAATATTTCTTTATGTATTTTGTCTTTTGGACACCACTGTTGCTTGTGCTTTATGCAGTTGATGAACACTGACTAATAACTTAGAGTAAAATCTGCTTGGCATCCTTACATTTGCATATTTAGCTTTTATTACACTCCATGTTAACAAGTTCTTTACAACTACATAAATGAGGAATATAAAGCAGTTGCTGAAATGTCAGTACATATTAGGCATGGCCTTTGAGAATCCGGACCAAAATGTGTACTCAATTCATGAAACTTACCTCCCAATCTGCATGTGAAGGATTAAAATGAGACATTTGTTGAGGGAGGGGGAGGAATGAAATGGTATTCAGTTCTCATTGCTAACATGTTGTGTTTTGTTTAGGGTCGTTGCTATAATGGTGAATGCAAGACAAGAGATAATCAATGCAAATATATCTGGGGATCTAGTAGGTTGACTTTAACTACCTTAAATGTATTTTATTTCTGGGTCATTCCTGTGTTTTGTGTTTTTAGGATGTTATTTTTTGTTCCTGCCACTGTCAGTTAAAGTCAGTTTTCTACCCATTACAGTAGACTGACTGCAGTGAGATCCTGTGGCTTGATGGCCAAGTGAAATTTCATGTCTGGAGTGATGACAGGGAGATTGTTCTGACATGATGTGGTTGCAGGCATAGACAGAGCAGCAGATGCTGGACTCTGGTGGAATTGGATGAGAAAACTGAGTTAATTGTTACTTGGGGGGGGGGGGGAAGATTGGTTTGAGGATTTTATATTTTTTTTTTATAGCTCAAAACGGATGTTTTTTGTGGGTTTTTTTTTTTTTTTTTAATGACAGTTACCAATTCCATTATCCCAGCAGTGGTTCATGCTAAAGCTGCTTCACCTTGTCTCTCTTTGCTATACCATCCTATAAGTCAAGAAAATGAATTCATTGGTGTAAATTTAAATATACACAGTATGAATTAAAGCCCAGCGGTGCTGAGTAAAACAGAACTGCAGTTGCAATGGATTCTGGCTTGCAGCTGAGAGGGGATAAATTTTCTGAGTAACGACTTTGAGGCAGTTCAGCAGAGCAGAACTATCAGGATGTCCTGTCCTCTGGCACTTCATGCTTTTTTGTGCTTTTTGTCTAATCATAACTGCCATTGCTGACACTGCCTATTTGAGGCAGAAGAATCATTCCATTTGAGGGAAGATGGGAGGGAAGGGATATAGTTTTACCATTTATTGTCTTGTGCAATACAAAAGATGTGAATGAGATGCAATACAAAAGAACTGTGAAATTGGATAGAGACAACATTTTCTTTGTCTTCTGATGTTCTTTTTGAGCTTTATGCTGCCACCTTTCACTTTTTTGTAATAAGCAGTAGAAAGCAATATCTGTTTTTATTAACTAATTACTTCATATCTTGCACAATTATGTTTTAAAATATTTGGTTTCCCTTCTGTACTGGTGATATTACTGAAACTCCTGTCTTGTTTATGTTTAGTATTTGATCTTACAATCATAGAATAGTTAGGGTTGGAAAGGACCTTAAGATCATCTAGTTCCAACCCCCCTGCCATGGGCAGGGACACCTCACACTAGACCATGCCACCCAAGGCTCTGTCCAACCTGGCCTTGAACACCGCCAGGGATGGAGCATTCACAACTTCCCTGGGCAACCCATTCCAGTGCCTCACCACCCTAACAGGAAAGAACTTCCTCCTTATATCCAATCTAAACTTCCCCTGTTTATGTTCTAACCCGTTACCCCTTGTCCTGTCACTACACTTCCTACTGAATAGTCCCTCCCCAGCATCCCTACGGGAGGTGCTCCAGTCCCCTGATCATCCTCGTGGCCCTCCTCTGGACTTGTTCCAACAGTTCCATGTCCTTTTCATGCTGAGGACACCAGAACTGCACACAATGCTCCAGGTGAGGTCTCATGAGAGCAGAGTAGAGGGGCAGGATCACCTCTTTTGACCTGCTCATCATGCTTCTCTTGATGCAGCCCAGGATACAGCTGGCTTCCTCAAGAACTGGCTTTTTTTCAACTGATTTTTAGAAAAAACAGAAGACCTTGTTAGTTAAATAATCATGGTTTAAACCGGTTAGTTCAAATTTCCACTCCTAGAGAGCAGTAGAAGTTACACTCTGACTGTTTGACCTTGACCTTGGTTTTCTCTATGAAGTCCTAAAACAGAAAATAAAATAAACATTTATTTGATGTCAGAACATACACTTGTGATATATGTAATTTATAAAATCTTTTGTCTCCTGAAATACAGATTGGGAATAATTGCAGTGAAAACAGTTAGAGTAAATGTATGTGCATCTGTTTTGAAGTGAACCAAATTAGAGCACAGATAAATTCAAGTGCAGGAGACAATACCAACACTGTGGAAACGGCTTTTGTTTTTTAAAGTTCAAGCGAATTTTGGGCAATGAGCATCATTTAAGAAAAGCTGTCTGTAGGTATTGCAGTTCAGTGTGCTGGGTTCCCTGGAAAATACCTCTGTGTATGTACATATGTGGTTAGAGATGTGTTTTGTGTTAAAAAATAGAGAACTGCTGCAATAGCTCATGCAGGTTTTCAAAGCTGTGATGGTGTCAGTGGAAATTATCTCCTTTTTCATCAACAGAGTCTTCAGGGTCTGACAAATTTTGTTACGAAAAGCTTAATACAGAAGGTACAAAAAAAGGAAACTGTGGAAAAGATGGAGACCGATGGATTCAGTGTAGCAAACAGTAAGTATTCTTCATCGACGTTAGTTGGGCAGTAATTAATACTGGTTTAATATTGGCTACTTTTTCATGAATGCATCAGCAGTTTGTTTTGCCTTATTTTGGATCTTCTTTCCCTCACAAGGTTTGCATCTTGAAAAACTTCCATTCAGACAAATCCATGGCTGACTCTGCAAATACACTTAAAGAATTCCAGGTTCTCAGAAGAATGTACTTTGACTTTAATACTTTACAAGGAGCTGGGGCAGAGGGCAGCAAACCATCACATGTTCATAATATACAAACACTTCAGATTTGGTAGGGATAAATTAGGCTGCAAATACACATGCTATTTTTACTTGCTCTGGGATTAATAACAAATTATGCTATTTCAAGTTTGTTCCAACCTTTATTTTTGACCAGAGAGGACCATTAGACAGTTGGATGCTCTTAGAGAAAATGGCTGATTCATTTGTATGTGAGCATGGTATTTGATAAAATTTACTTTTCAAGTTAATGGCCATTAGTGGAGAGATTTAAATTTCTCCTGATTCTCTTACTGGTTTGTAATTTTTAGATGTGCATGTAACAGTTGAGTCTCAGAATGGTGTTTTCCTTCTTTGTCTATGTGATGTTTATCAAGTGCCTCTATTTATTACATGATTAACTTTTCAGATGGGATCATAAGGAAAGGAGTTTTGTAATGGATATTTTCTATACTTAGATTAATGTTGTTCTGATATGTATGTTAAAAACTTTGTATAAAACTGGTTTTTGTAGAGAGATGCAGAAAAATGGTGTAGCTGAAGGGCCATTTAAAATGTTTTGCAGTTTTCACAAATACAGTTTCCAGCATTCATCCAGTTTCTTCTATGACTTGGGACAATTGTAGGAGGAGGAGATGGAATTTTTAACCCGATATCCTTCTATTGAAGATTGCACATATAAAAACATCAAACAAAGCTGATTCTTTAACAAAGTTCAGACATATGCACTGCATGCTGCTGATTTTTATCATGGTTCTGTTGCCCTGCAAGGGAAATAAAATTCAATAAAAAAATCAAACTCAGTGTACAGCATTCAAACTGCTCGAGAGGGAAATGTAAGTTATCCTGATGTGACAAAGGTTTGTACAGTTTGACGCCTCTTAATTGTACTATATTGTAATTAGAGCATAGATAAGTTTTTGGTTCATATGAACTTTCGGTGCATTAAAGTGAGCGATTCTTTTTGCCTCTTGTCATTTATAGCAAATAATATTTTACTTCCAGGCTTGTACTCTGAAAATATGTGGCTTATCATAATATATTACTTAATGTGATCAGCAGCATCATTGCCAGTCTTTTTTGTACATATACTTCGTATTATTCTAGTAACTTTTTGATTTATGTTTCATTTCACAGTGATGTTTTCTGTGGCTTTTTGCTCTGTACTAATCTCACTAGAATTCCACGAGTTGGTCAAGTTCAAGGAGAAATTATTCCAAACTCTTTTTATCATCAAGGACGAATAGTGGATTGCAGGTAAAAGATAATGCAGCGTTCGGACATTATTTTACTCTGTCAAACATAATTAAGATAAACCTAAGCTGTAAAATTCTATGGTTTTTTTAGGTAATTAATATCTTACAGCTCAGCAGAATCATTATCCTGAGTGATACTTATTTTGATTAAAATAAAGCCTAATATTCCACATTTAAAGAGGGAAAAATGTGGGTTGTCCTCCTAATTAGCTGATTTCTCCAGTTCAGTCAGAGTTTAATGCTCAGCATTATACTTTCCTGGGGGATAAAAAGACTGTCATTTCAAAGACCTATATTTTAAACATAATGATTTTGTGTCTTACATACTCAGGGAAATAGCTGTAGGGAACTGGAGGAAACTGAAGAGTTTCTTATTACAGGATAAGGTGTTAAACTACAGTTCAGCTAAAAGGCAGGTAAATTTTAGCCTGCTGTGCACAATGCTAGATTTGTGTTTCAAAGACGTTGGCAACACTGCTGTCATACTAAGAATACTCTTTTACATAGTTAGGTCCTAAGTGAACAATGATTCTTAAATTTCCTATTATTCTACTAGTGTCTAAATCTCATGAGGGTTTGGCTTTCCCCCCCCCCCCCCCCCATGTTTTTCTAGCACTAGTATTCCACAGCATTTGAGGGGAGAAAAATAAAGGAAAAAAGCATGGCCCATCAAAGGCTATTAAAAGAACCCCAAAGCCTAAGGTGCCCTTTGTGAGTATTTAAGCCATTATCAAGACTTCTTTTTAGCCTGACTGCTGGAACACATTGTCAGTGCTGTGGACAGACAAATTATTCTGTGGACAGACAAGATTTTGTTTAATCTGTCTGTATGCCTGAATGAGAAGGGTCTGAGGCTTTTAGTATTTACACTGACATGTTTAATATTTTCAAAAGACTCCAGTCATAATACTAATAGTATCTTAAAACCTTTTTCTCGTAGTGGTGCTCATGTTCTTTTAGATGATGATACAGATTTAGGTTATGTGGAGGATGGAGCTCCATGTGGACCTCAGATGATGTGTCTGGACAAAAAGTGCCTGCCAATTCAATCCTTGAACATAAGCAGCTGTCCTATTGGTTCTAATGGAAAAGTCTGTTCCGGTCATGGGGTGAGTCTGAACTGGGAGTTAGCAGCTAAGCTTTTTCAGCTACCTCTGCTCTATCTGGTCTTAGTGTACCCTGTGGAGTTCTCTACCTGAAAGTGTTCCTAAGACCTGTTGATCTGCAAACACAAATGTTTAGATTTAGGGGAAGACTGCCATTCTGTGAAGCACAGGTAAGATTTTAGAGAGCAAAGTTGTCAAATTAGTTCTGCAATTATACCCAGTGTTGTTTTTGTTTCTAGCAAGAAAAAAGCTTTTACATCAGTTACTGAAAGACTTCTGTAAGGTAGTACCCATATTTCAAAGTATTTGCCATCTTCAGTTAGACTTTTTCCTACATCCTGACACTTTTACGAAATTGGTCCTGGGTTCATGGCTTAAGTATGACTTAAGTAAAACTTAAACTGTTGTATCTCAACAGAGATTGTGTTCTTGAACAGATGCAAAGCATGTATCATTTTGCATTCAGGCTCATTATATTCTGGTTTTCTACCCGTAAGTCCATTTGTCTAAGACATTAGGTATGTTTTAATGATCTGCCTTAGCTGTAATATTGATAAAACATTTCCACTGTGAGATTCAGTAGACAAATATTTGCCTGAGGGGCTAGACTTTATACAAGAAGGTGTTTTTCTTCCTTCTTGTTATGTGTACTTGAAGATGGAGCGCTTCAGAGAAGAGGGTTACATTCAAAATCAAGAAGATAAAAAATTAAAATTGGAAAGTAAAGTTTCTAGGAGATCTAGAAATCATCTTGGTACATTTGAAGAGTAGCATGACTGGTAAGAGTCGTGCTACCTTCTTTGGTTTGCTTTGGATTATTCCAATTCATAATTTACAAGACTACTTGAATTGATCAGACCTACCATAGGATGTATTTATCTTCAGCTTCCTAGCTAAGATTCTTCAGTGAATACTTTAAGAAGCAGAATGAGGTAAAAATTAAGCTAAAAGAAAAAAAAAGAGGTAGTACTTGCTTATAGTCAGTAGTATGTAGCCAATTTTCTGGTTTATTATGACCTTATATTCCAGTGTCCAAAAGACTGATTAGCTGATACCTAATGATTGACTTCACTTCTAGTCTCGTAATCAAAACTTCATTCTTTGGTTTGTGTCTGTTTCTTATGTCATGCTTTTCCCCTTAGTAACTTCTTCTACCAACACATTATATGTGCTTTTTAATATGGAAAGTTTATAGCTCTCAACTCTATCGATTTGATACTTTAGGGCTTATCAGTTGGTTAGGTTTTCCTGTGTCTTATAAGCGTATTGCCAATTTTAGTGAGTCCTAAGTCCTTTTTTAAGGTCATTCAACTAAATCTAGACATAGGAAGAACTGTTACGTCTTTTTAAAAGATAAGCAAGCATATCACATTGCTGCTTAGAAAAAAATTCTGACAAAACCAGTGAAAATCTTACTGTTTTTTATACATAGGAGCAAGCTGTAAATGAGAGGTTGTAAAGAATAACCATGTCTTGAACCTTTTAAATGCTAATACTTGTATTTGTTCTGGACATTCAGGCTCAAAGTGTAGATAGCTGGTGAGTGGAGATCTAACTACACTAGATAGGGGTTTTTCTAGATGAGACTTTCTGTTATTTTTTACATGCTGTGCAGGTGTGTAGTGCACGTGAAGATGAAACCACTGGGGGACATTTCTGCTTTTCTTAGCATCTGAGTGTATTTAGAGGGTTAAAGCAAATGTTCAGGTTACTGATGTATTATACTCATGCTAAACACTCAGCACTACTTTTACAATATATAAATATATATAAAATATAAATAAAAATAGATAAGTTTTACACTGTGAATTAAATACCTAACTACATGTCAAAGAAGTTTAATAAAATGTAGTTAAAAACCAATTGCTGTCATTTATTTTCCTTTCCAGATTTGTAGTAATGAAGCCACTTGCATTTGTAATTTCTCCTGGGCTGGGACAGACTGCAGTATTGATGATCCTATCAGGGATACTGGTACCAAGAAGGATGAAGGACCCAAGGGTTTGTGTGATTTCAATTTTGATGTTCTTTCAAATATTTATGATATTTTTCTGTTGCTACATGATAGTAAGATTGTCATATAACAACACAATATTATTGTACAGGCCTTTTTAGACCCAGACAGTAAAATTCTGCTTTGTGTAGATGAAATAGGTCTTTCTGCTTTGAGAATGGATGAAACTTATTTTTTTAACTTAAATTTGGGTAAGATTTCAATAGGTAAGGGTACATACTGTCTGATTTTTCTTTCGTCCCTTATTCTCTATTTTTATGACCATTTTGTGATTGGAATATAAGCATAGCTCTTACTATTTATATAATTGAATATTTATGTTTTACTAGATGTTTCCAGTTTCCTTAATTGTTCTCAGCTAATTCAGAGAACTATGGCATAAGAAAGGGAAAGGTGGAATGCCCCTGGTGAAAAAGCTTTGGTTCCTTGAAAACAGATTTCAGTGGGAGGAAAAAGAAATAAATTAAGATTTTTAAGGACTTAAATTCTTGCTATCATTATTGATTGCTCCTACGTATTTAGCAGGCATTTCAACTGCATATGATGTATAATTACAAAGAGGAGCTATTGAGGAAATAATTAATCAGAACAGTTTTGCAAAGACAAAGAAAAGCACTTGAGATTCTGACTTCTCTACCAAAGAATTCCTTTGGATTGTGCTGTCCAGTTCTTTTATGTCTTCCCTGTCATCAGGACATTGTCCAACATCAGACTATATTTATCCAGTGTTACGCAGTTACAGATGAAGTTCGCAATAAACAACTGAGAAAGCCAAACAAAATTTTTCTGCTATGTCCTGGTTCCAGGTTCTTCTGTCCCTTATTCAAGGGAGGGCGGGGTTTTGATATGTCCCTCCAAAATGGCCCTACTGTTGTCTGGTGTGCCTTATTCTTTTGCCCCGTAGCAGAATGGCTCCAGTAGACTTTTACCAAGAACTGTTGAAGAGATAATCTTAAAATAAGTTACTACTGCAAAGGAAGCTCTCTAGAACAGGGCAGATTTGTATTAAGGTATCTGTGCAGGTGTTTCCTAGACACCTAACCTGTCAGTATAGAGCTGCCTGGTTTTTACCCTGCCTTGCAATACTGCAAAACATTCCTGACTGAGGAATGCTGCTTACACAGTCTTAGAAAACATTGTGGAGAGCAGCACCATAGAGCTCATTACTTCTGTGTGTGTGTGGATGAAGAGAACAGTATTTACACTTCTGACACTGAAGTACATGTATTTGATAATGCTCCTTTCCACATCCTGTGGGTAAGAAATAATGCCCTCTGTAAAGAGTTCTGTAGTAAAACCTTTTGTTCTATAGGAAACCTTTTGCTACACAGAAGGTACACTTATCTTGGTTAGATTTTTGTAATTTAAATTAATTTATCTAATTCAGAATGAAAATACCTTTATGAAAATTACTATGTCAATGCTGAAATATTCTGGGAGAATGTCTGAAATGAATAGTTTGTGCATGGATTTCTGCCAGCAGGTACGGACACGAAGCTTAGACTGCATTTTTCAGTGGAGCCCTCTGCAAAAAGGCAGGATGTTTTTGTACAAGATGGTTCAACGATTTCAAAAGATGGATTATTTTTACTTTTGTTGTTACAATAATTTATTGGTGTTGAATCACCTAAAATTTAGGAGCTGGAACACTGACAGCTCCTATAATCTCTTTCAGTATGCTAATAGAGGAATTCCTATATGAGAAGATGCCAGAAGAACACAGAAGTAGTTTTCTGTATTGAAAAGATCCAACATACTCAAGTAGTTTCCATGAAGTGTTTTCCCCTTATTACCAGTCCTCCCTATGTCATGCCAGCTTACAAGCATGAGACAGAACCCAAAATACTTGGTTTTCCTTAGCCTGAAATTTCAGTTTTGTTACATTTCAGAAACAGAACACTCATGATGTGAAAATTCACCTGATAGATTTAAGATCTTTCACACCACAGAGCCAAGCATTTTTCTTACTACAGTTAGAGCATGTATAACCAGGAAGGATTGCTATTTATTTATATATTGTGACTGACAGTTGACTGCTACTCCTGCTGACTTTTCAGATCTTTCCATCATCCATCAATTGCTCTTGGCTCCATACCATGTTGCAGGATTAAAAAAATAGTGTTGATTAATTATGTTGGTATTGATACATGAGTCTTAAGTTACTCTGAACTCAGCAACCTACTGTATCCTGTACTAGCAGACCTACCCTGCATGTTGGCAGTTTTGGGAAGACAAAGAGTTCTTGCTGTTAATTTTTGGCTACTGCAGAAACTTGGAATTACTTTAGAGCGTTGCCTAGGAGTTTTGAAATCAGTAGGATTCTATATGCGCACAAGATTCTTCCTTTGTCATTTCGTTTGCACAATTAGGCCTTTGCTTGACTAATGGAATAGTGTATGTTTGTTTGTTTGGTATAAAACTTATGTCTCAAGTGTGTATGTGTGTTTGTGTGTAGAGTTATGAAATAGGAAAAAGTTAGAAAACCATTTCAAAACAGACTTACTCAGCAAGAAGACTATGATTTTTTTTCCTTGGAGAAGTTCCCATTAGACAGTGTTTTCAGCTGCTTGCTTATGGTCTATTATGACTCAATATATCTATCAAACTTTTAATCTTTAACCTAGGAAATGTGTAGATGTTTTCTCTTAAAAGCGTTCCCTTAAAAAATGAAAAATAAGGCCTCAATGTCTAGAGAGAGACTGTCTGCGCATATTGAAAATTCCAGAGTGCTACCTGAAGCACATTTCTAGCGTAGGATTTTTCTTTCACTAAGGTCTTATCTGGCTTTAGGCTATCTAGATAAATAGTCTTATTGATAAATACAGTAATGAAAATATTGCCAAGTAGTAAAGGAATAAATGATAAAGCTTGTGGTTTTTGCTCTTCCTATGATGGAGCTGTTGCCAAACAGTTATCATTTGTTATATGATGGATACAGTAAGTTTCTGGTGATTAAGTTTTCTTACTGGTGATTTATTTACATTTTGGCTGCTTCAAGAAAGCAGTAGGTTGAGGATGTTCCCTTTTAGAGTAAATAATAGAATCACAAGCTAAAATGAGTAGTCTTACATTTACAGGAAAACTTTTCATTGTAATATTTGCAAGCATTCACAGAAAATCAAATATTTGGTTTCAGAAATTGTTAGCTACAGTTATTTGGTAAATAAAGGTTTCTTAGGAGGTCTGAACTGTTTATCTGACAATGAACTATAGTCTAAAATATTCCTTTGAGGAGTTATTTCATGTTTTCATTTCAGACATAATGTGATTATTTCCTTAAAAAAATCTTCCCTTTTCCCTCCACACAGTGAGCATGGCCACTAACAGGCTAATAGGTGCAGTGGCAGGGACCATTCTGGCCTTGGGGGTGATTTTTGGAGGCACAGGGTGGGGAATAGAGTAAGCATTTTTCTTAGTTTGAGTTCTGTGTCTGGTGCCTAGTGTGTGAGGTAACCGTATGCACCTGAGCCCTCTGTGTATTACCCCATTAGCTTTGTCGTGTGGTGACTGTATTTGTCATGTGATTGACTGTGTCTGTGTCATGTGGTTTGCTCATGCAGTGTTGAACCTTCTCCTGTCTGGGGTAATGTGGGGCATAAACCAGTAACTTGGTGAATTTTTACATTGTCATGGTGAAATTAAATGTCTAAATGTTTCCATTACACCAAACTATGAAAATAATGGGGGAAAAATGGCAGCTTGTGGTTATTTTGCAGAACAGAGGAACATAGACCATTTCAGAAAATGCAGGAATGGTTTACTGCAGTCTGTGGGGCTTTCAGTCTTATATAATAGGTCACACGATTTAGCTAGAAAGATGAAAGCTGATGATAGTATAGACAGCTAGTTTTACAGTAAAGCTTCTGAATGTCCTATTGCTAGGATTCTGTTACCTCAAGGTGGTAGAATGCTTAAAGTACAGAATTCCTCTATAAAGACTATGGATGAGCAATTTTTGTTGTCTTTCCTAGTTTTAGGAAGCTGATCTTAAGTATTAGCCCCCTACTTCAATTTTAATAGAGGCTATGATCTATGTATGTGTATATATATGTATGCATACACATATAAAAGTGTCCATTTAAGAACTCTCTTCATTCTGCATTCACTGTGCAAACTACACAATAAATCACTGTTATTCTGCTCTTCTGAGATTTCCAAGTCTGCTGTGTTTCTAGGACTATGCATTACCTCTGTTGTGTGACACTGCCATCTCCCTGAAGGGGGGGAATCATAAGGCAGTTTGTGATGTCTAACCAGACTGTGTGAAAAAGCATTCACATGCAGTTCTAATTAAGGCTGCACAGGCAGTCTGCTGGTAGGCACCATTTGTGCGTGAGTTTGCAGCTCTAGACACAACCTTTTTAGCTTTTGCTGAACAGGGCTGTTAGATGAACCTTACCTTAGATTCTCAGAAGAAGAGAGACTTGGATATTTGGTTTTGATAACTTAAACCAGAGACTTTGCCTGGCAAAGTGACAGGCAAGAAAAGAAAACATCAAAGCACCACAGTGCCTTGTTACCTGCAGGACAAACTGCTCTCTCTAGCGATTAGACTAATTCTAGCAACTAAGCCCAATTCTCACAGGCATTTGATTGTATGGGGGGAGAGGGGTGTGTGTGTGGGATGTTTGGTGTTAGAAATGAAATAATTTCTTTAGTCATAGAATCAACTAGGTTGGAAAAGACCTTTAGCATCAAAAGTTATGGATGCTTTATAAAATTGGCTCAGATCCAGAAAGTGTTTTCAATCAGGACCTATTTTTAATTATTATTTAACATAATTTTAGTAACTTTCACTGAACCCAATTGTTTTGTATATTATCCTTTTCTGTTTAAATTTGGATTGAATTATTCCATATTTATAGTCAATTGATGATTTTACTGAAAGAACAGACTGCTGTTCATTGAATGGATGTGCACTATGAAATGTATTTCCCCTCCTTACAAACATTTGACAACCAGGGAACACAGTAAGAGGAGGGATGTAAAAAAAGAGGCTATTTGGTACTTCCTTAGCTAAGTTACAGCTGTGCTACTGTCAGTTAATCATTGAATCTCTTTTGTGGAAAGATAACATTCTATGGCTAGAAAGAAATTGGCTTTAGAATTTTTCAAGGCTTCTAAAATGAACTGCAGATAGATCACTTGCTGTGTTTTCAGCCTTTTGTTGTGTCCAATAATTTGATAAAAAGTAAGCCATAGATCTGAGTCAGATGCAGTAGCTCATTGGGCTGCTGGGCCTTAGTTGGGAATAAATGCCTGTGGAATGGCATGCATTTACCCCCCCACCATGCTCACTCCTGTTAGTTTGAGCCAGGTGTGAATGTAAAGGTAAGTCCAAATAAAATTTATTCTTCCAAATTGTGAAAAATTACCTTTTAATTACATGCACAGCTCCTATCTGCAAAGCTCGCTGCATTGCTTTTCAGTCTGGAGTCTTTTGTTCATATGGCTGAATAATCTGTGTAGAAATTGCAGGAAGCAATCTTTAAACCTAGGCAATCTGATCTCCAGAAGCACTGATACAGGAATCATTGAACGGGTGCAATGGAGTTAGGGCAAGCAGGGAATTTAAAGCCTAGGCATGTACTTACTGTAGTGTCTGGGACTAGGCAGGTTTTGTGATACCAGCCTAACAGCTTAAGGCTTTCAGTTGTTGCAGCTGCCCTTGCTCTTTTCTTTGCTGATCTCTGGCTGCTCCTGTTTCTTCCTTTCTTCCTTACATTAGCTGTCAGACAGCTTTCCAGACTCCGTTTCAGAACATTTAAAATAAGAAAGTGTCAGTTGCTGTGTAGAAGTGTTTGATTGCTGTGTAGAATGGGGAGAGTGGGATGGGAGGCAAGAACTCTTTTTGAAGGCTGTTCCTGAATATGTACATGTTTAACCAAAAAGTGCACAATATGCTGCAGAAGATCTACTAAGCTGGGTTCATATGCATTCCAGCTGAAATGCAGTTATAGCTTTACATCAAAGACTGCTCAACAGGAAATTTTTGTACAGAGCAATTAAAATGCTGCTCAGGCCTATTGTCAGTTTTCCTCCACCCTGTGTAAATAGAGCACTTAAGGGTCAATTGTGAATATGTTACTTAGGTGTTCCCTTACCCTCTTCAGAAAATTGCACAGATATATTTTGTGCTGCTTCTTTTTGCTGCTCTTTTCCTGCTCCACCCTTCCCCACTTTGTTGTTAAGTAGCTTCTTGAGGAGGATCAAGAGCTGCTTTGATGTTTGGAAAGCTTAATGCTTTTATTTCAACTTTTGTTCCTTATTATATACTACTTCGCTTTTGTCAAACAATTGTTTGTAAATTTAGCATTGACGTAACTAAGGAGTGTGAACTCTGATTAACAAGTGGTGCTAGATGCTCTCAGTTCAAATTGAAATACCCACCACCCTTCAGGATCTCCATGGAAAAAGTTGGGCTTCTGGGTATTCCCCCCCCCTTTTTATTTGCTGTAGTCATAAAACATATAGCATTCATTCTGTTTCCTTTCAGTTAAGGAATTACTCACAAATATCTTAGTGTCCTCAGCTAGCAGTTCCTTTATCAGATAATGGAGTGAGTCACAATGGAATTTACTGTTTAATACTAGGTTTTTGTCTGTGGCAGAAGTCAACATAGTACAATGCAGAGACCAACAGCTTTGTTCATTCTTACTGTTACAGAAATGTAAGTTGGGCTTACAGAAGTCGTATAGAGACAGCACCTTGTGTACTGTCTGTATTCCCTTGGAATTGTATGACTACCCTTCAATTGCTTCACTTAATATGAATGAAGTCGTTGGTTCTGATGTCTTTCTTACCATAATCCTTTATCACAGGTCCTAGTGCCACCAATCTAATTATAGGCTCCATCGCTGGTGCCATCCTGGTAGCAGCTATTGTCCTTGGGGGGACAGGATGGGGCTTTAAGTAAGCAATGCGGCATGTCTTCTCTTCAATGGCTATGGCATTTCTATTTCTTGCTTACATCACTAAATTTTGAGTTCCTGCTACAAGATTTCCAACTCCCCTCGCTTCATCCCCCAAACTATAACAAACTGATTTAAAGAGAAAGAATTACACATGTGCTGAACAAGAGGAGGAAATGGATCTGAAACTCGTGGATGTTATCAGGATGCAAAGTTGAAGTACAATAAAAACAACTTCCTGACTTTACCCTAACAAACCACAGCCTTAAGGAACAAGGTCTTTTCATCTTCAGTTAGTAGCATTGTTCTCAGAAGTTGACCACAGTGATTAAAGCCCACCAATTACACATCTTCAGGGGTGTTTGTTTTGAATAATAGTACTTCCAAGCTGCTAAACACATCTATATGAAAAACTTTGTGTAAATGGTAAGTTGTGGCAGTAACAGAACAGTTTTCATTGACAAATACGTAGACACAGTTGATGCAGAAGTACCTGAGCTAACTTTTGTTGTGGGTATTGATGTTTTTTTTTCCTTAATTCACAATTAAAATCAAGTTTAGGAGGACATTTTGAAATCTCAAAATATCCCCTGAATGATGAAAACATTTATCACCCAATTCTGGTTCTATGCAGTTTATAACTATGTTTATGAAGAGTGACATACTAGTCATTCTGCTTGTAACTGTTAAGCAAAGAGAGAGTCTTGTACAAAGACTCCTGCCTTTTTATGTAGCATCAAGTCCACCTACATGCATGGTCCATGTTTGGTAAGAAGGATCTAAATTTAGAATCCATGTTTAGATCCTTGCAAGTCATAGAAGTGTAAAGCATAAGAACAAGTTGTTTCTCAGTATTCCAGTTACTATTCAATAACATGAATCAATATTCATATTCCATATCAGAGTTTAGAGAAAGTTATTCCTAATTAAAGTGACTATGACAGTAGAATATAGACATTCACTTTCGAAGGTCACCTGAAAAGATGACTCCTTCCTGTTGCACTGCCTGCTACTACTGGTGTTTTCAGGAAGACTGTTCTGAGGTTTTTCCCCTGTACTTCACTGCAGTTAGAGTTTTCAGTAAATAGAGCCAAATTTTCTGTCAGGCTTGTAGTAACATTTCTGGTAAAAGTTTTGATTTCTTGAGAACGATAACACGGGTGCATTAGAAGTGATAATGTTATAAACACTGAGAGGGCTAGAAACGCTCATATTGCAAGTTCCCATGGGAATTAACCAAGCAACATTTTGTTGGAAAAAGTAAGAATCAGATTATACTTTCAAACCAATTTTCTGCTGCCAGACGTATGTCTGTTACTTAGCAATCCATATGCTTTACAGACACAGAGCATGCATCGCTAAGTAATATATTTGGATTGCAGAAGATAACTTGTTGAAAACCTAGTACAAGTCATTAACGTAGAAAAACCTGAGGTGGTTTCTTCCTATGAATCTTTTTAAGGTGTCTTGTGCCATAACCACCTTTGCTCTTTGGCATAAGTGCTGCAACACTGGCCAGCAGCTGTGCGAGGAGTCTGGCCAGGGACACCTTCACTCAAGTACTCACATGGAAATAGGTCTTTAGAAGAATCCCTTTGTCTGGAACAATGGAGTGCTTAATTGACTGTGTTCCACAGCTCTCAAACTACACTAAAGCGTTCAGCTTTGCATCCTGGTGTCATTTGCTTTCCCAAATGTACACAGATACTTGTTAGCACTACAGAGGATCTGTATTGGAAACGCCTCTTGAAGCTCTTATTCTCAAAAGAGCAAGATACAAATGTCTGTTCTGTAGCAGAACCTCAAAAACACTGGCCTGGCCTAGCTCACAGCTTGAAGTGCATGTTTCTTCTGGGGTCAGAGGGGAACTGAAAAGGCTTTCAGCTCATGTACAGAAGAGCTAGCACATGTAGGCCCTCTGATACTTTGCTTCAGATGTATGTGGAGGGACAGATGAGGATAATAAAGAGGATTTTAACTTCCTTTTTAAGCAACTGCTGTGTTTAGTCTCTGCAAATACAAGAGAAGGTAGCTAATGCTTTACAAACTGGGAGATGTGATTTCTGTTTCACAGGTTATCAGATGTTCATATGAACATACGGTACTGTGGTGTCAAGTCCATATCAAACGTAAGCTGCAACTAAGCAAACTTTGTTCATGAACTAAGGTGGGGGGTGGGGGCTGGAGGGGAAGTGTAAAAGGCTTGATGCAAGTTTGGAAAGACAAAGTAAAAAAACCCAAACAACTTCGAACAAGTTTCTAGGATTCACTCTTGATTAGTTTTTCTAATGAAGTTATTATGTAAATAGGAAAGAAAAACGTCAGCTGCTGATTTTAGGGGGCATAGAGCCTCCCTGCACATTCCAGATAGCTTAGAGTTAAAGGCTGTGTGTGCAAACCCCGTTAAGAAGTAGGTCTTACTTCAGTTGAGCCTTGCATAGGACTTTTAAAGCGGTTGGTGTTTAGACTGCAGGAAAGGAGTCCTATACATTTCTACCTAAACTCTGCTGGGTAATGTACAGGAAATGTGAAGTTCATTTTGATGTAGCAAATCTCTGCAATATAAAGTGTTTAATATAGGACCAATACAGGAAAGTCACGATTAGAGCAGTCCTGTGCATTGGCTGCAGGCACAGTCTCAGAGGCCTACACTCACCTCTTTTTACAGCATATATTCACTTATTTTCCCAAAGCTACTGCATTAATGTAAAGCTATTAAATGCTTCTGTTGCTGACTTTAACAGGATTAAATGGCTTTCTGGTAATAAAGCAACACTGCTAAGAGGCAATGCTAGTAGATGTAGAAATACACATGAAAAGCTGCTTTTTGCTATATCAGAATGCAAAAGTGGCTGACAGAATAATTGGTTGTAGGCATAACTATTTCCAGCAGTTGTTTCTTAGTTGCAGGGTTTTCTGTTCCTCTAACAGCAGATTAATGGATGGACCAAACATTCAGGTACAGGAGATGCCAAGTTTTTAACTGGTCTGTGCCGGTGCACCTAGACTCCCAAAATTTCTGCAAGGCAGGGGAATGCTAATGGCAATGTTGTGGGGAAGGAGGTTTCAGCCCCTTACCAGCATTTCTATAAAGTGTGTGTGAGGGACCTAAATACAGTCAGCACTACACGAACATCAGCCTTAGCATCCAATGTGAGATATCGTCTCACTTTTTTTCCAAACTAGTAGAATAAATGGCAGGTCAACGTCTTTCTTGAAGATGCTAATTTTAGTCCCTTACATTGTTAATTTGAATCAATTTTGTGGCAAAAGGTCACTTAGTTAATGCCTATGAAAACATTTGCTATTTGAAGTGGTTAACATACCCAGTTAAAGCTTTGTATTTGTGATCCCACAAAGGCACAGATTTAGAGTAATGTACTGTGTAACCACATTCCTCATTAGTTAAGGAAAGAAGTTCAATGCAGAGGACTGCAGCAAGGTATTTCTTACATACACCCAGCCTCTTCTGAGCCCAGTCTTTCTTGTCTGAAATATTTCATATTTGCAAAGATGGCCATACTAGAGAGGCAGTGATGTGCAGGAGCACAGTCTGCTTTTCTGATTTAGAATCAGCTGTAATTTCGCTTTTTGTTAGAGACACTTTTTCCAGTTGGATTACAGACTGAAAGGCTGATCCTCTTTATTTAAAGAGGCATTGAAACATTAAATGCAAAGAAGTTAATGTTCTCAGGTATTCCATGTAAAGAAACAAAGAACAAGAAACAGCATCATTCTACTGTGTCCTTCCATAGAGAACCCTTCTGCACCCCACCTTCCTGGTTTACTGACACCCACTGAAAGGAACCCTGTACTGCTGTAATACATAGCTATAAAGAAGTGCAAATATCCAGGACCTGATACTCACTTGGCCTGCTTGCTTTTTATTGTTATTGGGGAAGAGAGAGACTTGTTCTGTTTGATGATATAAGTAAGACTGCTGTCTGCATTTTAGTATTAAAAAGGTTGGTGATTTGGGATGAAGCTGTTAAAGCAGGTCAGGGAATCAGAAATAGCAGTCCTGTTCCTGCAGGGTAACACCTGCCTGCCTACCTCTGTGAAGTACCGTTGTGGTTGCAGCAGAGAGCTATGGCTAGTGACTGTTGGTGCTTTGTGTTCCCTTACTGACACTATACCTGATGGTCCATATTTCAGAGACTATTTCAGGTTCCTATGTTAAATGTTCTTTCAGTTCTTTACATGTTTCTCTGTCATATAACACTGTCCTAATATCCCAAGTGAAGAAAGGCAGTGGTTTGGTTAGTATTGTATTCCTTGAAGTGTGTATTTCTGCTGGATAAAACTAAGAAATGAGTAAATACACAGTTTGGGCAGATCACAGAAGGTATGGCGAGGGTACAGCAGACTTGCCTGTTGGCTCACAGCACAGGTGCTGGCTGAGCTGCCATACAGCCACATAGTCCTTACTGGACCACTCCAACAGTGGAGATAAGAGTTTTGTTACAGGAATTGTTCTGGGAAGCTAGCGTAGTATCTGTGCTCTGTACCTTGTCCTAAGACTTAGAAGGTCCATTTTAAGTAAAATCAGCTCAGGTAACAGCATGTAATTCAGTGTGCATTTTAGCAACTTGCCCTCCTCAAGTGAGCTGGAATATGGTACTTTCTCTTCAGTAGAAGGACAAGTTACATCATCTGGATTTTTCACATACATTGATGGTTTAAGGGGACTGACTGACCAGTAGCGTTTGAATTCAAACATCAGTAGCATTTGAATTCAAGTATGCTAGACAGTATCTTAAGAAGGGGTGGGATGGGGGGTAGGAATCAGCTTTCCCCATTTAAACTGGCAGGCCAAGCAGATGCAAATCCATTTTAACTCACATTTAAGCAGGTTATATTCTGTTCACACTTCCTATGATGCAATTCTGCAAGTTGGCCTGAAAAAATAATTTGCTCATCTGAAATTTACCTGCAGTACAGAAGAGGAGGGACTGAGACATTGAAATAATGTCAGCCTAATTCTAGAGAAGCATTAATACAGTGCTTCTAGAGGGGAAATTATGAATACAGTGATCTTTCAGAAACTGTCAATGCTTAAGCATTCACCTTGAAAAAATATAAGCATTCATACCCAAGAGAAAAGCAAAATAAAGGGTGCCCCAAAACAACCACTCTCTGGAGGACTTCCCAAAAAGGAGTTGCCTTTGCATGCATTCATTAGTCTCTTAAACCACAAGACAAACCTCTTGTATTTATAAATATTGTAGCAGTGCTAGTACTTAGCAGGGCTGCAGAAAAGAGAAAGTCCTGGGGTTGGTATGTAGCTTTAGAGAATTTATGAACTCCTGTTCTGTATTTTTGCATGTTGGTTTGGTGGTGGTAGTGGTGCCTATGCCCAACGTTGAAACTAAATGCATGAGCCCCTTGCTTGATGCCCCACATAAAGCCAGATACTGGGGAGGTTGCACCCAACTCTTGTTGTCGCTTCCTAATGTCTTGCTGTTTGACGTAGGATATCAGTATCGCAGGAGACTGGATATCACTGACTAGCTTGCTACGCACTGTTAACATTAAATTCTAATCACACGATTCACAGAACTGTCCAGTCTCCTTCGAATGCAATGTCTTTGCTATATTTTGCACCTTACTAACTCACAGCAGTTACGGTCAATAGTGGGGTAAGGGCTCACAGTGGCACTGACTACTTCATCACACTGGAACACAAACTAAATTCTGGTACAGCCAGAGATGGGCACTTGCCCCGAGAACTAGAGTCTCTGTGCTTGTGCATTGCCAGTACTGGCACATCCGACTCATTCCCTTTAGGTATGTGCATGCTTTCTTCAGTTACTGGGGGCTGAAGGTTTCTACAAAATCAGAGCACCACTTGAAGTGCTACAGAAATAACTGAGTTCCATATGCCAGCAAGGTCTTTCAGCTGCATAAGGAAACCAGTACTCAGTACTATGCTACTGAAAGCATGCAACCAAATTCCTTGGCAAAGTTACTTGTTGAACTGCGTCAGTGTGAGCCTTTTACTTTACTGTGACTTTGGCAATAGCTTTGTTCCTGTTGTATCTAACTAATGTCTTGCATTTTTCTCTTTTCATCTCCTTTTGGTGCAACCTGGAAGAAATGTCAAAAAAAGAAGGTTCGATCCAAGTCAACAAGGCCCTATCTGAAGAAATGTGTTTCAAAGAGCTGCCTCTTGCACTACTGGATTTTGGGTATGATGTCTTTGCTGTAGCTGCACACAAACTAACTCAGTAAGAAAGAACATGAGAAACTAACTATAAACACAGTGTTGGGATGTTAAGCTTTGAGGCAGTAGAAGACTCTCCTTTTTGGAGATCAATTCAGAATACTTCCTCTATTCACCTTTCTCCTGTTAACATTAACTGACAAGCATTACAAGCAAACTGTTTCAGAATCAGGTGGGGTTTTTCTTTTCTCAAGCAAAGGAGGAGACACACAGACCAAGTGCAATAAGAACTGTTCCAACAATAATGAAATAGCAGCAGATATTTTCCCCAGCCTGCTGGCACTCTAACTTCACTTGAGTTCGCATGACTTCCTTTTTCTTACCAAACTCCAGTGGCATGAGGAGCTAGTTCTGAAAGGGTAACCTGCATGGCTCACATACAGACAACCAAGCTCGCAAGCTGACCCCAAGCAGAATCTGCAGCCCAATAAATGCAAACCACTGGGAAGCCGGTACCAGGCTCCAATAGCTTTTCCAACTGCACAGTGCATTTCACCACTGGACTCCAGTGTTCCCTGCTCTGGGAGCTCACTCTCTACCTTGGTTTGGTCTCCTGGGCCAGGAGTCTGTTGGGTATGGAAGCCACCGAGTGGTGGATGTAGTTCTTCCAAGAAGGAAAAAGTGTAAATATGGAAATAAGATTTTGATGTATCATTTTCACAGATTATATATAAGTATATATATGAGAAAAGGATTTCCATATGAAAAGTTCTATTCTTTATGTAAATCTATTTTTGATGTTGGGTTTGGTTTTGGGTTTTTTTGCTCCCCCCCTTTTTTTTTGGTAGCATGTTGTACAGCGGATGTTTTGGGCTTGCTCAAAAAAGGCAGATAATAGCATGCAGATGCAGGGAGTTCTGACACCAAACAGATGTGATCTGAAGTTTGTATGCTTGAAACCAAAAACAATTAAAATGTATAAATACATATTTATGTATTGACTATAAGTCTGGATTACTTTTTTTTTTTGGCTGTTACACAGATTTTTCCGAAAGATAATGTAAGATAAGTGACACCCTCTCAAACTAATCACAGAAGTGCCAAGCTTTTTTTAATTATTATTTTTAACTATAGTTCCTTTTTTTCCTAAATCCTGTGAAATAAGAACTTAAATAAGCCTTAAAATACACACAAAAAGTTAAAAGCTTGGGTGGAGCTTTTCCTCTCTTGCCTTCTGCACGCCCACCCAAACGGGCTTGCAAAGGTGACTGATGTTTCTGACCCACTCCCTGTAACTCTTTGATGCATCTCACTTCTCAAAGCATAATGCAGAATTAGTACTTTGACCCTTGGCTACTGATGGGCAGTTACCACCACAGCACGTGCAGAATCCCACGGCTATCTCAGGGGGTCATGCACTGTAATGACCTGTAGGTACACTGTGTGCACAAACGTAAGAGCTTTGCAGAGAAGTGTGGGCACCCGCTCTGTTCCCCTGGGCCTGCCCAGCTTGAGAAAGGTATGTAGGTGTCTTGTTTAGGCCTCCCTCCAAGTGCAGAGCTGTGCAGTCTGGCTTACCCTCTTCACCTTGATTTAAAACTTAGCTAATTCAGTTTGTGTAAGTGAAGTGACCTGATGAAAGTTTCATTGCTGCATCTGATAATCAAATGTAAGAGTTGTGTTGGATATTAGTAACAACAGAAGTCCAGTTACTGTTGCTTACTCCATCTTTGTTTAGTGGAAATCCATTTCCTGAGTTAGCTTTAAGAGCCAAAACAGTAAGAAAATGCTGCAGATTTCCTGTGACTTAAAAATCTCATTTCTATTATATTTCTTATGATGACAATGTTCAATCCAACAGTTTCACAGAGAGAACTACAATATTGTTCTGGTTTAAGCACCCAGGACAAATATATTGTTTTGGTTGACAGATATTATTAAATGGGTTTAAACAGCTTTAACAATCACATTAACACTTTCTACATTATGAGTTAAAGGTGCTGCACACAGGTAGTCACCAATGATATGCGTTATAAATCTTATTCTGAAAAATCCCTGCCTGGCTTTATGCAGGAGGAAGCTAGTGACAATACTTTCATGGCAAACCAAAAATACTTGCAGCTGTATTGTTGTCCTCAAAAAGTACTTTGCTTGGGAACATAACCCTAAAGTTCATCAGGGTTCTGCTTCCAAAGCGAGAGTAACCCACAACAGAAACACTAGAGTTACCAAAAATTAGAAGTAAAATTAAGTGGCTATACATAAACTACCTGTGTAATAAACCTTTGAGAAGTGCTTCACAAACAGCATTGTTAGTGTGTGATGTGATGTTCTGAATCAGACCACAGTGGTCCCCAGCTACTATGTACATACATTCAGTGCTGGAGTAACTTTTTGATTTACACCAGCAGTTTCATAAAGATTAGGAGTTCCTGACTGACTTTATGCTCCACTCACCCACTGTATGTGAAAACACACATTCACCTTCTGCCTTGCTGTACACGAGGCAGGTGGCAGCACTGCTTGGAGCACACAGGCACGGGTGCTTTCTGTGGTGGCAGACAGGTAGAACACCAGGTTTGGTAGGCATTGATTTTCTACATCCTGCCCTTGCTGTGCTTTGGAAAGTCCATGTAGTATTCATTTGTTCATCACAAAGCATCATCAAAAGAAGAGCTGGTCAGCAGTGCCTCTACTTCATCCACTACCTGTTTGCTCCATTATTTATCTATTCACCTGGACAAGAAACTGCGGTAACTATTGCTCGTTCCAGTTTGCTGCATGATTGCATTGATTTGACCTGATCCTCCTAAAAGAGAAGTCTGCCTGGCAACTAACAGCCGTATAGGTGCATGTTAAAGGAAACAGATTACTTATGGCTGGAGTTTAACCAATTTTTCTTTACTATGCAAAGATGGGTATTGCACAAACAAATCTAAGACAAATGTCCGAGGAAATGCCATAGAATACTTGAAGTTATGTTTTAAGCCTACTCAGTCATGTTTTGTATTCATTATTGCTTCCACTGTTACTCTTCCTTTTGAAAATGATTTGTAATTATTTTTTTAAGTGCACAACTTGATGTTATAAATCAAGTTTTTGTTTCAAGTTAATACTCATTCATATCTTGTTGGCTGCTAATGAATGGAAATTCAATAGTCCTTGTTCTGCATCTTAGCAAGATGAGTATTAAAAATGTCATGAACGTGGAATGGAGTAGTTTTTAATTTTTCAATCATTTTTTCTTTATTTATTCTCTCCATTTTCTTTACTTTCTGTGCTCAAGACACCACCACCTTGCTAGTGGGGGAGACTGACCGGGGTTTTCTTTTATCAAAGATCTCTAAACTGCATCCTGCCTTGCAGCGGGTATCTCTCCATGAGGGGACACTGCACTCAAGCTTCCTGGTTGTGTGTGGGACCTGCACCGCAGCACCCAGGGCACATGGGAGGAGGGCATGGGGCCAGCTTCACTGGTTGAATGAGGGCTGTGCAAAGCCGTTAACTGAGGGAAGCCTGCTGCGATTCAGAAATCTGTATTATGGAATTGCAAAAAAAATTCTGAAGTGATTTAATTATTTTGAAATATTTTGAGAGCTTCATAATCACCCAAGAACGCAGCCGGTGTTTTGTGGGGTGCTGAATGAAGCGCGCGTTCCCTCTCTGCTTTTCCGAACTCTAGCGAAGCTGGCCTGGGAAAGCCAAACGCCTGCATGACCAAATAACTGCTGAGGGTTTTTTGCTTGCTCCAGGCACAGAAACAAAACTACACTTTTGTCTTGCTGTCTCCCAAGGTTATGTGTGAAAGCACATGTCTCATTTAGAGCTGTAGAGTGAGGGAACACTGTCATTAACAGTTCCACCACCACCCACTTTTATTTCCTGACATTTGAATATAAGGAGGTTTATCTGTAAACTCAGCATGAACATGCAACAGTTTGGCTAGAATTAGAGTAGACAGTCCTTCCTAGAACAGGAGTTAAGCCTCTTGTAGTATATGAATACAAAAGCAACATACAGGTAGATGCATCACTGCTCTGGATTGTACAAGAAAGTCTTTCAATTGTTTTTTAGAGCTTTCACAACACCAAGCACTGAGAAGTGAACTTGCCGAGGCACTTACTGCTAAGAACAAAAGCAACACAACACAACAGCAAGTCCTGTTGTACAAACCCAATAAAACCTTTTTTTCTGAATGTGCTTACTACAGATCCCTACCGACAGGGGCTGAAAACTGAATTTAACATGAATCATCCATTAGAAATAGTGTAGAGACTGTTTAAGTGCCCTCGGAAAGCTTGAAGAAAAAAAAAATACCTAGGAATTTTAGTAGTAATGATGCTGAAACCACTACTACTGGGAAAGCATTATCTTAAAGCTGCACGTACTGTAATTCTGCTCAGAGATGCATAGTTTGGAGCTCAGTGAGCACATTACCACATCCTCACATCTCTGTAGGTTTGTTGAACAAGTTCTTCAGTGGCAGCGTGTAACATGAGAGGGTGCATGGCTCCTAGGAAAGCACAAGGACTCCATGTCCAACCAGCACAGACATCCACTTAACAGGTATTAACTCCCGAACAAACACAATCTGCTGAAGGCAGCATCGTGCAGCACGCTCTAATTTGTAGAATTGGAGCAATCAAGTGTCAGCCTATTTGCTCTTGTTAACATTTTCTTTCAAAAGAGCTTGGCTTTGTCGTAAGCCTCCGAACATCTTCAGCTTTACCACTAGTATATACCACCATGCCACTAGATGTAACAGGCCATGCTTCAGGGGCGCTTTCTGAGCCAGTACAAGAATTTCCCCACCAAAGCCAGTAACTCAAAGCATGAAGGAGCTAACTAACAGTGTTTTTTACCTGCTCTGAAGTGGAAGTAGCTGTGCAAAGCACCCGTGGGACAGCCTGCAGGGAAGCTGCTGCTGTCAGCATTGACCCAACCGACACCCCACAAAGGCTGGGTTTAGTCTGAAGCACTGACCCAGGAGCTGGGCCTCTTCAGGATACACACCGTTATGGGCACTTAGAATCACAGAATAGTTAGGGTTGGAAAGGACCTCAAGATCATCTAGTTCCAACCCCCTTGCCATGGGCAGGGACACCTCACACTAAAGCATCCCACACAAGGCTTCATCCAACCTGGCCTTGAACACCACCAGGGATGGAGCACTCACAACCTCCCTGGGCAACCGATTCCAGTGCCTCACCACCCTAACAGGAAAGAATTTCCTCCTTATATCCAATCTAAACTTCCCCTGTTGAAGTCTGAACCCGTTACCCCTTGTCCTGTCACTACAGTCCCTGACAAAGAGTCCCTCCCCAGCATCTTAACTGAGGAGAGGCGGAAACAGGAACAAATCGCCTAGTCCAAGTCCAGTTCTCAGACTTCATAAACACAGCACTGCACCACTTCAAAAAATCCTAACTGTTCAAATGTCATACACTAACAGATTTCCTCAGCCATCAAACCAACTTGAATTTGGTTTTGGGACTGTTAAGCCATAGGTTTTCATGTGCTCCGTCTGTGTCTCTGTCTGTTGCTTGAACGCTATTAAATCTCTGCTTTTAACAGATGACCAAGCCATGGGCAGATTACAGACTGGTAGCACACCGTGCTTCCATTACATCCATTTTGTCTCTTCTGCAGAAAGGAAGTGTTCCCACACATGAACACATGCTGCTTTGCTGCAGTCTAACCTGGACAGTGTCCAGCTAAGTCTCGACACAAGTAAGTGGTACTTTTGACTGGTTTCCCACCTGCAGCTAAGATGATGACCAGTTTCTCCTCAGGAATGAAAAGCATCTAGCTAGCTCAAACCTAGTGCTACTTGCATAAGCTTTAAGAGAAATTAAAAAATGGTAACTTCATGGCAGCTGTGTTAAACTTGCTTCCACATCAATTGCAAGAGGCACTGGACCAACAAGTGACAGCTCCAAGTTTCCCCATTTGACTCCTTTGAAAATATTGTGCATATCCATGGTTATATGGAAATAACAATCAATATCCTTATGCATGTTTGCCTTCACACATTAGGTCCTAGATATAAATTTGACAATTTGCCTTGGAACAGAGTAAGTGCTAACCTTATTAATTCAGGACAGGTTTCCATAGATAGGGTCTTCAGACTGTAAAGGCTGAGGATTTAAATATCTACAATGTGTCTGCTCTTCAGAGGGGACTCTTCAATACACGTACTACTTAGTGATGCTATGGATTCACAGAACAGGGAAGCACTCTATCAGGAGGTGAAAGCTTCGCTGTTCTCAGAAGGAAGCATTCAGTAAGTAGTCCAGAAGACTGAGATCTACCCTTAGTGTCTAACCCAGCCAACAGAGGACCGGGAACCTTGTGGAGCTGCCACACAGCAAAATAACTCACATGACTGGTAACAGCAGAGATATTTTCTTACTTGAGAGGAAAACAGCCCCCTCTTCCCCTCCCAGCTAGTGCCAGACCTACAGACCAGCTCCAGTGGCAGTTCCCTCACCCAGGGGTCACACCAGAAAATGGCACTAGCAACAGCAACTGATTTTGCTGTGACCCTGCAGCTTTGACTCAACATGGGCAATGTCCTATGGACCCTTGCACAACCATGCCAGGAGCTGTGCTGAATGACCTTTGGCTGTCAAGCCGAAGGAAGAGCCCTGATCATGCTGGCACAATATCCACCCTGCTTTCCACTGGTCAATGGTAAGTGTCAGTGGGCTATGCTGCATGGCAGCAGCACTGCAGACACTTAAAGCTTCAACTGGCTATTGCACTTACCTAAGTACTTTTGCCAAAGCCTGAACATTAGCCTTAGCACAGTCACACAAGGTGTGCTTCCAGTCGTCTCTTCAGCTTCTGTAAACAGAGATGTTTCTGTTCCCTAGACACAATTTATAGCAGTCTAGTTTGCTCCAAAACATACCAATAACTACAGAATCAGAGAATGACTGTACAGAACTTGCTGTAGCAGTGCTGATGGTTGCTTTAAGCAGTCCCCATAAATGCTTCCAAAAAGAAGGCTCAAGTTACTTTTAAAATACAAGGACTATAGTCTAAGCCTCCATACTCCATTCATATATTTATGTATTTATTGACATATTCTGTCCATCCATTTCCTCCCCAGACCTATTCCCCTGTCAACATACTGTGTTCTAAGTAAGGGGGGCACAACAATGAAATGGAATGGATGCAAAGTGCACAAGCAAGCCTTTCGGCTTTGGAGTCTGTCATTTCTCCCCTATTTTCTTTCAGGCACATCTGAGCTCTGCACTGCTATTACAAGACTTGCATTATGAAGTTACTCTTACAGAGGTTGTTAAAAATAACATAGTTTACAGACAATGCATGCTAGAATAGCATTTCTGGGCTATGAGAAAGCAGTTCCAAGAAAACTGGAACTATTACAGTGCCCGCCACCATCCACTGAAAAGCTTCAGGAAATTACAGATTTTTAAGTTCTCCTTTGTTTACTGAGGAGGCCCTGAACTCAGGGCTTAAGACTGCTCCATTCGCAGGAAGAAAGAAACAATTCCCTTACACAGCAGCATCCTGAATGCCTGCTGTTGGATCAGGGGGCTGGGCAGGTAGGGAGAAGATTCGGGTCCCATTATATTTTGCTCCACTTTTCCTTTCTCTGGTTTGGCTGGGTAATTTTCACTTCAACCGTAAGATGTCTAGGACAGAAACTGCCCTACTCAATCTAAGGTGACCTTTAGCACCTAGCCCAGGGAGGTCTGGTTTAGGCAGCGCTGGTTGGTTTGTACATTTAAGACAACCCTGCACACAGGCATCTAAAAATATTATACATCTTCATGAAATGAGCTGCTCTTTAGGCATGCTTAAGAATAGAATAGGAGAGAAAGGACCTTAAATTGTCTCCTCAGAAGCTCCAATTCAAAGACAAACCTGCTACACAGAATTTTCGCTCTAGTTGTCACCTTTTTATCTTCTCCTTTGTGAACAGGTTCTAAAGGGTACATTTGTGAAAGAAAAATGGCAGTTTCAAAGGCTGAGTGGTCTAAGCTATTAAAAATACAAGATACGTTTAAAATAATATTAATTAAAAAAAATAATGCTCTGCCTTTATCACACTGTTCCTTACTGAACATGTACAGGGTTTGTCTAGTTTATGCTAAATAGCAGAGCTTGTACTACACTTAGAAAAATCATTCGAGAAGGCAGATTTCCCTGGCAGTAAGTTCTGCATGACAACATATTGACATTTCTCATCAGCTTTTGCATGGAAATAACCATTTCCCTCTGACAACTGCAGTAGTACTAGTGCATGTATAAAGGCATCACACCTCTGGCTTAGCAGGATGCAAGTGCTTCATGAATGCCAAGGAACCCTAGGCCAAAACTAGTAGCAGAACAAAGCAGATTGTTTGCTGGACTATGAGAATCATCAGCTAAGTAATGAAAGCTGAAGATCCCACAGGGCCATCCCTTTCACAGGAAACAGAATATCCTCATTACTCTGCAGAGCCCACTGTGACACATTTCTTTGGCCCTAGATTTGCTGTATCCCCTCCAGTTTCTTCTTGCAGACTAGTTTCCCTAAAGAGGCTTCAGCTCTGAAGGTGCAGGCTCCCAGTGTCAGGCCCTGGCTGCTGTTGGGGGAGTTTGACAGTGGCTGGCACACTTCCCTGGCTGGCTCACTGGTGTGGTATAGGAGCTGCCCTGAGGCAAGCACACTTACACACCCTTTTCTCTCAAGGGCTGCAAGAAACACACATCCTTAGAGCAAGAAAAGGTAGGAGACCACATTACAACCCTACTCACCTTCAATAAAGAACACCCTGTGAAAGTGTTTTCCTTCCCCAGAAGATTTGGCTATAAGACACTGGGATAAATTGATCCTGTAATAGGCTCGCTTTCTTAGGTGTTAATGGCAGTTTTATGAAAGCATGTTTCACTGAACTGCTCTTGTAACCATGACATACCCAGGGGGACTCTCACTTCTGCCTGGAGTGCCTGAAGGTGAGAAGGGTTTCTTTATTGCAGGAAGGAGGGGGGTGTGGGGGATGTCAGGAAGAACTGATGACTGTTCTTGAGCACAGTTATCAGTGCAGCACACAAAAATGGCAGCAAGTCCCTTCATTCAAAAACCTAATAGTTGTCTGGATAGGAATTTCCTGCATGCCATCAAAATTAATCAGGATCTCTCCAAAAACTGCACTGAATGGTTAAAGTCAGACAATCTGCCCACAGGACACAGAGTTAACTCTTTGTGTACTGTATTAATCAGTTTAGGAGATTTTATTGTTTTCTTGGAATGTGTCAGTCTGGATAGAAATATGGAAGGTTCACAGTCATGTTCTTTGCAGACATTATTTGCACATATAGTGCATATAGTGCAAACGTCATACATACCATAGTGTCACGTCACCAAATTACATTTTCAAAACACATATATTCATTTTCTAGCCAACATTGCTTAGTTTGCACTTGTAAAATACCTGCTCCAATTGTCATTTCAAAGCTTGTGTTAAGCACATTTGTCACAAGAAACATTACTTCTTTCACAAATTACATCAGTGTCAATGATGAAGCCACTTCAAACACCTGACTAATGGCACCTAAACTTACTCTTGAGAAAAGACTTCAAATATGCCCCAGTAACAGAATTACTCACACACAACAGCTAGTAGGCAAGAAGAGATTGGAAAACTTTTTATGAAAGACAGACAGATCTCTTCTAATACGGAACTGCAGATTCTCACAAATTCTAGTGGAAACAGAAGCCTGTGGAGATAAAAGAACACACACTTGACCCATTTGCACGAAAGCAAAATATACACCAGTGATTCAAAAGATCTTAATAAGGAAGGTCCCTATACACTGCTGAAACAGGGCAAGAAGATCTAGCAATAAGAATTAAACCTCTGAGTGCCAAGATCTAGAACTCTGCCACACAGTAGGGAAACCAGAACAGGAATATGACCCCTCTGATGGCAAGTGGCGAAACAAACCAAAGGCACTGCGTGGCTCTCATGCCATGGCACACAAGCAATCACCTAACATCAGATTTACCATCAAGAGTTTAGTAACTAGAAAACCTGGGGGGGGGGGGGGGGGGGGGGGGGGGAATATATAGATGGGCTTTGGCCTGGTTTCCTTATATGAAATACTAACTGCAGCACCAGATCACAGTGAAGATCTGTACCTACGTTTCTCTGAGTACACATCAATTGCCAGTTAGTAGCAACTGGTAAAACCCAATGGTATTTCAGACAAATAACAGACACATTTGGTCCTAACTCAAGCTGTGTTATAAACTTAAGCATCGCAAAAAACTTGCGCATTCAAGTCACCTAGAAATTTATCAAGAGATTAGACTTCACATTCTAGGCAGGTTAAACAGTAGGACCTAACATCAATAAAAACAATGCCATTTAAAGTTGTAGGTGAGGAGAATAGCTAGATGAAGCATTCACCAGGAAAGAAATACCAGAATATTGCAACTTATACCTGGCTAAGGTTTAGCCAAAGAAGGTGACAAGTCAGAGGCACTACCACACTGTTAGGCAAGATGCTGAAGCTGGTAAAGAGATGGCAAAGATATGATCTAAACCCCATCTATAACTCCCTTTCAAATAGCTGAAGATAAAAGAGCCAAATTCTTCTTGGAAGAGCCATATAGGTGCCTGTAGCCCAAATTAGGAAACTCAAACTAGACAGTAGGAAAAAAATTCTACTAGGATTCCAGACACTGCCGATTTGATCTAGTATTCAGACTTCTGCTTCAAGCACAAGACCTCCAGAGGGCTGTTTTCACTAACACTTCTCAAACTCCATGAAATCCAACAGGACACAGAAGTATGTCCTGGTAGGGAAAAAGAGCAGAAGCAGAGCAACACAAAGCTTGCCTAACTCCTCAGGCGCTCGAGTCTACTTCTCAGGCACAGACCAGAGACATCCCAGGCGGATGCCCACAGGACACCAACTCCTGGCTCAGAAATATACCCACCTCCTGCCTGTCCCATGTCTTGTCTGCTAGCTCCATGGAGATGCTTCGGGTCATCACCAATGGTGTATAGCACAGTATCCTGACTCGAAGCCCTCTAAATATCATTTTAAAAATTAATAAAAAAAATACTCATGCTTCATCCAAAGTCCGTGGGTATTTTGTTTCCAAGAAGCTCTTAGGTATGTTTGTCAGAGAGCCAATTTTAAGCAGTTTAATCTCCTGCTTAAAAGAGAATGTTAAAAGATATAAATGGGAGTACAGGAGTTTGGTTCCCCACTTTGCCTTTGCGGATTTTGAAGGAGGGGAAAAAAAAAAAAAAGAAATATTCAAGTCTCTGCCACATAGCATGAATTTAAAACCTAAAAAGGTTCTCTTCCCTCTGAGAATCTCACTTTTTGCCTTTGCTATCTCTTAGCCAGGATTCACACATAGCTGAGAATTTGAAAACCAAATTAGTAAAACACAAACTTTCAGCTAACAACATGCCTTGAAAACGTTTGTTTTTAGGTTAAGGCTTAACCAGGTGTCTCATCATGCAGCTCACTTCACAGAGCTCAATGCTGGATCCAGGTGTGTTGTGTCTGCTTATGGCAGTAACAGGCAAGCCGCAGGCACCATCATACATTGTGCTCTCTCAGACCGAGTGCTGAATTTAGTTTTTGTTTAAAATTTGCAAATGCTTACTTAGCTCAAGCAACCATAAGCTATTGCTTATTAACTGCTAATGTTAAACCACATCGGAGGGTTTGCAGGGAGCAAAGGCAGTAAGGAAATAACTCTGCACATAGTTGTTTATGCCTTTATTCAAAATGCAGCTACCAGTGAGATGGCCTCCTACATTTCTCTCTGCATCTACTACTCCTACAGCCTGATCATTTTAACACTAGCTTGTATCTTGTTTTTACATTTTTCAGTAGAAATAACGTCATTTCTGTAGCATTACATCATCTGAAATCTTTCTCCTATCTACAAGTTAAAGAATCAACTTCTCTTGATAAAGACATTCTTTTCCAAATGACTCTGAATATGACCTACAGCCCATCTGAATTAAATTCATTCATAAGATATGGAGACTCGCTGAAGATGTATTCCCCTGACAGCCAATGTTCACATCATGCAGTGCAATGAAAGAAAGATTACTGATAGCCTAAAAAGGGCACAGAAAGCTTTACTGAAGAAGAGTACACGGAATTGAATGAGATGGCCAATCCTGCTATGTTTCTTCTCCACTCTGAGGCTGAGGTGATGAATCCAATTATTAAAAACCTCTTTCCCAGAAACAGAATATGAGTGCTCTGGTTCACAGGGAACAGACTGTAGTAGGCTCAGGAAGTATTTGTGGAGCCGAGTACTTTATCTATAGCAGTATTTCCCTTGAGCAGTGACTCTCATTTCTCTGAGAACCCGTGGTTCAGCACCCTTGGGTCTACCAGAAGGATTCTGAGTGGAATGAAACCTACGATGCTCTTGATCCAAAACCAGATAAAATGCTCTTCAGAAGGGGACTCAAGCTAACTCACTTCTTAACAATGAATCCAGAAAGGTTCCAGGCTGGCTGAAATATATAAACTCACAAGAAACATTTTGCCTTTTCCAAGTCACAGCCTTTTGGTCTACCCTTATGGGGCAGAAACCTTAGAGCAACACACTGAAGATCCAACAACGTGAGCAGAACACACCCCTGCTCTGATCTGGCTTCCTGCATTCAGGCCAACCATGAACACAAGCAGGCTCAAAGCCTTTTCTACTCAGGAGCTTCCTTTAGGTTGGTTACATGACAACACCCACACCTTACAGGAACACTTTCCTTCTTTCCCTCACCAAGTTCAACGCCAAACACAAAGGATAAGGGAAGCACACTGGTTACTGACATGCCAAGGAGACTCCAGACAGCTCACGGGCCCAGATTCAGCTCCTACAGAGCAAACTTGACCAAAAATGCTTAAAGATAACTTTGGCCCTAGAACCAGGGAGAAGGCAGTCTACTGGAAGAGCCTGTATTTGATAGCAGAGGAGAAACATTGGAGAACCTACATGACACAAAGCTGCCCATTGCCATGTCACAAGGGATCATTGCAAGGCATGACACTCTTCAGTTCTTCACAAAGCCCGTTTCAGCAGTTGCTGCTTAGTATTACCTCCTTACCAACCCCACACTTCTTCAGGAATAACAGGAACATGTGCAAATTAGGCAGAGTCCTACCACATAGTTATCTACATTGATTCTAGCCAGATGTTCTCTCACCCCCTAAAAGTTCCTTTAAATTCTGATCAAAAGTAACATTACTTACACAGAATATGTTTTCACATGGATTGCTTATGGAGAAAAGGAAATAAAGCATCAGGAGAAGAAACAAGTGTTTACTGTCATAGACTCATCATAAGCATGGGTTAGGAAAGGAACATACATCTCTATTTACATGGACTGGATGCACAGAAAGATGTAACATTATAAGGACATATATCACTAACAAAAGTCAGTGTTTCAAGCCAGCTTTCCAGCTGGTATAAACCAGGATAGCCTCACTAACTTCAACAAAGATAAGCCTGGTGCTACTGAAGTACAGGTGCTTCATGGAGAAAGGATGATGGTTCAAAGTGCAAAGATATCAGGGAGCTGCCAGTGGAAGTCTTGAAAGAAGACTGGTATGAACTGGTGCAGCTGCACTGGCTGCAGCACTACATGATTTGCCCTACAGACCACACAGTTACAAAAAAAGAATGGTCACCCTCCC